>NC_139996.1:39878853-40045279 GCF_964263955.1 Coregonus lavaretus | reverse complement strand
TCAGGAATAAATCTCAGTTGGCTTTTCATAGCCGATCATTAGAGTTTAAAACAGCAGGTCTGGGACAGGTAGGGGTTCCATAACCGCAGGCAGAACAGTTTAAACTGGAATAGCAGCAAGGCCAGGCGGACTGGGGATAGCAAGGAGTCACCACGGCCGGTAGTCCCGACGTATGGTCCTAGGGCTCAGGTCTCTCAGTTGGCTTTTCATAGCCGATCATTTAGAGTTGAAAACAGCAGGTCTGGGACAGGTAGGGGTTTCGTAGCCGCAGGCAGAACAGTTGAAACTGGAATAGCAGCAAGGCCAGGCGGACTGGGGGCAGCAGGGTGTCATCATGCCCGGTAGTCCTGACGTATGGTCCTAGGGCTCAGGTTCTCAGAGAGAAAGAGAGAACGAGAGAATTAGAGAGAGCATACTTAAATTCACACAGGACACTGGATAAGACAGGAGAAGTACTCCAGGTATAACCAACTAACCCCAGCCCCCCGACACATAAACTACTGCAGCATAAATACTGGAGGCTGAGACAGGAGCGGTCCGGAGACACTGTGGCCCCATCCGAAGAAACCCCCGGACAGGGCCAAACAGGAAGGATATAACCCCACCCACTCCGCCAAAGCACAGCCCCCGCACCACTAGAGGGATATCCCCAACCACCAACTTACAATCCTGAGACAAGGCCGAGTATAGCCCACAGAGGTCTCCACCACAGCACAAACCAAGGGGGGGGGGGGGCGCCAACCCAGACAGGAAGATCACGTCAGTAACTCAACCCACTCAAGTGACGCACCCCTCCCAGGGACGGCATGAAAGAGCACCAGCAGGCCAGTGACTCAGCCCCTGCAACAGGGTTAGAGGCAGAGAACCCCAGTGGAGAGGGGAACCGGCCTGGCAGAGACAGCAAGGGCTGTTCGTTGCTCCAGCCTTTCCGTTCACCTTCACACTCCTGGGCCAGACTACACTCAATCATATGACCTACTGAAGAGATAAGTCTTCAGTAAAGACTTAAAGGTTGAGACCGAGTCTGCGTCTCTCACATGGGTAGGCAGACTGTTCCATAAAAATGGAGATCTATAGGAGAAAGCCCTGCCTCCCGCTGTTTGCTTAGAAATTCTAGGGACAATTAGGAGGCCTGCGTCTTGTGACCGTAGCGTACGTATTGGTATGTACGGCAGGACCAACTCGGAAAGATAGGTAGGAGCAAGCCCATGTAACGCTTTATAGGTTAACAGTAAAACCTTGAAATCAGCCCTTGCCTTAACAGGAAGCCAGTGTAGGGAAGCTAGCACTGGAGTAATATGATCAAATTTCTTGGTTCTAGTCAGGATTCTAGCAGCCGTATTTAGCACTAACTGAAGTTTATTTAGTGCTTTATCCGGGTAGCCGGAAAATAGAGCATTGCAGTAGTCTAATCTAGAAGTAACAAATGCATGGATTAATTTTTCTGCATCATTTTTGGACAGAAAATTTCTGATTTTTGCAATGTTACGTAGATGGAAAAAAGCTGTCCTTGAAACAGTCTTGATATGTTCGTCAAAAGAGAGATCAGGGTCAAGAGTAACGCCTAGGTCCTTCACAGTTTTATTTGAGACGACTTTACAACCATCAAGATGAATTGTCAGATTTAACAGAAGATCTCTTTGTTTCTTGGGACCTAGAACAAGCATCTCTGTTTTGTCCGAGTTTAAAAGTAAAAAGTTTTCAGCCATCCACTTCCTTATGTCTGAAACACAGGCTTCTAGCGAGGGCAATTTTGGGGCTTCACCATGCTTCATTGAAATGTACAGCTGTGTGTCATCCGCATAGCAGTGAAAGTTAACATTATGTTTTCGAATAACATCCCCAAGAGGTAAAATATATAGTGAAAACAATAGTGGTCCTAAAACGGAACCTTGAGGAACACCGAAATGTACAGTTGATTTGTCGGAGGACAGACCATTCACAGAGACAAACTGATATCTTTCCGACAGGTAGGATCTAAACCAGGCCAGAACTTGTCCGTGTAGACCAATTTGGGTTTCCAGTCTCTCCAAAAGAATGTGGTGATCGATGGTGTCAAAGGCAGCACTAAGGTCTAGTAGCACGAGGACAGATGCAGAGCCTCGGTCTGACGCCATTAAAAGGTCATTTACCACCTTCACAAGTGCAGTCTCAGTGCTATGATGGGGTCTAAAACCAGACTGAAGCATTTCGTATACATTGTTTGTCTTCAGAAAGGCAGTGAGTTGCTGCGCAACAGCTTTTTCTAAAATTTTTGAGAGGAATGGAAGATTCGATATTGGCCGATAGTTTTTTATATTTTCCGGGTCAAGGTTTGGCTTTTTCAAGAGAGGCTTTATCACTGCCACTTTTAGTGAGTTTGGTACACATCCGGTGGATAGAGAGCTGTTTATTATGTTCAACATAGGAGGGCCAAGCACAGGAAGCAGCTCCTTCAGCAGTTTAGTAGGAATAGGATCCAGTATGCAGCTTGAAGGTTTAGAGGCCATGATTATTTTCATCATTGTGTCAAGAGATATAGTACTAAAACACTTAAGTGTCTCTCCCGATCCCAGGCCCTCGCAGAGCTGTGCAGATCCAGGACAGCTAAGCCCTGGAGGAATACGCAGATTCAAAGAGGAGTCCGTAATTTGCTTTCTAATGGTCATGATCTTTTCCTCAAAGAAGTTCATGAATTTATCACTGCTGAAGTGAAAACCATCCTCTCTTAGGGAATGCTGCTTTTTAGTTAGCTTTGCAACAGTATCAAAAAGAAATTTTGGATTGTTCTTATTTTCCTCGATTAATTTGGAAAAGTAGGATGATCGAGCAGCAGTGAGGGCTCTTCGGTACTGCACGGTACTGTCTTTCCAAGCTAGTCGGAAGACTTCCAGTTTGGTGTGGCGCCATTTCCGTTCCAATTTCCTGGAAGCTTGCTTCAAAGCTCGGGTATTTTCTGTATACCAGGGAGCTAGTTTCTTATGACAAATGTTTTTCGTTTTTAGGGGTGCAACTGCATCTAGGGTATTGTGCAAGGTTAAATTTAGTTCCTCAGTTAAGTGGTTAACTGATTTTTGTCCTCTGACGTCCTTGGGTAGGCAGAAGGGGTCTGGAAGGGCATCAATGAATTTTTGTGTTGTCTGAGAATTTATAGCACGACTTTTGATGCTCCTTGGTTGGGGTCTGAGCAGATTATTTGTTGCGATTGCAAACGTAATAAAATGGTGGTCCGATAGTCCAGGATTTTGTGGAAAAACATTAAGATCTACAACATTTATTCCATGGGACAAAACTAGGTCCAGAGTATGACTGTGGCAGTGAGTAGGTCCAGAGACATGTTGGACAAAACCCACTGAGTCGATAATGGCTCCGAAGGACTTTTGGAGTGGGTCTGTGGACTTCTCCATGTGAATATTAAAATCACCAAAAATTAGAATATGATCTGCTATGACTACAAGGTCTGATAGGAATTCAGGAAACTCAGAGAGGAACGCTGTATATGGCCCAGGAGGCCTGTAAACAGTAGCTATAAAAAGTGATTGAGTAGGCTGCATAGATTTCATGACTAGAAGCTCGAAAGATGAAAACGTCATTTTTTTTTTTGTAAATTGAAATTTGCTATCGTAAATGTTAGCAACACCTCCGCCTTTGCGGGATGCACGGGGAATATGGTCACTAGTGTAACCAGGAGGTGAGGCCTCATTTAACACAGCAAATTCATCAGGCTTAAGCCATGTTTCAGTCAGGCCAATCACATCAAGATTATGATCAGTGATTAGTTCATTGACTATGACTGCCTTTGAAGTGAGGGATCTAACATTAAGTAACCCTATTTTGAGATGTGAGGTATCACGATCTCTTTCAATAATGGCAGGAATGGAGGAGGTCTTTATCCTAATAAGATTGCTAGGGTGGACACCACCATGTTTAGTTTTGCCCAACCTAGGTCGAGGCACAGACACAGTCTCAATGGGTATGGCTGAGCTGACTACACTGACTATGCTATTGGCAGACTCCACTAAGCTGGCAGGTTGGCTAACAGCCTGCTGCCTGGCCTGCACCCTATTTCACTGTGGGGCTAAAGGAGTTAGAGCCCTATCTATGTTGGTAGATAAGAGGAGAGCACCCCTCCAGCTAGGATGGAGTCCGTCACTCCTCAGCAGGTCAGGCTTGATCCTGTTTGTGGGCTTTTCACTAGAAAGCTTTCATGTGTAATGCCAGCACCAGGTGGCTATATTGATTGATCATGTCCACCTCCATAGCTAGAGTGGAGGGTAGCTAACAATAATGCTTTTCAAAGATTGTGTCTTTCTGACTAAGTCAACTGGTTCAAGAGGCAATGCAGAAGGTGTTCAATGTCATATCTGACCACAGTGTCTTTTTTTGTCATTTCTATGTCAGGTTCAGTTTATAAAGGAGCTTTAGGGGTTTTGGATTACACATTTATTTGTGATACATTCCAAGTAGCTAAGTATTCAGTTAACTCAACCATAGCAGAAATAGTCTGATAAGGAGTCTTGTCATACACATCATCCACCACCAGTACCCTACATCACAAATTACTTAACTAATGAGATGTAATGAAATGGGCTATTTCATGGCCATTGCCAAAAGCTGAAAGAACAGCTGCTTTTAAAAGAGCTATACATTCACTTATCCACTTAGCCAAAAAAAGGCTATTTCCCCTGTCTGGCCGGTGAAGAACAAATGGCTAGATGAACGGGATGATCTCTGAATGGACACTGGGGTCTATTTAATGGACCCAGAGGAGGAACAATTTGTGTCCTACGTGGGGATAGAATGTTATATTGTCATAGACTGAGGTTTTCCCAGATTTCACCATACTGAGGAGATGGAAGGTAGCTTTGTTTCATGGGAACAATAACCTAAATGTCAGTTTGTACATTTTTGTTTGTGTTCATATCTTTGAACACAACTATGCTTGAAAAAGTTATTCAGTGAGAGTATTCCCTTGTGTTGCAGGCTACATGCCTAGGGCCGTAGCAGTCATGAAATTTTGTCAGCCGGTGATTGTCATGCAAATAACTGCCGGTCTCACGGTAATTGACCGGTAATTAACATAAACACGATTAGCATCTACTGGCTTCAACGCATAGCCTACAAGCCACTGATGCAGACCTTTGGAACATCTATATTTTAAAAAGTCTAATAAATCCATTTAATATAGCCTACACCATCACAATAAATCCATCATTTATTTTAGACAGGTTTAAAGAAAAATGATATGAAGAAAATGTAGTCTATTTCAGAAGAACAAAATAGCATACTCTGAGTTGTCCTTATGTTAGGCCCTGATATGGCTATGCCATATGGCTGGTGGCTACACTAATTCATTTAGCAGACAAGATTTTGCTTAGAATTCCGTGGCATTATTTTATGGTATGAAGAATACATGCATGATGCGACTCTAATTATGATTTGAAAAAGGTTGCATGAAAGGCATGAGCTCTGCTTTGTTTCTTGCGCAGGCTGCACACACTTCATCAGTCTCTCATTCACAATTTGACAAGCACTTCATAATATTCTCACCAGGCCTCGAATTTGGCATCCCCCTTGTGTGGCCATAATGCCCCGTCAGGACACTGTTGTTCAGAGGAGCTAGCCAACAACACAGCTAACACAATCACTTCAAACTGAAGCTGGAAAGACTGCAAACTAGCTGCATTTTGTTTAGTTTCACCTGTTTTCTATTGAAATGTCTTTGTATATGTCCATAAAAATTATGCAGATTCATGATTTCGACTGGCTGAGAAAAGCTGCCTGCCTGTCTGTCTTGTCCCGACTCCCGACCCCTACACATTAATTCCTATGGGACAGCTGGAGATTGAGTTTCAATATTGAAACAAAAGTTGCAAATGTCAGAGAGACAGATCGCAAGTTTTATACAAATCTCCGCCATTGAAAACCAATTACTAGTCCAAAAGAAATGGGAGATTACAGTGGGGAAAAAAGTATTTAGTCAGCCACCAATTGTGCAAGTTCTCCCACTTAAAAAGATGAGAGAGGCCTGTAATTTTCATCATAGGTACACGTCAACTATGACAGACAAATTGAGGAAAAAAAATCCAGAAAATCACATTGTAGGATTTTTTATGAATTTATTTGCAAATTGTGGTGGAAAATAAGTATTTGGTCAACTACAAACAAGCAAGATTTCTGGCTCTCACAGACCTGTAACTTCTTCTTTAAGAGGCTCCTCTGTCCTCCATTCGTTACCTGTATTAATGGCACCTGTTTGAACTTGTTATCAGTATAAAAGACACCTGTCCACAACCTCAAACAGTCACACTCCAAACTCCACTATGGCCAAGACCAAAGAGCTGTCAAAGGACACCAGAAACAAAATTGTAGACCTGCACCAGGCTGGGAAGACTGAATCTGCAATAGGTAAGCAGCTTGGTTTGAAGAAATCAACTGTGGGAGCAATTATTAGGAAATGGAAGACATACAAGACCACTGATAATCTCCCTCGATCTGGGGCTCCACGCAAGATCTCACCCCGTGGGGTCAAAATGATCACAAGAACGGTGAGCAAAAATCCCAGAACCACACGGGGGGACCTAGTGAATGACCTGCAGAGAGCTAGGACCAAAGTAACAAAGCCTACCATCAGTAACACACTACGCCGCCAGGGACTCAAATCCTGCAGTGCCAGACAGGTCCCCCTGCTTAAGCCAGTACATGTCCAGGCCCGTCTGAAGTTTGCTAGAGTGCATTTGGATGATCCAGAAGAGGATTGGGAGAATGTCATATGGTCAGATGAAACCAAAATAGAACTTTTTGGTAAAAACTCAACTCGTCGTGTTTGGAGGACAAAGAATGCTGAGTTGCATCCAAAGAACACCATACCTACTGTGAAGCATGGGGGTGGAAACATCATGCTTTGGGGCTGTTTTTCTGCAAAGGGACCAGGACGACTGATCCGTGTAAAGGAAAGAATGAATGGGGCCATGTATCGTGAGATTTTGAGTGAAAACTTCCTTCCATCAGCAAGGGCATTGAAGATGAACCATGGCTGGGTCTTTCAGCATGACAATGATCCCAAACACACCGCCCGGGCAACGAAGGAGTGGCTTCGTAAGAAGCATTTCAAGGTCCTGGAGTGGCCTAGCCAGTCTCCAGATCTCAACCCCATAGAAAATCTTTGGAGGGAGTTGAAAGTCTGTGTTGCCCAGCGACAGCCCCAAAACATCACTGCTCTAGAGGAGATCTGCATGGAGGAATGGGCCAAAATACCAGCAACAGTGTGTGAAAACCTTGTGAAGACTTACAGAAAACGTTTGACCTGTGTCATTGCCAACAAAGGGTATATAACAAAGTATTGAGAAACTTTTGTTATTGACCAAATACTTATTTTCCACCATAATTTGCAAATAAATTCATTAAAAATCCTACAATGTGATTTTCTGGAAAAGAAATTCTCCTTTTGTCTGTCATAGTTGACGTGTACCTATGATGAAAATTACAGGCCTCTCTCATCTTTTTTAAGTGGGAGAACTTGCACAATTGGTGGCTGACTAAATACTTTTTTTCCCCACTGTATGTATAAATGCTTTTTATAGTGGAGATCAAGTTTATAAATTGTCTGGCTGGGCTGATGAGACAGTGGATTGCGCACTGAGATGGAACAGAGTAAATAGGCATTTCAACGTCATAGCTTTAGCCGGTGGTAACTTGTGGACTAGACACCAGCTGGAATGCGGTTTTAACCAATCAGCGTCCAGGATTAGACCCACCAGTTCTATACAGTGCATTCGGAAAGCATTCAGTCCCCTTGACGTTTTACACATTTTGTTACATTATAGCCTCATTCTAAAATTGATTAAATTGTTTTTCTCCCTCATCAATCTACACACAATACCCCATAATGACAAAGCAAAAACAGTTTTTTAGAAATCTTTGCAAATGTATTACAAGCTCCACAGCTATTTTCAGGTCTCTCCAGAGATGTTAGATTGGGTTCAAGTCCGGGCTCTGGCTGAGCCACTCAAGGACATTCAGAGACTTGTCCCAAAGCCACTCCTGCGTTGTCTTGGCTGTGTGCTTAGGGTCGTTGTCCTGTTGGAAGGTGAACCTTCGCCCCAGTCTGAGGTCCTGAGCAATCCGGAGCAGGTTTTCATCTAGGATCTCTCTGTACTTTGCTCCGTTCATCTTTCCCTCGATCCTGACTAGTCTCCCAGTCCCTGCCGCTGAAAAACATCCCCACAGCATGATGCTGCCACCACCATGCTTCACCGTAGGGATGGTGCCAGGTTTCCTCCAGACGTGACGCTTGGCATTCAGGCCAAAGAGTTCAATCTTGGTTTCATCAGACCAGAGAATCTTGTTTCTCATGGTCTGAGAGTCCTTTAGGTGCCTTTTGGAAAACTCCAAGCGGGCTGTCATGTGCCTTTTACTGAGGAGTGGCTTCCGTCTGGCCACTCTACCATAAAGGCCTGATTGGTGGAGTGCTGCAGAGATGGTTGTCCTTCTGGAAGGTTCTCCCATTTCCACAGCGGAACTCTAGAGCTCGGTCAGAGTTCTTGGTCATCTCCCTGACCAAGGCCCTTCTCCCCCGATGGCTCAGTTTGGCCGGGCGGCCAGCTCTAGGAAGAGTCCTGGTGGTTCCAAACTTCTTCCATTTAAGAATGATGGAGGCTACTGTGTTCTTGGGGACCTTCAATGCTGCAGAAATTTGTTGGTACCCTTCCCCAGATCTGTGCCTCGACACAATCCTGTCTCAGAGCTCTACGGACAATTCCTTCGACCTCATGGCTTGGTTTTTGCTCTGACATGCACTGTCAACTGTAGGACCTTATATAGACAGGTGTGTGCCTTTCCAAATCATGTCCAATCAATTGAATTTACCACAGGTGGACTCCAATCAAGTTGTAGAAACATCTCAAGGATGATCAATGGAAACAGGATGCACCTGAGCTCAATTTCGAGTCTCATAGCAAAGTGTCTGACTACTTATGTAAATAAGGTATTTCTGTTTTTTATTTGTAATACATTTGCAAACATTTCTAAAAACCTGTTTTCGATTCGTCATTATGGGGTATTGTGTGTAGATTCATGAGGACAATTTTTTGTTTAATCCATTTTAGAATAAGGCTGTAACGTTACAAAATGTGGAAAAAGTCTATGGGTCTGAATACTTTCCGAATGCACTGTAAGTGATAATACATAATTCACAAGTGATAATATTCTCACCCATTATACTATTCTTAATTTAATCTTGTTTTACATATACTAAATAATATATGTGTGAAATTAGTTTTGATTTAGAATGGACCATTATCATGCACCTGTCTCGGAACAGGGGCAGGGGGAAAAAACTACATGTCATCTATGCACTTAAATAGCGAATGGAGGACGCTTTTCCTGTGGTTCATTTTCATGCCAGCCAGGTAGGCTGTACTCCTGTTGTAAAGCGATGCAAAATGCTTAGTATTAGGAATGTTCAGAAATAAATATAGTAGGCCTAGCCTATAGAAAGCTTATGGGAACCTTTTTTTATACTGAACAAAAATATAAACACAACGTAAAAAGTTTGTCCCATGTTTCCTGAGCTGAAATAAAAGATCCCAGAAATATTCCATACGCACGAAAAGCTTATTTCTTGAACATTTTTGGAACAAATTTGTTTACATCCCTGTTAGTGAGCATTTCTCCTTTGCCACTGGAGAAGTGTCCTCTTCATGGATGAATCACTCTTTCAACTATACCGGGCAGATGGCAGACAGCGTGTATGGTCTCGTGTGGGCAAGCGATTTGCTGATATCAACGTTGTGAACAGAGTGCCCCATGGTGGCAGTGGGGTTCTGGTATGGGCAGGCATTAGCTATGGACAACGAACACAATTGCATTTTATCAATGGCAATTTTAATATACAGAGCTACCGTGACAAGATCCTGAGGCCCATTGTTGTGCCATTCATCCAATGCCATCACCTCATGTTTCAGCATGATAATGCACAGCTCCGTGTCATAAGGATCTGTACACAATTCCTGGAAGCTGAAAATGTCCCAGTTCTTCCATGGCCTGCATACTCACCAGACATGTCACCCATTGAGCATTTTTGGGATGCTCTGGGTCGACGTGTACGACAGCGTGTTCCAGTTCCCGCCAATATCCAGCAACTTCGCACAGCCATTGAAGAGGAGTGGGAGGACAACATTCCACAGGCCACAATCAACAGCCTGATCAACTCTATGTAAAAGAGATGTGTCGCGCTGCATGAGGCAAATGGTGGTCACACCAGATACAAACTGGTTTTCTGATCCACGCCCCTACCTTTTTTGAAAGGTATCTGTGACCAACGGATACATATCTGTATTCCCAGTCCTGTGAAATCCATAGATTAGGGCCTAATGAATTTATTTCAATTGAATTATTTCCTTATTAGAACTGTAACTCAGTAAAATCTTAGAAATTGTTGCATGTTGCATTTATATTTTTGTTCAGTGTAATAGAGGCCATAAAAACTCTGTTTTCTCACGCAATTGCACAGAAATGTTGCGCAACATGCGCTCATGGGCTCTCATGAAGTGTTTGAATTGATTTTCGAATACATTTGCATTAATGTCAGAGTGATTAGAGGGACAATAGAGTGCTGAGTACCAGGCAGGTAGCAAGTTTGGTAGGCTACTAATGACCATCAGCAGCATTAGAGTGCAGTTTTGGAGAAGCCTAGTTACCGTAACTAAACGGTCACTTGGAATTTGACTGTGGTCATGACTCGTGACCGCCGGTGTTGCGGTAATACGGTCACCATAACAGCCCTATAAACATGCCACACCAAAGTCATACAGTAACCCTGGAACTGTAAATCACACTTTCCTCTGTAATTTCTCCTTGATAGCAGACTTTGCCAAACTGTCCATGAGGGAACAGCAGGACATCCTAACAAGGTATAGCAACTACAAGACCCTGGTGTCAGACCTCGTGCAGTTCTGTCTCTCCTCCCTTTGATGTTACAGCCTTGAAGTCGCTATACCTTGTTAGGATCTCCTGCTGTTCCTTGAACAGAGCATGTCTTATTATTGCTCAGCAGTGACTGACTGACTGACTGACTGACTGACTGACTTGCTCTCCAAAGGTCTGGCGAGGTACATATAGGACCAGTCCTTCAATATTATCAGCACAAACACATATTCACATAGACAAAGGTGGAGACGTGAGCTGTTGAACGTGTTATACAGAAGAAATACTGTAAAACTGTTGTGACAGAAGGCTATGTTCCTTAGAGCCACCATGACAATGTTGCAATACCAGGCATCAGGGGCACAACTTTCACTGGGGATGGGGGCGTCATGTCCCCCCAACATTCTGCAATTGCATTTTTGTCCCCCCCAGTTTTATCATTGCAATGTGATAAAAAAAAGTGGCAACGGTGTGCTTTAGGACCTTCCGGACGCCTCCGAGCGGTCGGTAGGCTATTTGGATTGTTCAGCCGGCTGGATTTAAGACCGCGTGGACACCACAGAGTGGGCTGTCAGGCTGTGTGAGGGCAAAGCTTCTTGAAGGCTGGCAGGACCAGCACAGGAGAGTTGAGCATAGTTCAGTGTGTATGTGTTGCACTCTTTCACCGAATTGTAAAAGCAAGCAGAGCAGAAACTGGCTACTCTTTAGTTCACTGATGTAGCTGGCAAGGTAACTGCTGTTTAACGTAACAGAAAAAACGAAACTAGTGTTTATTCACAGTGCTGAGCTAGTATTGTAACTGACATGTAATGTCAGATAATATTTCATCCCCTCTCGACTGAGGTGAATGAATAAGCTACGCTAGCTAGTAGCTAAAACAGCCAGGTCAGCTCTAGCCTCTAGTTATCTGTCAGATAGTAATACTAGCCACCTCATATCGCTATCTAACAGCTGTTGTTTGTATGGAAATGTTTTGTAGCCTTTGTTTTGTCCCGTTTCAGAAGTAAATGAACTTGGCTAGCTTTCACCAGTTGAGGTACCATTAGAGAGAGAGAGCTGGCTAAAGGTTGGCTAACGTTAGCTATTATTTTTGCCACAATCACACTAGACCTGAATCAACCGATGAAACCATCAGTCAAACGGTTGAAGATTGATATTCTGAAGTTCTTTCAGTGCAATGTGAGTTTTATTAGTCCGTATGGCAATGTAACGTTATTGATCTGTCAGTTTCCCTAGCTAATTTCCTACTTTTCACACTGACAGTAATAAACAGCTCTAACGTTACAGTCTTCACTGTCATTGTGCACAGTAGAGGTCTGCGCGGGACCGATTTATTCATCCCGCTCCCACCCGCACCCGCTGGCTTTCTGTCCGACTCCCACCCGCTACCGCAAGAACCGGTCCCAAACCCAACTGCAGTCCTGCAATGTTAATTTGGGTGTATGTGATGCAGCTCCCTTGCCAGCCATGGTCCAAGCAATTTTGTGCCCTATAGGCAATATCAAATGCTGAAAAATACCTTAAATATAGGTACATTTACCAGAAATAACTGCCCCGTTCTTCTCCACCCATGCATAGGCTATAGCCTACTCTATTTAATTAAGACCACATGTGCACCTAATCTCGCAGGTATGGCTACTGAACTGGAAGCAGCAAGAATGATGACAGCGAAACTTGCTACGTTTTGCATAGGCCTATAGGATATAGCCTACCTGTTAGGATTACGATTTGCAGGCAGAGACAAATAAATGGGTAATCAATACTTCTTGAAAATGAAAAGGCGCAACGCCCGCTCACAATAGTAGCCTAACCTATGTGCGCGTTGTGCCTTTTCAATGATGATCACATTTTTTGATTGCACTTTGACTGACGTTGGTTGAGCGCCCTCCACTTCTTTCCATTATCAATATTTATTTACAGACACTGTACTGTAGTAAACTACAGTCTAATCATATTTGAAGTTAATTTCATATTCAAGTTAACTGCCACGTGATTCTCCGCCCATGTAGGCAGCCTACTCTATTTCAATGAGACCACACATAAAATAACATACTTTTCACATTATTCACTTCAGCTTCAGTAGCCTACCTCTCCTAGTTGGGCGTGAGAGTTCAAGTGCTTCTAGTAATACAATAGGTAGGCTAACGCATACAAAGCAGAAGGAGGACCGTTTCCAAATAATCTGTGGGACAACAAAAATATTTTCATCCCAAAGTCGTCTGTCTGACCGCCCGCTCCCACCTGCAGCATGAAAAATGCAGACCGCGCCGCAATGATCTCTGTCGGGACCCGCAGGACCCGCAGGCATCCCACAGTAATGCAGCTCTCTAGTGCAGTCAGTAGACAACACTATGCTCATCATGTCTTAGCAGGATCAGATGATGACAGGGGTCCCAGCAGGGTCAGACTGCCAGGGAAGACCAGTCTACGGAGCTCAGGTGAATTTTGCAGTATATTAACAATATCAGTGAATGATACAAAGTTCCATCTTGAATTGATGGGTAGACCTACAGTAGCTACAGGACAGCAGCTTAAGCTTAAAGCTACAGACTGGGATCTGAGAATAATGGTCATTTCAATGATTGAACAATTGATTATATTATTGGATAATATACTGTATAAATGTATACCAATGTATTTCTTTGTCATGCCTCATTTTAGGAGGATCAGATGGTGACAGAGGTCTCAGCAGGGTCAGGCAGCCAGGGAAGACCAGTCTGTGATGGAGGTGAGCTGATTTTTTGCAGATACAACACTTTATTCTCTCTGTGCAGCAAACACTGGACAAGCCAGATGCTATTTTAAGGCAGTCTGACAAACCTCCAAAGTTGATTTCCAAACTGTATCAAGGGTTGATAGAGGCTTTTCCCAATGACACAAAACATGTCAAACAAAAATGTGAGGAATACCTGGTAGAAGCTATTGATGATGATGATTAATGGATACAGATCTGTTTGTTCATATCATCTTGTTGGGGCGCTGCAGGGTGGTGGGCCCATTGGGACAGGATGGGACGACCCAGCTATATTGTGTGCAAGTAAAAAGAGCTCTACAGTACTATTAGTCCTATGAGATTCATTATATGGAGGAGTTGATGTTTCTGTGTGTTAATGTATATTTGAGGTGTATGTATTTATTTTTTGTTTGTTTCCAAACATTTCCCTTGGTAATTAAAACAAGTAAAAGGTGTGAACTGGGAAGGAAATGTTTTTCAGACGATACATTTAGTATGGAAAATGTATGCACTCACTGACTGTAAGTCGCTCTGGATAAGAGCATCTGATAAATGACTAAAATGTCAAATATAAATGTAAATTGTGTTGGGAGAGAGTTGAGTTATGGACTAGACTGGTGGGGGTTGGGCGTGCAGGCGACTCGGGCTGGCTGGTCGGTCTGGCTGAAATTTGATATAGAGGATGTCTTAATAAAGACAATCAAAAGTATTTGTATTTTTTCAAGAGTTGTTCATTTGTTAGGCTATTGGTTAAAGGTGCAACACAATATTTATTATTGAATTACCTCTAGTTCAGTCTTATTAATCACTTAAACATATTTAATAATGATCTCTTACCTAGCTTGATGACTGTGGACATTTTTGTTTACTTTTTGTTCTAAATGGAGACGGCATATTGGATTGTGTAAAAATGCAGGAAATTAGCTTAAGATGCCCCAAAAGGTTCTGGGGGAGAACCTTCAGACCCCCCGCCAGGTTATGTCCCCCCCACTTTAAAACTAAAGTGGCGCCCCTGCCAGGCATCATAAATACAGCAGTGCTCCTGAAGTGGCTTTGTTCCTTTTCAAGGTATTCTATAATGAAATTAATTCATATCAGCACTTGCCAAAATCCTTCTACCTCACTCTTTCCTCATTATCAATACAAGTGCTTATTCAGAAGTGGAAATTGTATGAACTTCATTAGAATTGAGTGCCTTGACCATGGCCTGGACCTTTCATATTCTGTCATAATGGGATTTGCAAGAAGCGTTTCTCTGGGGATAATAGAGTACACAGTAGCTTTGAAAAGCCCGTTTTCATTTTGGAGGTTGGAGCTTCTGAGTGATCTGGTCCCAGGGAATAAAAAGCTTTTATTCTGTCAGCACAATCTGGGAGATTTTCATTCAATGATGGGACTTATTGTTAAAGGCCATGGGTCTAGAAATATCCCAAATGGCTGCTTCAAAAATCTACAGCAAGAACATGTTACCCTAGATTCCTAAAACCGCCTCAGAATTCCCATATTCTTAATACATATAGTGAAAATGTATGTCATTGTTCAAACTCAAATGACAATTGATAGTACAACTGCTTCAGAATCCCACCTTTGCCTGCAGTATCAGTGGCCGGGTGCTGTTGTGAAGTGTGTTTCGGAGGGTTTTGCTGTGCTCTACCAGAAACCGACACACAGGCGTGTACACGCACACACACCCAGATACTGCAAACATGTGCATGACACACACACACCTATCACACACAAATTAATATGCATACACATACCTGAACCTGACCCTGTCCATGGACATTATTACTGACTTCAAATGCCTTTCAAAAAAGCCTCAGGGCTCAAAATGACATGTGATGAACAGCAATTCCTACTATAACACAGTTCTTGTGAGATTTTGGTGTTGATTTCTTTGTTCTTTAATCTAATAATCAGGCATAACATTGTGTAAATAATGGGGTCATTTCTGGTCACCACTTGGAGATGACTCAGATTCACATCTGAAATAGTGAGATTTATCTATAAATGGACATACAAAGTTTCACTTCAGAATTGCACCTTCTGTTCTTCATAAGTGAATTGTGCTGTCTCTTCCAATTTTAAAACTATTTTAATGTGGTTGTATCCGTATGTGTGCTTTATAGATCTTGAACATATCACTAGCATAAAGATTTACAGTTTTCTCTTATTTTGAGAAATGTCCTAATTAGGTTCATAAGGATTTTGTCTAAAAAATAATCATAGCCTACACAATATGCATTTTTTTTTGTGGAGGAGTACAGGTTAGATGTATTTTAAAAGCCCATAACAATGTATGGCTTGGCATATCATACATAAAATCTTGGAGAGCTTACTGTACATCCATTCTACAGGGATAATACCTAGAACTCAAACACATCACATAGCCTACACAAGAAATAAAAAGCTGGTAGGAGGACATGAAAAGGACAGCATGTCAATGGAAGAGGAACATCTTTAGAAAAGCTTCTATGAATTTGTAAGTCACTCTGGATAAGAGCGTCTGCTAAATGACTTAAATGTAAATGAATGTAGTGACTGGGTCTTCACAACTGTTCAATCCTCACTTAGAGAGTGGTACAGGGATTGAAACAATTCACATACAAAGATAATATTCTTGCACGTTTCATTAAATAATTGAGAGAGGACGATACCTTGGTTATCATAGCAATTGTCGACAGTGTCACATGGTTGCCTAGAAACTAGTCCTGCATGTGGTGCTGGACAAATGTATTATTTTATTTTTGGCATGCCTCCAAGTACAGCTGGAATGGAATGCAACTGTTGCGGAATGTTTCAATCTTACCACTTCTTCTGACTGACGGAATCAAGGCCATACATTATTAGAGGCCTATCTATTTCTATGGAACATTTGCTGTCTGTTTGGTCAGAGTAGTGTCAGAGGGATGTAATTGCTTTGTCATATGCTGGGGAGGGAGTAAGCCTATGTCCCATCCTACTGAGTCACATGGAGGCCAGTGGAACCATAAAGACAACATTAAGCCTGGAAATGCACTCAACTGAGACTGATAAACGGTCTTTGGCTAAGGATGCTGGTGCATAGAGTATAGAAATGTATAGAAATACATAAAAACGGGTCATGTGTATGTTAAATACAAGGGTTAATGTCTTGAGAAAAGGAGGTTAATATATAGGGCAGTGTTCCATGTCCTCATTTCTCCAACCATTAGGAAGGAGAAAGGATCGAATGTTCATATGCACTGACCCTGACTGAAGGTCAATCAATTCCTTCCTGTGTATATCTCATACCCCACTGAAGATGTCAATCGCAAATCTTCCATGTTATACTGCATTATCAATACGTTCTGCAGCCAAATAGCCTACTAATGTAATGAGCGGTTTTAAGGGGTTGCGCTTGATTTGTAAATGCACAATAATTGAATCCCTGATGCTTAAACTAAAGCTGTATTGCTCCTGAATGTGTGTGAGAGTAGGTGAGTGAGAGAGTGAGATTGTGAGAGAGATATTGCCAGTGGTGTAGTGGAGGGAATACGAAGGTATACACTGTATACCCACTTTTTTTTGTGGGCATTCCCTATACTCACTTCTTAATCCCCACGATGCGTATCAAAGTAGTATAGTGGAGGTATACACCACATCAATTAATAAGGCTGATGGAACAGATCAGAATGTTTAGCTTAAAATGATGACCCATTGGGCACACACTGGTTGAATCAATGGTGTTTCCACGTAATTTCATAAAAAATTATGTTGAGCCAACGTGGAATAGACATTGAATTGACGTCTGTGCCCAGTGGGGATAAACTTTTATTTCTTCACATTTTAAGCGCAGCAATGTATACACGGCAGTAGGCCTACACGCAAATGATCCATTTGTGATACAAATTTGTTTTATTAAAGAGGGGAGATCTAAAGATGCAACAACTATCATGGGTTGCTAATATGACTAGGATAATGCCTTTGGCTGCTAGACAATGAAAGAAAGTTGATTTGAAAACAAATAGAACAGGAGAGCACATATAAAATAATTGCCTCCACATTTCTTTGGTGGGATTTTGACTATGCTACTTTGTAGCAAGGTAAGACATGCCTCATAATATGAAGTCAAACATCCATGTTTCAAACAATGAAGGAACAGGAAAAATATAGTGATACTAATGATAGGCCTAACTGTCTTCTGGTAAATGGAAAGCCTTTCCCAAAAACCTTCTCAATTAAAGACCAATATGGGATTTATCATTTTAGGTCATTCAGAGTGTATGTCACTGTTTGTCATAGAATTTTTCACACAGGGTGCCTTTCCTTCGCCAGGCAGGCTGTTTGACTTCACGATACAATATTATCACGATAATTAGGTGCCGATACGACATGTATAGCAATTCTCACTATTCTATATGTATTGCGATTCAATGCTGTGATTTTATTGTGATTCGATGTTCCAAACATATTTCTCACCCTATGTCTGCTGCAGAGGGACAAGAGAGAGACATGAGAAAACGAGTTTTGATCAGTCATGGAAATAAAAGTCCTGTGTAGCTCAGTTGGTAGAGCATGGTGTTTGCAACGCCAGGGTTGTGGGTTTGTTTCCCACGGGGGGCCAGTATGAAAAAAAATGTATGCACTCACTAACTGTAAGTCGCTCTGGATAAGAGTGTCTGCTAAATGACTAAAATGTAAAATGTGCTGAAAACAAAATGGTTCCCAATTTAAAAAAAGATGGAGAACAAGCTATGATACGGCAAAAAAATACGGCATCACAAACTTTACCCAGTACCAGGACATTTTAGCCAAAAACCTGGTTGCCTCTGCCAGGAGGCTGAAACTTGGCAAGTGGATCTTCCAGCAAGACAGTAACCACAAGCACACATCAAAATCCACAAATAAATTGTTAATTGACCACAAAAATCAACATTTTGCAATGACCATCTCAATCTCCGGACATGAACCCCATTGAAAACCTGTAGTTTGAATTGAAGAGGGCAGACATAAGCGCAGATGAAGGATATCAAGGATCTGGAAAGATTCTGTATGGAGGAATTATGTAAGATCTCTCCCAATGTCTTCTCCGATCTCATAAAACATTTTTTTTAAAGCCGCTTTCCTCGCAAGATGAGGTATTGAAAGGTATTGAAAACAGGGGTGCCAGTAATTTGGACCCCTAACTTTCTGAGAGAAAAAGATATTGCTTGTTAAACAAAATGAATTCTTCAGAGCAATTGTATTAGTATGAAATAATATAATTTTAAAATGTTTTGGACCATACAATATAGATCAGTATTTGTATTGTTTATTTTATACAGTCTTTTTTGCTCATCTTTATCAAGAGTGCCAATCATTTTGGACCTAACTGTACATTGCCTGATGTTCATTATTTCTTGTGCCAACATCTTTCTGAGTAGCCATCTGCATCATGGGGTGCCTGATTGCTTCCCATCATGATAATGAAGAAGCCCACCCCTGAAGGAGGCCATTCCTAATCATCACAGCCCACTGCAATCAGGGCTCCTCACTCAGACCTTCCTACAGACAGTGCTGTAAAGTACTTAAGTAAAAATACTTTAAAGTACTACTTAAGTCGTTTTTTGGGGTATCTGCACTTTACTTTACTATTTATATTTTTGATTACTTTTACTTTTACTCCACTACATTCCTAAAGAAAATAATTTACTTTTTACTCCAAACATTTTCCTTGACACCCAAAAGTACTCGTTACATTTTGAATGTTTAGCAGGACAGGGAAATGGTCCAATTCACACACTTATCAAGAGAACATCCCTGATCATCCCTACTGCCTCTGATCTGGCGGACTCACTAAACACACATGCTTCGTTTGTAAATTATGTCTGAATGTTGGAGCGTGCCTCTGGCTATCCGTAAATAAAAAAACAAGAAAATGGTGCCGTCTGGTTTGCTTAATATAAGGAATTTAAAATGATTTAATTTTGATACTTAAGTATAAGTCTAAAAGTATTTGGTTTAAAATATACTTAAGTAGAATTTTACTGGGTGGCTGTTACTTTTACTTGAGTCATTTTCTATTAAGGTATCTTTACTTTTACTCAAGTATGACAATTGGGTACTTTTCCCACCACTGCCTACTGATTGGCACCCAGGGGTACTAAACACACTTCTACTAATGTCACAAAAAACATACACTATATATATATATATACACAAAAGTATGTGGACATCCCTTCAAATGTGTGGATTTAGCTATATCAGCCACACCCGCTGCTGACAGGTGTATAAAATCGAGCACACCGCCATGCAATCTCCATAGTAACATTTGCAGTAGAATCGCCTCACTGAAGAGCTCAGTGACTTTCAACGTGGCACCGTCATAGGATGCCATCTTTCCAACAAGTCAGTTCGTCAAATTTCTGCCCTGCTAGAGCTGCCCTGGTCAACTGTAAGTGCTGTCATTGTGAAGTGGAAACGTCTAGGAGCAACAACGGCTCAGCCGCGAAGTGATAGGCCACACAAGCTCAAAGAACGGGACCGGCGAGTGCTGACGCACGTAGCACGTAAAAAACATCTGTCCTCAGTTGCAACACTCACTAGCATGTTCCGAACTGCCTCTGGAAGTAACATCAGCGCAATAACTGTTCGTCGGGAGCTTCATTAAATGGGGTTTCCATGGCCGTGCAGCCGCACACAAGCCGAAGATCACTATGCGCAATACCAAGTGTCGGCTGGAGTGGTGTAAAGCTCACCGCCATTGGACTCTGGAGCAGTGGAAACGCGTTCTCTGGAGTGATGACTCACGCTTCACTATCTGGCAGTCTGACAGACTAATCTGGGTTTGGCAGATGCCAGGAGAACGCTACCTGCCCCAATGCATAATGCCAACTGTAAAGTTTGGTGGAGGAGGAATAATGGTCTGAGGCTGTTTTTCATGGTTCGGACTAGGCCCCTTAGTTCCAGTGAAGGGAAATCTTAATGTTACAGCATACAATGATATTCTAGACGATTCTGCGCTTCCAACTTTGTGGCAACAGTTTGGGGAAGGCCCGTTCCTGTTTCAGCATGACAATGCCCCCTGACCTCAACCCCATCAAACACCTTTGGGATTAATTGAAACGCTGATTGCGAGAAAGGCCTAATTGCCCAAAATCAGTGCCCGACCTCACTAATGCTCTTGTGGCTGAATGGAAGCAAGTACCCGCAGCAATGTTCCAACATCTAGTGGAAAGCCTTCCCAGAAGAGTGGAGGCTGTTATAGCAGCAAAGGGGGGACCGACTCCATATTAATGCCCATGATTTTGGAATGAGATGTTCGAAGAGCAGGTGTCCACATACTTTTGGTCATGTAGTGTATCATTGATAAATTATCTGAAGAATGTGCAATCAATAACAATGCTCAACTATTCTGAATAATGGTGTAATAATGGTGTAATACTCGTAGAATGTATACACGCACGGCACTACACTATGTCGCTTTGCATAAAAGTGTCTGCTAAATTGAATATATTACTATTATTATATTATTCTGGTATGCTTAAATATTGCCTTATACAATACAATGCTGCCCTCATCTGGTTGCTGAACGTCACTACTTAACCAATGTATTTTGGTAGACAGTTACATCTACTGGTCATAATAAGGTATGAAACTATCACATCGCATTCAAACAATGAATGGTAAAAAAACGAGATGATTTTAATCTCCAGGGAAGTTTAAACATCAGATCTATTTTAATATGTTGACCTTATCCAGTAATTTCCAAAGGAAATGAGTTTATAATTCCATGACAAAGTGACTAGCACACGCAATCAGTAGTACAGAAACTATATATTTTCTTATGTTTATGTTTTTATTTGTACAGCTACATCAGTCTCCTGAGAGACCGTCAAAAATTGCCAAAGCCGACTATATTTCAAGTCGTCTCAGCGGGGTATTGGGTAAAGTTTTCAACTAGCAATAATCGCGCCTCGGATAAACCTCATCGGCTACGATACTGCCACTGCGCAAAGCTGACACTGAAACGGGATCGGGTGGATTGACTATCGGCACAATTATGGTCCCTGTGACGGTTTGAATAAATAAATATATAAACAATATATAAACAGAGGTAAATTATGATGGGTGGTAGAATTATATAATTATAAAACACAACAACAAAATGGGGGGGTAAATGTGTTTGTTTTTAGAGTTGTATTATTTATAATAAATACAAACCGTACAGTGCATTGTGGGATATATTGTCTCACCACTTGGATGTCACCTGATCAGTAGCCTACAGGCTGGATAAAACGAGGACGTTTACAGAGTATTCAGATAGGAATATATTTATGTGTAGAACATTTTGGGGTTATGGGCAGAATTTAGAAGCATGTCTTAACTACATTTTACATGTATTTCTACAACGTTCTAAAACGGTGCATGCTCTTTTGAAGTAAGTACGATGGCCGTAAAGTAAGAATGCGATTGTAGACTCCTAGTGGTTGAAAACGGCATTTGTCTCACCTATTGTACCTTATAATTATATCCTTGAGGTGATGCTACTTCTATTTTGACAGCAAAATTAGGCGGCTGATTTAAAGAACATTCTCTGACTACTGCCAACCAAACTATCCCCTAGCTACCACTGAAGCTCATGATTTGAACACTTTTTATAATTTTACAAAGCCACTGAGCCTATCAGTGCTCTCTAGTCCGATATACGTCTCCCTTACTGCGCCATTTTGAGTTTGCAAGAAAGGTATTTCATTGTACTTGTGTATGTCACGTTAAAACTTGAAACATTCAAACCAGCAGATGGCAATCTAATCTAATGCAAAGTGGCACATTTTCAAGATTTTTTCTGTGAGGACCTCCGAATTAAAAGCTTTTTAACAAGATTTGCATTACATAATGCACAACTACATTGTGAATCAAAAGTATACCTAGGCCGAGTAGACTATTCCGTTCAAATTAATGCTCATGGTTTTCATGGGGTCTCATCCCTCAAATCCCTACCTGGCACTCTGATCTTCTTCCATCCTTCGTTTCACAGTCAACACCTCTGGCAAAAAAAAATACGGACAGACATCCTCAAAACGATACAAATTCGAAGTAAAATCTAAATTATCAATAGCATGAGGTGAGAAAGAAATATGCTGTCCACCACAAACACGTGCCAGGTTGCATCCATTGGCATGATTAAGTTATAGGCTTCAATCAAGGTGAGAAAAAAGTAAAAGTTGCGTTTCAAAACAATGGCGGATGAATGGACTAGAAACTTACAAAATGTGTCACCGATAACTACAGGAAAATGGACTGAAAGTTTTACTGTACCGAAAGCAGTAAAACAGAAGGGAACATGATAATGTATTAGATTGTGTTTGCTTGTGTTACGATACTGATGATTTGTCGCCACAGATGGTATGTTTATGTTTCTACCGTTGTGGCTATGGAGTAGGCCTACAGCTCCAGCTAGTGGTCGCGTCGGGGACAACAGTTGCTGACAACTGTAGCGTTTTAGCTAAGCCTAACCCTTTTCCTAACCTTAAACTCATTCTCCTAACCTGCTGCATTAATTAACTTAACCTTCTGCGTTAGTTCAACTAATCTACCATGTTAATGATCCTAATGTGCCGCGTTAATTGTTCGAACCTGCTATTAGTGCTGGGAATTGCCAGGGCCCTCACTACATGATATTATCATGATACTTAGGTGCCGATACGATATGTATTGTGATTCTATATGTATTGCGATACGATAATGGGATTTTTTTTGTGATTCGATGTTCCAAACATGTTGCTCACCATATGTCTAGTGCAGAGTGACAAGAGAGCCATGAGAAAACTAGTTTTGATCAGTCATGGAAATAAAAGTGCTGAAAACAAATTGGCTCCCTATTTAAAAAGAAGATGGAGAACAAGCTATGAAGGAAAAATACGGCATCACGAACTTTACCCAGTACCAGTACATTTTAGCCAATAGCGGAACACTGTGCAAAAATTATTTTGTGTATCGAAAGCATTGCTCATGAATAAATGACTGTAGGCCCCATTTTCTATCTTGATGTAGCCCTTGGTTATGACTCTCAGTTCCATAACGTCTACTGAACAGGGGAGTTTTTTTTAAGAGCCCCAACACTCGGTGTGAACATTAACACGCATCGCTTGCCGTACGGTTTTGGAAGCATAAGGACCTTATCTTTCATATCAGCGAGAAATCTTTTTCAAAAAAACTAAAGGTTGAATTGATAAACACCTTTTATAGGGTAAGGGTAAGGCCATATTTCCATTTTACAGAGTGCAAAAACACTGGTGATCTATTTTCTTTATATACAGTGAGGGAAAAAGGTATTTGATCCCCTGCTGATTTTGTACGTTTGCCCACTGACAAAGAAATGATCAGCTATAATTTTAATGGTAGGTTTATTTGAACAGTGAGAGACAGAATAACAAAAAAAAATCCAGAAAAACGCATGTAAAAAATGTTATAAATTGATTTGCAATTTTATGAGGGAAATAAGTATTTGACCCCCTCTCAATCAGAAAGATTTCTGGCTCCCAGGTGTCTTTTATACAGGTAACGAGCTGAGATTAGGAGCACACTCTTAAAGGGAGTGCTCCTAATCTCAGCTTGTTACCTGTATAAAAGACACCTGTCCACAGAAGCAATCAATCAATCAGATTCCAAACTCTCCACCATGGCCAAGACCAAAGAGCTCTCCAAGGATGTCAGAGACAAGATTGTAGACCTACACAAGGCTGGAATGGGCTACAAGACCATCGCCAAGCAGTTTGGTGAGAAGGTGACAACAGTTGGTCCGATTATTCGCTAATGGAAGAAACACAAAATAACGGTCAATCACTCTCGGTCTGGGGCTCCATGCAAGATCTCACCTTGTGGAGTTGCAGTGATCATGAGAACGATGAGGAATCAGCCCAGAACTACACGGGAGGATCTTGTCAATGATCTCAAGGCAGCTGGGACCATAGTCACCAAGAAAACAATTGGTAACACACTACGCCGTGAAGGACTGAAATCCTGCAGTGCCCGCAAGGTCCCCCTGCTCAAGAAAGCACATATACAGGGCCGTCTGAAGTTTGCCAATGAACATCTGAATGATTCAGAGGAGAACTGGGTGAAAGTGTTGTGGTCAGATGAAACCAAAATTGAGCTCTTTGGCATCAACTCAACTCGGCGTGTTTGGAGGAGGAGGAATGCTGCCTATGACCCCAAGAACACCATCCCCACCGTCAAACATGGAGGTGGAAACATTATGCTTTGGGGGTGTTTTTCTGCTAAGGGGACAGGACAACTTCACAGCATTAAAGGGACGATGGACGGGGCCATTTACCATCAAATCTTGGGTGAGAACCTCCTTCCCTCAGCCAGGGCATTGAAAATGGGTCATGGATGGGTATTCCAGCATGACAATGTCCCAAAACACACGGCCAAGGCAACAAAGGAGTGGCTCAAGAAGAAGCACATTAAGGTCCTGGAGTGGCCTAGCCAGTCTCCAGACCTTAATCCCATAGAAAATCTGTGGAGGGAGCTTAAGGTTCGAGTTGCCAAACGTCAGCATCGAAACCTTAATGACTTGGAGAAGATCTGCAAAGAGGAGTGGGACAAAATCCCTCCTGAGATGTGTGCAAACCTGGTGGCCAACTACAAGAAACGTCTGACCTCTGTGATTGCCAACAAGGGTTTTGCCACCAAGTACTAAGTCATGTGTTGCAGAGGGGTCAAATACTTATTTCCCTCATTAAAATGCAAATCAATTTATAACATTTTTGACATGCGTTTTTCTGGATTTTTTTGTTGTTATTCTGTCTCTCACTGTTCAAATAAATCTACCATTAAAATTATAGACTGATCATTTCTTTGTCAGTGGGCAAACGTACAAAATCAAATACTTTTTTCCCTCACTGTATGTTTTTCTTTTAGTCTCTTAGCTACCCCTTTGTCTCCTATATTTTCTTCTGACAGTAAAAGTTTATTTCATTGTCAGATTATTGATAGTAGTTGAGATGGATAGATAATATCACTAAATGGACTACACTAAGCCTTGTTCACACTGACAGTTTGAAGTTACATTTTTTTCTTGCATATCTGATTAGACTATTATATTTTTCCTGCATTCTGAACAGCCAAAAAGCACATGGAATCGGATATTTCAAGCCACATTTCAAACCACCTTCATAAGTGGTTTGAAATGTTGGGATAATGTTGGGATAATGCCATGCTCTTTATATTATGCATGCTCAGCAGCAGATAACCAGTTTCAAGTGTAAAGCTGCCTGTCCTGTGCTGCCTGTCTTGTCCTGTGCTGCCTGGCCTGTCCTGTGCTGCCTGTCCTGTGCTGCCTGGCCTGTCCTGTCCTGTGCTGCCTGTCCTATGCTGCCTGTCCTGTGCTGCCTGTGCTGCCTGTCCTGTGCTGTGCTGCCTGTCCTGCCTGTCCTGTGCTGCCTGTCCTGTGCTGCCTGTCCTAACTGTCCTGTCCTGTGCTGCCTGTCCTGTCCTGTGCTGTGCTGCCTGTCCTGTGCTGCCTGTCCTGTCCTGTGCTGTGCTGCCTGTCCTGCCTGTCCTGTCCTGTGCTGCCTGTCCTGTCCTGTGCTGCCTGTCCTGTCCTGTGCTGCCTGTCCTGCCTGTCCTGTGCTGTGCTGCCTGTCCTGTGCTGCCTGTCCTGCCTGTCCTGTCCTGTGCTGCCTGTCCTGTCCTGTGCTGTGCTGCCTGTCCTGTGCTGCATGTCCTGTCCTGTGCTGTTCTTCCTGTCTTGTGCTGCTGACAACTGAAGATTGTCTCCTGCCAGACAGAGACAGACAGGCCAAAGAGCCCCACAGTGATCAGGATCACCGTCAGGTACAGGACAGGTAAGTATGTAGATAAGGGGATTACACTGTGTATGGGCCACATAATCTCAAATTAATCCGGTAAATGTCTGTTTCATTCTGAGCCTGGCATGGCAACCCATATTCATCATCATACTACAACCTGTACAAACCAGGAAAATATGAAAAGAGAACTGTTCACTTTGACAGCCAGACAATCTCTCAAACCAGGCTTGTGTGCCACCCTTGTGTGCTAGTTGTGGACATTTGATAATGGTTGTGGTCGGAGGTGGTGTTAATCTGCTTTAATTCTCTTGAGGTGCCTTGATTACTTTTATCTTAAAACCCTATCAAGAATCTTACTGGCTTTCCATCCATCCACTCAAAGATAGTAAACACCTGGCACATAATTATAGATGAGATCTGATCCACTCGCCATCCCTGAGACTGAGATTGGACCTGTTGAACAAAGACGCGTTTGGTTATGAAAGCAGAGCAGAGCAAAGGGCCCTGTAACCATAGAAGTCTCTTTTGGCTCAGGCTGTTCCACCACCAGTGGGCTGTGGGATGAAAATAGAGTGTGGCAGATGGCTTAGCTATGGCACTGATTCAACATGGGCTGCTGGGCGGCCTACATAATACCCTGCCTTCCAATATGGCCCAGTGGTGTCCATGGTCTTAAACCTGCTGGCATCCTCCCTTTTCTAAAAATAGTTTAGTATAATCAATCACAGTTTTTAAATCAATGCCATCCTCAGGTCAGGATCCAGTATAAGGATTAGCTTATGTGACGTGGAGCAGCTCCTACTAGGTTAAGTACACATTTTTGTCTGGGAAATGTAAGAATGGCTTTTATGGAAAACCCATAGACTGGTGTGTGCCAACCAAGCTGATCCAGCTTAGACCCTCCCAACCACAGCCCTAGCTGCCTGTCTATAATCACACACTCTCAGACCTCAGTCCACCAACACACTCAGCTTTCTTACATCACTGATCAGTGATTCATTAGGATCAAAGGGCATAATTGTAAGGGTTGGTGTGAGGTGCGACCCAGGTGCTGTGCAGGATATACAGTAGGCAGTAGGCAGAGATGGTGAAACAAGGATCTTTACTGGTGGTCCCGAAGCCAGAATACAAAATAACGGACTTATCACGATAAAAGAAAGGCGGAGCAAATAAGTCTCCAAAAACCGGCTGACAGCCAAAATACGAAATACTACCTAAGACTGAAACAAATAATGAAACAGGGAGAACACTTCTCAAGTACCTGTTCATAGGTCTCCGATCAGACTCTGCGTAGTACTGCTGGACATAGAGAAACTAGCAGAGAAAACTGAGCAAGGGAACACAGGGAAGTGAGGGCATAAATATACAGGTGAACAGGTAGACACAGGTGACACCAATAAGATAATGATTTGTCCAGACTGTGAGTCAGGAGGTGCCTAAGGTTGTCGGAGGATGACACCTAGTGGGTTGCTCCGGAACTCCGACCCCCTCCTGTAACACATAATGAGATGTGTATGTGTGTGTACATGTGTCTGTGTCTCTCTCTCTGTTTTTGTGCATGTGTGGAGTGTTTCCGCAGATGCTTAATCCACTGCAAAAATATGATTTGATTTGTTTATTAATTTTTTCCTCTGGGAAAAACGTTCTCAATCGACATTGAAATGACTAAAATCTAATTGAAACAGTGTAGAAATTATAATGGACCTACATTTATAGTCTCTTCACTCTGTCCAGCTAGCTAACAGTCATTGAAACAAAAGCTAGACCGTCTGGGAGCTTCGAAAATGACAAAAGCGATGGATAGGGGACAATTTTTTGCTTATTTTGATGGCAAGGAAATATAATCCATTTTAAATGCAGCCCTCCGGACCTCGGTGAAGACCAAATGCGGCCTGTGGGGCAAAATGAGTTTGACACCCCTGGGGTAGAGCAATAGCAGGGTGAAGGTAGAGTGGAGCAGAAGAGTGTATTTTTATTTTCATTTCGGAGTAGAATGTCCTTTTAAAAAGTCACCAGAAGTGACCTTCTCACAGTCCCCCCCATCCCTCCACCCGCTACCTCTTCCACTGCTGCTGAAAACAATCCTAGGGGAAACACTGGTGTTTGTGTGCGTGAACGTGTGTCTGTGTTTTTGTGTGTGTGCCACTGTGTGTGCGTGCCATGTGTGTGTGGTGGGTCTGAGTTACATCACAGCAAGGTGAGGGACAGGCAGGCAGGCAGGCATTGATGCTGACCATCCCTCTGTCAGCCCTCCTCTAATGTGTGCCACCTGGGCACAGGCTGAGCCGGGCAAACTGTGATTAGATCCTGTGGTAGAGCAAAACTACCTACTGACATTAGTCTTCCCTGAAATGAAAGCCTGCTAGCTCAGCCAGTGCACTGGAGTTCTGAGATCTGATATGATGAAGAATAATGTCACTCACTGGGTTTTGTAGTATCACCTCCACCCAGCCCCACCTATCATGAGCTCAAAGGCAAGCTGTAACACATCCAAGCCAGGAACGAAAGCATACACAGGTCTTTACCAATGCAAGCACTTATAAACATATAATTACACTCATATAAACACTAAGTATACTGAAACACGCACATACTCAAAATGCTGCCCACACAAGCCAGTCCAACCCACAGACGGCTGCCACCCTGCTATTCCCAGCTTGTGGTGGTTTTGCTTGGACTGAGTCCGAATCGCACCAGTCTATCTCTTTCTCCTCTCTCTCTTTCTCTCTCTCCATCCTATGCTGAAACTAATGTCTCCATGTTACACTAAGCTATCCAGACACCCAGCCAGGGCTCTAGTTTGCACATAGTAAAGTTAGATCGCTCTAATCCCGCGTAGCCATATCTCCAAATCACATTGTTGTCACCTGGTTCTCGACGAGGCTAAGGTCACTCAAACATCCCCAGCCCTCACAGACTTCCACTGTAATAAGTCATATTGGCAGACAGTGCTGTGCTCTGCTAGGTCAGGGAGCCATTCAAATCGAAGGATGCATTCCAAATGCCACACTATTCCCTGTATAGTGCACTATATGGGTGTGGTTTGAAACTCAACCAAACTGCTCCTTCTCATGCTCTTTTAAATAACCTTCCTCTGACTCTGCAGCGAGTTTTCACGCCTTGCCTCACCCCCCGTGACAACTTGTGTCTGTAAGTAACCTCCATCTGTTATCCCCATGTCTCCTGTCTTCTGAACTCCATCCCAGATATGCTACATTTGGCAACCTTCAGACACTGGCACAATAGTGCATGTGTTTTTTACAAGCTGATACTATTGCATAGCATTGTTGGATATATTTGGAGGTACACATAGTAACATTATGTAGCAATATCAATATTGGTCACATAGTTATTAAATATGCACAGTTACGACGATTTCATAACCATACATACATTATAACAGAAGCACTGACAACTGAAATATCTATTTCTGCAAAAAGCAACCCTCCCACCACATGGAGTCCCACCCACCTTATAAAGTACAGCATCAATACTGTACATGATACTTGTGGTCACTTGAACACATGCACTGCAATAAGGAACCAGCAGAGTGCACTCTAACCATATGACAAACTGGTTCTGAAGTATGCTACTGACCTACAAGTCTTGGTTAGACCTTGTCTGAACACTCAAGAAGATAGGATGAACTCACTGACTTCATTACTAACATTGTGTGAATAGAGTAATTTCTCCTCAGGTAAATGACTGAGCACACTGATTTTAATGTCAAGAAATCGAGCGCTGCAATCACCTTTCACTCCTCTGCATGGGTAAAAGGTCTGACTATCATTTGTTACACATTAATTACACATGAACACTATCATCATACAGGCAACAGACAACGTATTCCTTATTTAATAGTTGATCATATTCACATGAACAGTTTCTCTATTCCAATCGTGAATTAATTTTGCCTGGTCGTCAATGCCTCTCAGTGTGTGAGCGCTGCCTTGGTCTGGTCATATAGCCTCCTTCCAAGACTCATTACTCCTGAACATTTAGACAAACAGGTCAAACATTGTGAACTCAAGCACCAAATAGATAGCAGATCTCGCTCTGCTTGGTTTGCTCTCTACACTCACTCTCTTAGCTTTGTTTCTTGAGTGTTCAGTTCCTGCTCTGAGAGTAGTGTTCTGTTTGTCTCTCTCACTCTATCTCTCTGTGTCTGTTTGTCTGACACTTGTCTGGCATGGCCTAGATTCTCCTTGATCTCATCAGTCAATGGGAAGACTTGTGAAGGCCATCTCCCCCATCTCGTTCTGTCTCTCTGCTGCATCTCTGCCACTCTTCTGGCTGTGTCAGCAGTAAGGGGCTGACTCACACCCCCTCAGCCCCATAGTCCCTCAGGGCCTATCGGGCAAAGACAACACATCGCTCCCCCAGACAGACAGACTCATTTGTATGGCCATAAATCACTCAAAATCAGACACACACCCAGACACAACAAAGAGTATTTCTGTGTCCCAAATGGCACCATATTCTCTATATAGTGCCCTAGTTTTGATCAGGGCCCATAGGGCTCTGGTCAAATGTTGTGCACTATATAGGGATAGGGCGCCATTTGGGACGCAGTCTATGACAGGCTCACAAAACTATTACTGAGACAAGGCCACAAACTATTATAATTATGTGCCAAACTGCAGTGTGGGATGATACTCCAAGGCAGGAATACAAAGTCTTCAATGGAAGATGTTCATGGTGATGGTGTGTTGACTAAGCTTTATCTATGGGTTCAGTCTCGCATGCTTTTAGCCCCTGACTGGAATGCGGCAGTATGCAGGAGAGGTGTGTTTGGAAAAGTGAGGAAGCCTGATAGTTTCTTCAAGGTTTTCTAATGTACAACTGTGCATGATGCAACCTTACCTTCAAAGGTGAAAAGACAAGACTGCCACTGCTTGTAACTGCACTCGCTTGACTATTTCATTATACACAGGTAGCCTTAGGCTTGATGGTGTCAATAAAAAATAAGAATAATAACTGGTTTCATCATTCATCATATGGGTTCTACAATCAATTAAGTTATCTAAACACTGTCTGACAATTTCATCACCTTCAAGATGCGCATAGCCAGGCCTATTACACAAGAAGCCTGTAGTGTCCCCACTGGGCAAAAAAATGTTGAATCAACGTTGTTTCCACATAATTTCAACAACAAAAATTAATGTGATGACAGGAAATCTGACTAGATTTACAAAAAAAATCAACGTAAGGGAATTTCACCCAACTTTTAACCTAAATCCAATAACATGGGGAATTTTTTGTTGTTGATTTCACATTGAATTCATGTTAGTTGACGACTCAAACCAAATATAAATCAAAACTAGACGTTGATGTAGCCTAACAATAATAAAGCCTAATAAATGTATGTGATTGAAGAATGCGCTATGTCATAGTCATAAACCCCTTATTTATCATAACCTCCATCTCAAAGACATCGAGTTTTTATGGCATCATGATGCAGGTATCATTATCAACCATCCAAAGGCATTTGTTTGTCCAAACTTGTCTCTGCAGAGACAAATGCCTTTGGATGGTTTGAATGTTTGATTGGTTTCAGAATATACTTTATTCCACCCGAGGAATGAAACAACCCTAATCTCTTTTTAGACATTAATCTGCAATGGATTAAAATAAAACCACTTTAAGATTTGCATGAAATAAACAGCCAGGAAGGGACTGCTTTGCCATACTGAACGTGAACTCGCATGCACGAGACATTCCAATCCCTTTCATTAATTCCAAATCATTCCAAGCCAGTGGCGACAGAAGACCACAATATACTACTTGCTCCTTCCTTTTTATTGATATTTTGTAACCATTGCCTGGCAGTCTGTAATCTATAGGCCTAACTGTTTTTGGTGTTATGGAAGGGGGAGGAGAATAATTCCTCTCTTTTCCCGGTCGATGTTGCGTTCTACCTCTCTGCGCATTTTCCACTAGCCTATAATTTCCTGGTTCTCAAACGCAACGTCACCCGAGGCGGATGTGAGCGGATCTCACAGGTGTGTCCCTTGCCAACTGAGCCAGAGCTCGAGAAAAAACACACCTGGGATCATCATGTGATCCTGTACCTGGGCGTGGAGAAAGTCCTGGACTCTTGTTGAGTTGTCCGTGTCGTCTTTCAGTAGGAATTGTCAACCAGTGCCCCCTTGTATTTTCTACTGAACAGTGCCTTTCTCTAACTCTCCGCGCGCTCGGGAAGAGTAAAATGTGAACTTTACATGCATTTTGCTTGGGGACTTATTTTACATTTTTAGGGGGACTTTGAAATCTGGATAGCTCGTGTTAGTGCAACTACTGTTCTTCCAAGGTGAGTTTACGTGATTGGTGTTCTCCCTTCATAGCCACGGACCGTGTCGGTCTGGTCTGTTCTGTTCTGTCTATCTATTATACACATGTACAAGCAACTGCGGGTCGGTTAGAATATACCTCCCTGTTTAATTATGTGTGTGCATAAAGATCTGATGAATTTCCTTGCGCGATGGTAGTAGTGTATTTATTAGTTACTTTATCAGCTCGGTTGTACAACAGACATGACACGAGGGACAGATACGCATGTGTTTCACATTTGTCTTGACATCAAAAAATAACAATTCGACCATCAATCCACATATTGATCGATACAGACTACATAGTGATTGATTGGAAGTAATTTCTTTATAAATCTACCCGTTTGTCCTTCAGCATTATGAAGTGATGCAACTGTATGGAAATAATGATTTATTGGTGAACCCGAGTTAGGTTTGAGCATAGCATCAGTATTTGCAGTTTAAACACGAAATGGGATTTCTATTCACTCAGTATAGTTGTATGATGGGCTACTGTACAGTGCTGAACCTGCCCATTGCACTTGTATGAGTCGAGATACAGTCCAACCTACAGTGCCTTAACGGTAATTTGCATAAAGTGATGCATGCACTATTAATTAAAGGTTCACATGCTTCATGCGTTTTTCATATGTAATAAACTATGCTTTGGTTATGGAAACATGACCACTTTTACTCTGTTTCTCACAGTAATGTGAAGACAGAATAATGTCCCTGTCAGCCCATAAAATGTAGAGCAGCTGGTCAGTCATCAGTCTCTCAACCAGAAACATCTCCCCTCACAGACACAGACACAGGCAATCTCAGTGAGCCTGACCATGTGAAACACATCCCTGCCTCTGAGTCTGAATGTGAGTTAGTGCATGCAGGCAGCTTCTGAAAGAAAACCCTTTTTTATTTATTGATTGGTACTAGTAGTGATTCATGCCCGTTTGTTGTTAATCTTTGCAGTGGAGAAAATGTAGAACTCATTCAGGGTCTCAACTTACAGTTGAGTTAGAATAATAGAATACACAAGGTGCAATTTCGAAATTTGGTTGTGCATCAGCAGTCTCAATTAGCACGTCAGATTTTTTTATTTTTAGATTGGTAAATTAGTCTAGCGGCCAGCAATCTAAACATGTAGTAAGCATGGTGAAATTACAGACCGGCGTGGGGCCCATTGATGATCAGTTATGGCAAAATGTGTAGAATTGCAGGAAATTAGCTGTAAAACTGCACATTTTTCTCTCCGCCCCATGGCAAAATGAGTAGAATTGCATGAAATGAGTTATAAAATTGCAAAATATTCTCTCCACCCCATGGCAAAATGTGTAGAATTGCAGCAAATTAGCTTTAAAATGGCAAAAATGTCTCTACGCCCCATGTCACAATGTGCAGAATTGCAGGAAAATATCGTTATTTTTTTTATTTTTTTGCTGTCACGAGGGGGGCCGCTAGAATGTTTTGCTCATAAGGTATGAATGTGGGTACGCAGACCCACAAGCCACTGCGGCCCCTCATGATGAGTTCGTTTTTTTTTGTGGCCCCCACCCCCATCAAAGTTGCCCATCCCTGATGTAGACAGTAGCCCCATTCATGTTATCCTTGAATCTCCTGAGTAGTGCTGTCAGTCCGTGTCTCTCTGTCCCTGGCCCCGGCACTCTGCTCTGCTTGGATCGCTCACTGTACAGCCATGTTGTCTATCTAAATCCTCCTTTTATTCCCCAGTCCCACATCCATCCCTGCCGACCTATCCATCACATACAGACCTACTGTACATGGGATGCTCCATCTCCTGGGGATTATCCCCATTAAATTACATTATACAAACGTTCTCATGGTGGAAATGGATTAGTCCGAGTGGGGGGTACACCGCTCGGGGGTAAGCAGGAAGGATGGCAGAGGGGGGTTAGCCCCCGAACTCCTCAAAGAGCAAGGCTGAGTTTCCAACAAGGGCCATCTGCTCATAGGGACACACACGGTGAGGCATCCTAAAACCAGGTCTCTCTTGCTCTTCTCTCTCTCTCTCTCTCTCTCTCTCTCTCTCTCTCTCTCTCTCTCTCTCTCTCTCTCTCTCTCTCTCTCTCTCTCTCTCTCTCTCTCTCTCTCTCTCTCTCTCTCTCTCTCTCTCTCTCTCTCTCTCTCTCTGTTCCCCACAATGTCTCATTCAGGGTTTATCACATCCTCTCTGAATAAATAGAGACACCTTATCAGTGTGGAGGAGAGTGACCGGTTTGTAATAAATGTTTTCTCCTGCTCCGCACAAGAGTGAAAAAGACAAGCATACCACTAGGGCTGCCCCCATTTAGTTGACTGGTCTATTGTTTGGTCGATAGGCTGTTGATCGACCAAGATTTTTATTAGTCGAGCAGTCGCAAATATATATACAGTGCATTCGGAAAGTATTCAGACCCCTTGACTTTTTCCACATTTTGTTACGTTACAGCCTTATTCTAAAATGGATAAAATTGTTCCCCCCCCCTCATCAATCTACACACAATACCCCATAATGACAAAGCAGAAACAGGTTTTTAGAAATGTTTGCAAATTTACTAAAAAATAAAAAACGGAAATATCACATTTACGCAAGTATTCAGACCCTTTACTCAGTACTTTGTTGAAGCAACTTTGGCAGTGATTACAGCCTTGAGTCTTCTTGGGTATGACGTTACAAGCTTGGCACACCTGGGGAGTTTCTCCCATTCTTCTCTGCAGATCCTCTCAAGCTCGGTCAGGTTGGATGGGGAGCGTCGCTGCACAGCTATTTTCAGGTCTTTCCAGAGATGTTCGATCGGGTTCAAGTCCGGGCTCTGGCTGGGACACTTAAGGACATTCAGAGACTTGTCCCAAAGCTTCTCCTGCGTTGTTTTGGTTGTGTGCTTATGGTCATTGTCCTGTTGGAAGGTGAACTTTCGCCCCAGTCTGAGGTCCTGAGCGCTCTGGAGCAGGTTTTCATCAAGGATCTCTCTGTACTTTGCTCCGTTCATCTTTCCCTCAATTCTGACTAGTCTCCCAGTCCCTGCCGCTGAAAAACATCCCCACAGCATGATGCTGCCACCACCATGCTTCACTGTAGGGATGTTGCCAGGTTTCCTCCAGATGTAACGCTTGGCATTCAGAACAAAGAGTTCAATCTTGGTTACATCAGACCAGAGAATCTTGTTTCTCATGGTCTGAGAGTCTTTAGGTGCCTTTTGGAAAACTACAAGCAGGCTGTCATGTGCCTTTTACTGAGGAGTGGCTTATTTCTGGCCACTCTACCATAAAGGCCTGATTGGTGGAGTGCTGCAGAGATGGTTGTCCTCTGGAAGGTTCTCCCATCTCCACAGAGGAACTCTGGAGCTCTGTCAGAGTGACCATCGGATTCTTGGTCACCTCCCTGACCAAGGCCTTTTTCCCTCGATTGCTCAGTTTGGTCGGGCGGCCAGCTCTAGGAAGAGTCTTCCATTTAAGAATGATGGCCACTGTGTTCTTGGGGACCTTCAATGCTGCAGAAATGTTTTGGTACCCTTCCCCAGATCTGTGTCTTAACACAATCCTGTCTCGGCGCTCTACGGACAATTTGACCTCATGCCTTGGTTTTCGCTCTGACATGCACTGTCAACTGTGGGACCTTATATAGACAGGTGTGTGCCTTTCCAAACCATGTCCAATCAATTGAATTTCCCACAGGTGGACTCAAAGTTGTAGAAACATCTCAAGGATGATCAATGGAAACAGGATGCACCTGAGCTAAATTTCAAGTCTCATAGCAAAGGGTCTGAATACTTATGTAAAACAAACTGTTTTCGCTTTATCATTATGGGGTTTTCTGTGTAGATTGATGAGGATTTGTATTTATTTAATCAATTTTAGAATAAGGCTGTAATGTAACAAAGTGGAAAAAGTGAAGGGGTCTAAATACTTTCCGAATGCACTGTATATATTTGTTTCATGGCACACAAGACACCTGTCCGATTCACTCCACTCTGAGTGGACTAATCCCATTGCGGAGATGGCACAACAGTATCACCAGTAGTACATTTACCGTTAATTCCCATAATTTTTTATTTACAATGTTTATTTGGTTACTGTCATTTCTGTTAATGCTTTCAATATATTATTATTATTATTATTACAGTATTACTATTCTCATTGTAGGAGTGGGCACGTTGTTTGCAGAGCGCTCAACCTAGGCTACACTTGAAAAAAACATGTTTTGGTTTATTTCAGTCTAACCTGATTACGTATAGAAGTAGGCCTAGGCTACCTGGTCTGCGCGCAAATGTAGGCCTATAAATGTAACCATTTGGGGATCTGATACTATTTCTGATTGTCTTAACTCACCACCACTGTGGAGCTTCTCAAAGTAAATTTTTCTTCACCTCAAACAGCAAGTAAACAAAGTCTGTTTTTACATACATTGAGAATGACAATAATTCCTCAACGTAGCCTATTTGAAAAATCTTTCCAGTTCGCTCCCTTTCGATAACCACTCAGCATGAAAGTGGAAAAAATGTCATGCTCTGATCTGGTGGAAACAACATAAAATAGGCCTACCTGATTACTTCTTATTCCTTGTGCAAATAGCCTACAGCTGTGTCTTTCCTGAGCTCACTGGCGCGGGAAACTCTAATGGGCCAGAATATTTTATATAATGTTGCAAGTTTGCTAGTGTGCTTCAGGCCGGACCAAGTTGATACAATGTTTCAAGTTCCTTGCAGACAGGCCATGCGTAGCCAATGTGATTGATAGGATATTTATTTTTATCAGGATATTTTCTACCTGCATGCTGCAATGTTTTTATTTGTTGGCTTTATGTAGACTATTTTTATATATTGGCAAAGGCAATATGTTACTTTTAGAATTATATCATTTTCATTTAGATAGAATTTTGATTATGCACATAACAGTGATTTTGAGATATGAAGACTTTATTATAAATGAAATAAAACTGTTTAACGAAAATGTGCATACGAAAATCATAACTGGCACGGAAAACACTAGAAATGGTACGATAAATTGGCACTCCAAATGGAAAAGGTTGCTGACCACTGGTGTAGTCTATTACTGCCAACTTTAGGAGCATAATGGAAGAATCTGCAAAGGCCAGCAGCAGCGGGCAGCAGGAGGAGGAAGATCAGGAACAGGTTTTTTTCTTCTGGCTAGGCTATATTGATTTCTGGCTCCCTCTTGAGTAATTTGTGTGTATTAATTTTTCACAGTGCTTAAAGCATCAAACAAGCTCAGTAGCCTACATATAGTTGCTTTTATTAAAAACATAGATCTATATAGGGAAAAAAATAATAATAATTTAATTTCGACCAATCGATTGGTTGAAAGAACAGACGACTCTCGGTTGACCAAGATTTTTTTTAGTCGGGACATCCTTAATTCATCACAGATGCTCTTTTCATTTTGAAGATGGCACATTTCTCATAACTGTGGTGAGGATTTTGGTATTGTCATCAAAGTCAAATCAAAGCTTATACTATGTATCCAACACAAGATAAAAATAAAAATAAACTCAGGGAATAGCAGACATTACAACATGCATAAACTGCGTAATAAATCTTGTAATAGCGTACCACTGTAGTCATGGTTAGTGTTGGCTTTGGAAATATACTTTTTTTGCTATCCAATCCACTGCAGATATCCAATCCACTGCACTTATTTTGGTCTTGTGAAATACAACATTGCAGAATTGTCAATGTCTTCCTATGTTTTTCCAAAGTGACTTTGTTTAATTCCTCATAGCTTCCCTTATATGTAGTCTATGTCAGTAGCCATCTGAGGACATAACTGTTCAGTATAGGCTTTCTAAATGTTTTAAGTCAGAACCCTCTATCCAGATAGTTTAGTCTGATGTCCAGCTGGTATGCTGCTGGTATGCTATACTTCATTTCAAAGATATCCGGCGATGTTTTTAAGGTCATATTTAGTTGAATATATCCATCCTTTGTCTCTTTGTTTGCGTTCTACAGGATTATAGACCTATTAGGCTTTTTCATTTATATTAAAGCAAAGTCTTAATCCTGGTAAGCAAGGTAAAGCCTGTCCCCACCACCCCACCTCACCCCAAAACCAGTATGCTACTCCAGAGTATCTCATGGTGATGACCTTAAATGTTCCATACCGGTAATCCTTTTTCCAAATGGGTGTGGCAATTCAACACCTACTTGTCATGGCTCTTGTACAACATGTAGCCTATTTAATTCTTTGTCTATCAGAATAAGGTCTACACTTTTATTTTGCTGCGGTGATGGTGATTGGGAGGATAGTTGGGGGTGGGGTAGGGATGGGGGTGTCAGTTTGGCATTAATTCAAGCTCAGGAGAATAGAGATTTCCTTCAGATTGGAGATTGTCTTTTTTATGTCTGGAGGATTATCCTGAGATGAGGCAGCGTCATGCTGAGGTGGTTCTGTGATCTCATCCCTTAGCATTTGTGGCTGCCACCCATCCCTTGTCTTAATGCCCTTGGCCTTAATGGCCCCGTCCCAAACCTATCCCTGGCCTCCTATCCTCTCCCCTTCAAGCTCTGTCATGTTTCTGCCTTCCGCTTGCTTCAGTTTGGCTGGCGCCTACTCCCTTAATAAAATACCTTTGCTTGAAAAAGAAGAGAAAAGTGTCAATAGTACTGTTTGTCCATCTTGGGATGTCGTAGTCAGTATACACTTCCTCAAAATAGTCAGATAACTCAAGAAATCTGTCAGAAATGTTTGTTTTTGTAGATGAGATCTAAGTCGCACAATTTTACATCTAACTAAGATGTTTCCTGCAGTATTTCTGAAGTGAAAAAAATTGCATTAAAATTATTTTGTCTCTCGTTGAATGACAACAAACACTTAATTGTAGCATCCCTACTGTTGACCAATTACCAACGAAGCTTTATGCCTCATACTGAAAAACACTGAATCACAGAAGAAGCTCAGTAAAGAAAATTGTCTCTTGCAAAATCAGGGATAATCCAAAAACACCAAAGGCAGACTGTGTGCAAAAAAAATACATTTTACTGAACTATTTTCAGATCATTTTGGTTAGTGGTTGTAACACAGATATGCATGCCTATACACCACATACACTCCCCTACGTATTTATTTGGACAGTGAAGCTAAAACTTTTAATTTGGCTGCACTCCAGCATTTTGGATTTGAGATCAAATGTTTTATGAGGCAACAGTACAGAATGTCACCTTTTATTTTAGGGTATTTTCATAAATATCTGTTTTACCGTTTAGAAATAAATGCACTTTATTTATCTAGTCCCCCCAATTTGAAAGTGTCATACGTTTTTGAAGAAATTCACTTATAGTGTATTACATTTTGTCAAAATTGTTGTATTTGGTTCCATATTCCTAGCATGACATGACTACATCAAGGTTGTGAATCTGCAAACTTGTTGGATGCATTTGCAGTTTGTTTTGGTTGTGTTTCGGATTATGTTGTGCCCAATAGAAATTTATGTTAAATGTAATGTGTTATTTTGGAGTCACTTTTATTGAACATAAAATAGAATACATTTCTGAACTCTTGCTACCATGATTATGGATAATCGTGAAATAATTGTGAATAATGATGAGTGAGAGTTACAGATGCACAAAGATCATGCCCCTAAAACATGCTAACCATGCTAATTCATAATTATTCATGATTAATTCATGATTAGCCATAATTATGGTAGCATCCACATTAATGTAAAAGTGTTCAGATTGAAACCTATTCGGTAACACTTTACTTGACACCCAGTGTCATAACACGTTTTGACATGGTCATAATCATGTCATAATATGTCATAACGACTGACATAACTTGTTATAACCTGTCATAATATGGTCATAACACTCTCATGACCCATATATTTACACCTGTTGTGACATACAGTACCAGTCAAAAGTTTGGACACACCTACTCATTCCAGGGTTTTTCTTTATTTTTACTGTTTTATACATTGTAGATTAATAGTGAAGACATCAAAACTATGAAATAACACATATGGAATCATGTAGTAACCAAAAAAGTGTTAAACAAATCAATATATATTTGAGATTTGAGATTCTTCAAATTCTTCAGATTCTTTGCCTTGATGACAGCTTTGCACACTCTTGGCATTCTCTCAACCAGCTTCAATTTACAGGTGTGCCTTGTTAAAAGTTAATTTGTGGAATTTATTTCCTTCTTAATGCATTTGAGTGTCACGGTTTCGGCCGAGGCTGCTCCTTCTCCTTGTTCGGGCAGGCTTCGGCGGTCGTCGTCCCCGGAGTACTAGCTGCCACCGTTCGTTGTGTCTGTGTGTGTTTGGTTTGGTCTGATTTGTTACACCTGTTGCTCATTTCGTCTTGATTATGTGTCCTTTAAGTTCTCGTTGTTTCTGTCTTGTGGTTGTGTGTAGTTGTTCTATGCCAGCAGGTGTTGCCAGTCAGTTTGTGCTCTATGTTATTAGAGAGTCCGCACGTTGTGCGTTTGTTGTACTTTTATGCTGAGTGCGTTTATTTTTCCCTTGTTCAACCGGCTCTGTTTATAGCCGTTGTTTCTGTGGACTTTATTAAAGTGTTTTTGGACTTGCATCTGCATCCTGCAATTGATTCCACACCACACCTACGCCCGGCCTTGACAGAACTACACACCATTCATGGAATCAGCAGGAGCAGCAGCAGCGACCGAGTCATGGGAGGAACGCATTACAAGGAGTAATGAATACCCTGCATCGCCTGGAGACCAGTTGGGCACCCACGCCTCCTCCCACAGTACCACCAGCACCGGTCAGTCCCTTAGTCCACGCTCCGGAACCCAGTGGGATTCGGCTCTCGCTCCCGAGGGCGTATGATGGTACCGCTGCCGGGTGTCAAGGTTTCCTCCTACAAGTAGAACTCTACCTCGCCACCGTACACCCGGTTCCCTCGGGACACGAGAGCGTTTCCGCCCTCATCTCCTGTCTCACCGGCAAGGCGTTGGAGTGGGCCAACGCCGAATGGAGGAGAATAGACCCCGCGACGATCACCTATGCAGAGTTCTCCCGTCGCTTCAGGGCTGTATTCGACCATCCACCTGAGGGGAAGGCGGCGGGAGAACGTCTATTCTACCTCCGACAGGGGAAGAGGAGCGCACAGGATTTTGCACTGGAGTTCCGGACTCTAGCGGCAGACGCAGGGTGGAATGAGCGGGCCCTCATAGACCACTTCCGCTGCAGCCTACGGGAGGACGTCCGTCGTGAGTTGGCCTGCAGGGACACCACCCTCACGTTTGACCAGTTAGTTGACATGGCCATTCGCCTCGACACCCTGTTGGCCACCCGCGGACGTCCTGAGTGGGGGTCGTCCATTCCACCCTCCAGCACCTCCGAGCCTAGTCCTATGGAGCTCGGGGGTGCTGGCGCTAGAGAGGAGAGGAGAAGGAGCCCCAGGGGAACCAACCCCTGTACCTACTGTGGCCGTGGAGGACACACTGCGGCCAGGTGCTGGCGGGGGTCTCCTAGGGGGAGAGACGGCAGGCCACGCTCTGGGGAGTCCCTCCAGGTGAGTAGGCACCCCACTTACCCAGAGCTCTCTGTTGATCACCTAACCATACCTGTTTGCTTCCCACAGGTTGCACCTCATTCCCAGCATAAGGCGCTAGTAGATTCAGGCGCAGCTGGGAATTTTATAGATCGGCGATTTTGTGCTGAGTTAGGGATTCCCCTCCTTCCAGTCAGTAGTCCCTTCCCTGTACATGCTTTAGATAGCCGTCCGTTGGGATCGGGGTTGATTAGGGAGGTCACAGCTCCACTTAGGATGGGGACGCAGGAGGGTCATGAGGAGACTATTCAGCTATATCTTATAGACTCTCCTGCGTATCCGGTGGTGCTGGGGCTTCCCTGGTTGATTACTCATAATCCCTCTATTTCGTGGCAACAGAGGGCTCTCAAGGAGTGGTCTGTCCAGTGTGTAGGGCGATGTCTGGGCGTTTCCGTAGGGGCGACCTCGTGGAAAGTCCAAACCAACTGCCGGCATTGCACATTCCCCCCGAGTATGATGATTTAGCAATTGTGTTTAGTAAAGCGAAGGCGACGCAATTGCCACCACATAGACAGGGGGATTGTGCGATAGACCTCCAGGTAGGAGCTGCGCTTCCGCGGAGCCATGTGTATCCTCTGTCTCAAGAGGAGAAGAGAGCTATGGAGACTTACATAGCCGAGTCTCTGAGACAGGGATACATACGGCCCTCCACTTCCCCTGCGTCCTCGAGTTTCTTTTTTGTGAAGAAAAAGGATGGAGGTTTGCGCCCGTGTATTGATTACCGCAGTCTCAATCAGATTACTGTGAAATACAGTTATCCACTCCCTCTGATTGCGACTATGACGGAGTCTTTACACGGGGCGCGTTTCTTCACAAAATTGGATCTCAGGAGCGCATACAACTTGGTGCGTATTAGGGAGGGAGACGAATGGAAGACAGCATTTAGTACCACCTCGGGTCATTACGAGTATCTCGTCATGCCATACGGGTTAATGAATGCTCCTTCAGTCTTCCAATCCTTCGTTGATGAAATCTTCCGGGATATGCAGGGGCAGGGAGTGGTCGTGTACATTGACGACATTCTAGTGTATTCTTCTACCCGAGCCGAGCATGTAGCCCTGGTGCGCCGAGTATTGAGGAGATTGTTGGAGCATGATCTGTATGTCAAGGCAGAGAAATGTCTGTTTTTCCAGGAGTCTGTCTCCTTTTTGGGTTATCAGTTGTCTGCGTCAGGGGTTAAGATGGAGGTTGACCGTGTGTCGGCCGTGCGTAATTGGCAAACTCCAACTACTGTTAAAGAGGTGCAGCGGTTCTTGGGTTTTGCGAATTACTACAGGAGGTTTATCCGGGGTTTTGGACAGGTGGCAGCTCCCATAACGTCTCTACTAAAGGGAGGTCCGGTGCGCTTGCAGTGGTTGCTGAGGCGGATAGGGCTTTTGGGAGACTGAAGGACCTGTTTACCTCGGCGCCAGTGTTGGCGCATCCGGATCCCGCACTCCCATTCCAGGTCGAGGTAGACGCGTCTGAAGCCGGTATAGGGGCCGTGCTCTCGCAACGATCTGGCACGTCCCTGAAACTCCGCCCCTGTGCTTTTTACTCTAAAAAGCTCAGTCCGGCGGAGCGAAATTATGACGTGGGGGACAGGGAGCTGCTAGCCGTGGTCCAGGCCCTAAAGGTGTGGAGGCATTGGCTAAAGGGGGCTCAACACCCTTTCCTCATTTTGACAGACCACCGAAACCTGGAGTACATCCGGGCAGCTAGGAGACTGAACCCTCGCCAGGCTAGGTGGAATATGTTTCTGGCCCGGTTCGTTTTTAAGATCACGTACATCCCTGGGTCCCAGAATGGTAAGGCAGATGCTCTGTCCCGGTGGTATGACACGGAGGAGAGGTCCGTTGAGCCCACGCCCATACTCCCGCCGTCTTGCCTGGTGGCACCGGTGGTGTGGGAGGTCGATTCCGAAATCGAGCGGGCGTTGCGTACCGATCCTAGCCCTCCACAGTGTCCTGTGGGTCGGACGTACGTGCCGTTCGAGGTTCGGGATCGACTTATATATTGGGCTCACACGTCACCCTCCTCTGGACATCCAGGGATTGGCCGGACGGTGCACTGCCTTAGCACTAAGTACTGGTGGCCAACGTTAGCCAGGGATGTGAGGGTTTATGTTTCCTCCTGTTCGGTATGTGCCCAGTGTAAGGCACCCAGACATTTGCCCAGGGGTAAGTTACAACCCCTGCCCGTTCCACAACGACCCTGGTCTCACCTCTCGGTGGATTTTGTTACTGATCTTCCCCTCTCCCAGGGAAATACCACCATCCTGGTCGTTGTGGATCGGTTCTCGAAGGCCTGTCGTCTCCTTCCCATGCCGGGTCTTCCCACTGCCCTACAGACCGCTGAGGCACTATTCACTCACGTCTTCCGGCATTACGGGGTACCCGAGGATATAGTGTCTGATCGAGGCCCCCAGTTTACCTCTCGAGTCTGGAGAGCGTTCATGGAGCGCTTGGGGGTCTCGGTGAGCCTTACCTCGGGGTACCACCCGGAGAGTAATGGGCAGGTTGAACGAGTAAACCAGGATGTGGGTAGGTTTCTGAGGTCGTATTGCCAGGGCCAGCCGGAGGAGTGGGCGAGATATGTTCCCTGGGCCGAGATGGCACAGAACTCTCTCCGCCACTCCTCCACTAAACTAACCCCTTTCCAGTGTGTGTTAGGGTACCAGCCGGTTCTGGCACCTTGGCATGAGAGCCAGATCGAGGCCCCTGCGGTGGATTAGTGGGTGCGGCGCTCGGAGGAGACGTGGAATGCTGCTCACGTACATCTGCAGCGGGCCATCCGTCGACACAAGGCGAGCGCCGATCTCCACCGCAGTGAGGGACCGGTGTACGCACCGGGAGATCGAGTCTGGCTCTCGACCAGAAACCTGCCCCTCCGCCTGCCCTGCCGGAAGCTGGGTCGGCGGTTTGTGGGGCCTTTTAAAGTGCTGAGGAGGTTGAACGAGGTGTGTTACAGATTACAACTTCCTATTGAGTATAAGAATATTAACCCCTCGTTCCATGTGTCTCTCCTCAGGCCGGTGGTAGCTGGTCCACTCCAGGAGTGTGAGATAGCAGAGACTCCTCCGCCCCCGCTGGACATCGAGGGGGCTCCGGCGTACACAGTTCGGTCCATCCTGGATTCGAGACGCCGGATGGGGGGTCTCCAATATCTCGTGGAGTGGGAGGGGTACGGTCCGGAGGAGCGGTGCTGGGTGCCGAGGAGAGATATCTTAGACCCGTCTCTTCTGACTGAGTTCCATCGTGGTCATCCCACGCGCCCTGCTCCGCGTCCTCCTGGTCGTCCCCGAGGCCGGGGGTACTGTCACGGTTTCGGCCGAGGCTGCTCCTTCTCCTTGTTCGGGCAGGCTTCGGCGGTCGTCGTCCCCGGAGTACTAGCTGCCACCGTTCGTTGTGTCTGTGTGTGTTTGGTTTGGTCTGATTTGTTACACCTGTTTCTCATTTCGTCTTGATTATGTGTCCTTTAAGTTCTCGTTGTTTCTGTCTTGTGGTTGTGTGTAGTTGTTCTATGTCAGCAGGTGTTGCCAGTCAGTTTGTGCTCTATGTTATTAGAGAGTCCGCACGTTGTGCGTTTGTTGTACTTTTACGCTGAGTGCGTTTATTTTTCCCTTGTTCAACCGGCTCTGTTTATAGCCGTTGTTTCTGTGGACTTTATTAAAGTGTTTTTGGACTTGCATCTGCATCCTGCAATTGATTCCACACCACACCTACGCCCGGCCTTGACATTGAGCCAATCAGTTGTGTTGTGACAATGTAGAGGGGGTATACAGAAGATAGCCCTATTTGGTAAAAGACCAAGTCCATATTATGGCAAGAACAGCTCAAATAAGCAAAGAGAAAGGACAGTCCATCACTACTTTAAGACATGAAGGTCAGTCAATCCGGAATATTTCAAGAACTTTGAAAGTTTCTTCAAGTGCAGTTACAAAAAACATTAAGCGCTATGATGAAACTGGCTCTCATGAGGACCGCCACAGGAAAGGAAGACCCAGAGTTACCTCTGCTGCAGAGGATAAGTTCATTAGAGTTACCAGCCTCAGATTGCAGCCCAAATAAATGCTTCACAGAGTTCAAGTAACAGACCCATATTAACATCAACTGTTCAGAGGAGACTGCATGAATCAGGCCTTCATGCTGCAAAGAAACCACTACTAAAGGACACCAATAAGAACGGGCTCCCGAGTGGCGCAGCGGTCTAAGGCACTGCATCTCAGTGCTTGAGGCATCAATACAGACCCCCTGGTTCGATTCCAGGCTGTATCACAACCGGCCGTGATTGGGAGTCCCAGAGTGCGGCGCACAATTGGCCCAGCATTGTCCGGGTTTGGCCGGTGTAGGCCATTATTGTAAATAATAATTTGTTCTTAACTGACTTGCCTAGTTAAATAAAGGTTAAATAAAATAAAAATAAAGAAGAGACTTGCTTGGGCCAAGAAACACGAGCAATGGACATTAGACTGGTGGAAATCTGTCCTTTTGGTCTGATGAGTCCAAATTATAGATTTTTGGTTCCCACCGCCGTGTCTTTGTGAGACGCCGAGTAGGTGATGATCTCCGCATGTGTGCTTCCCACCGTGACGCGTGGAGGTGCTTTGCTGGTGACACCGTCAGAGATTTATTTAGAATTCAAGGCACACTTAACCAGCATGGCTACCACAGCATTCTGCAGCGATACGCCATCCCATCTAGTTTACGTTTAGTGGGACTATGATTTGTTTTTCAACAGGACAATGACCCAAAACACACCTTCAGGCTGTGTAAGGGCTATTTAACCAAGAAGGAGAGTGATGGAATGCTGCATCAGATGAGCTGGCCTCCACAATCATCCGACCTCAATCCAATTGAGATGGTTTGGGATGAGTTGGACCGCAGAGTGAAGGAAAAGCAGCCAACAAGTGCTCAGCATATGTGGGAACTCCTTCAAGACTGTTGGAAAAGCATTCCAGGTGACTACCTCATGAAGCTGGTTGAGAGAATGCTAAGAGTGTGCAAAGCTGTCATCGAGGCAAAGGGTGGGTACTTTGAAGAATCTCAAATATAAAATACATTTTGATTTGTTTAACACTTTTTTTGATTACTACATGATTCCATTTCATAGTGTTGATGTCTTCATATTATTCTACAATTTAGAAAATAGTAAAAATGAAGAAAAACCCTTGAATGAGTAGGTGTGTCCAAACATTTGACTGGTACTGTATATTGTGTTATTTTCAGACCTCTTCCCTTTTTCCACATTTTGTTACGTTACAGCCTTATTCTAAAAATGGATTAAATAAATAAAAATCCTCATCAATCTACACACAATACCCCATCATGACAAAGTAAAAACAGGTTTTTAGAATTTTTTGCAAATTGATAAAAAACAGATCCTTATTTACATATGTGTTCAGACCCTTTGCTATGAGACTCGAAATTGAGCTCAGGTGCATCCTGTTTCCATTGATCATTACATTTTTACATTTATTCATTTAGCAGACGCTCTTATCCAGAGCGACTTACAGTTAGTACATACATTTTCATACTGGCCCCCCGTGGGAAATGAACCCACAACCCTGGCATTGCAAGCGCCATGCTCTACCAACTGAGCTACAGGATCATCCTTGAGATGTTTCTATAACTTGATTGGAGTCCACCTGTGGTAAATTCAATTGATTGGACTTGATTTGGAAAGGCACACACCTGTCTCTATAAGGTCCCACAGTTGACAGGGCATGTCAGAGCAAAACCAAGCCTTGAGGTTGAAGGAATTGTCCGTAGAGCTCTGAGACAGGATTCCCCCTCAGCCTATTCCCCCTCAGGAGACTGAAAAGATTTGGCATGGGTCCTCAGATCCTCAAAAAGTTATACAGCTGCACCATCGAGAGCATACTGACTGGTTGCATCACCGCCTGGTATGGCAACTGCTCGTCCTCCGACCGCAAGGCACTACAGAGGGTAGTGCGTACGGCCCAGTAAATCACTGGGGCCAAGCTTCCTGCCATCCAGGACCTCTATACCAGGCGGTGTCAGAGGAAGGCCCTCAAAATTGTCAGACTCCAGCCACCCTAGTCATAGACTGTTCTCTCTGCTACCGCACGGCAAGTGGTACCGGAGCGCCAAGTCTAGGTCCAAAAGGCTTCTCAACAGCTTCTATCCCCAAGCCATAAGACTCCTGAATAGCTTAATCATTGCTACCCGGACTATTTGCACTGCCCCCCCCACCCCCTCTTTTACACTGTTGCTACTCTGTCTATTATTTATGCATAGTCACTTTAACTCTACCCACATGTACATATTACCTCGACTAGCCGGTGCCCCCGCACATTGACTCTGCACCGGTACCCCCCTGTATATAGCCTCCCTACTGTTATTTTATTTTACTGCTGCTCTTTAGTTGTTTGCTTTTATATTTTTTTACTTAACACTTAAAAAAATATATATATATTCTTTAAAAATTGCATTGTTGGTTAAGGGCTTGTAAGGAAGCATTTCATTGTAATGTCTACACCTGTTGTATTCGGCGCATGTGGCAAATAACATTTGATTTGATTGTGTTGAGGCACAGATCTGGTGAAGGGTACCAAAACATTTCTGCATCATTGAAGGTCCCCAATAACACACTGACCTCCATCATTCTTAAATGGAAATAGTTTGGAACCACCAAGACTCCTCCTAGAGCTGGCCGCCTGGCCAAACTGAGCAATCAGGGGAGAAAGGGCTTGGTTAGGGAGGTGACCAAGAACCCGATGGTCACTGTGACAGAGCTCCAGAGTTCCTCTGTGGAGATGGGAGAACCTTCCAGAAGGACAACCATCTCTGCAGCACTCCACCAGTCGGGCCTTTATGGTAGAGTGGCCAGATGGAAGCCACTCCTCAGTAAAAGGCACATGACAGCCCGCTTGGAGTTTGCCAAAAGGCACCTTAAGGACTCTCAGACCATGAGAAACAAGATTCTCTGGTCTGATGAAACCAAGATTGAACTCTTTGACCTGAATGCCAAGCGTCGCATCTGGAGGAAACCAGGCACCGTCCCTACGGTGAAGCATGGTGGTGGGAGCATCATGCTGTGGGGATGTTTTTCAGCGGCAGGGACTGGGAGACTAGTCAGGATCGAGGGAACGATGAATGGAGCAAAGTACAGAGAGATCCTTGATGAAAACCTGCTCCAGAGCGCTCAGGACCTCAGACTGGGGTGAAGGTTCACCTTCCAACACAACAACGGCCCTAAGCACACAGCCAAGACAACGCATGAGTGGCTTCGGGACAAGTTTCTGACTGTCCTTGAGTGGCCCAGCCAGAGCCCGGACTTTAACCCGATCTAACATCTCTGGAGAGACCTGAAAATAGCTGTGCAGCGACGCTCCCCATCCAACCTGACAGAGTTTGAGAGGATCTGCAGAGAAGAATGGGAGAAACTCCCCAAATACAGGTGTGCCAAGCTTGTAGCGTCATACCCAAGAAGACTCCAGGCTGAAATCACTGCCAAAGGTGCTTCAACAAAGTACTGAGTAAAGGCTCTGAATACTTATGTAAATGTCATATTTCCAAATGTTCTAAAAATCTGTTTTTGCTTTGTCATTATGGGTTATTGTGTGTAGATTGATGTGGGGAAAAAACAATTTAATCCATTTTAGAATAATACTTTCCGAATGCACTGTATGTATGAAAATAACCTAAAATAAAAGGTGACATTCTGTACTGTTGCCTCATATAAAACATTTAATCTCAAATCTAAAATGCTGGAGTATAGAGCCAAATTAAAAGTTTCAGCTTCACAGTCCAAATACATATGTAGGGGAGTGTAGCCCCTGCCATTCCATCCCCATGCTTTTGAACTCAGTTACAGCTGATAACAAAGCCACTGTTGTTATGACAGGCCTACGATGTGAGATCACATTCATTCTCACGGTTCCTCAACGACAGCTGACTGCTCGGCTGGGCTGTCTCTCTGCTGTGTCCACCTGCGGGGGGCTTGGGGCAGGGGCGTGCCTCCCTCTGTCTGTACTGTACACCCCTCCCCACCATGCTGCTCAGAGATCCTCCATAGTTCCTACCACCCACCCTCTCACAGACAGAGATTCAACACCTTCCAAGGCTTTCCCTCCTCTGCTAGCGACTCTCCTAATACTGCAGGGTTCCACTTCAGCCCTTCGCCCTCACCATTACGACCTGACCCAAACTCGGCAGGGTTCACTTTACCCCTCAAACAACCTTGACACTCTGTCTCAACCAACACTGCTTTTATCCTATACTGATGCTCTCCACAGTGCTCTCAACCTACCATGGCTCTCTCCACACCACTTCTCATCCCATGCTGATTCTCAGAACACTACCCACCCTCCAACTCTGACTGCTATCATCTTTACCTTCAACTATTCTGAGTCTGACACTCCCTACAGTCTCACAGGGGTTTTCATATGAGTCAGACTCCGAAAGAGAATGTGTGTAATTCTGTAAAGTACACATGTTCTGCAAAAAGATAAATGATTTGTGAGGGAATTAGATAACTTAATTGCTCGACTGAGAAGTTGTACATTGTTATGCGCCGGCAGTGAGAAGTACTAATATTTCACAGGGATAGAGCCGAGAGGGAGATAGTTGCTATGATATGAGGTGGGGTGGGAACTGGGGGAAAGGGAGGGGAAGACTATTCAGAATGTCAGCCTAGATGAAAAAACTATCTTCACTACTCATCAAAAAGGCTGAATTAGGAAATATATATATACTCCCCTACGTATTTACTATATTTGAACAGTAAAGCTACAACTTTTAATTTGGCTCTATACTCCAGCATTTTGGATTTGAGATCAAATGTTTTATATGAGGTGAAAGTACAGAATATCACCTTTTATTTGATGGCATTTTTATACAGATCTGTTTTACCGTTAAGAAATTAATGCACTTCATGTATCTAGTCCCCACATGTGAAGGTGGCAAGTATTTGGACAAATTCACTTATCGTGTATTACATTTAGTCAAAAGTTTAGTATTTGGTCCCATAGTCACTACAAACTTGTTGGATGCATTTGCAGTTTGTTTTGGTTGTGTTTCTGAGTATGTTGTGCTGAAATAGAAATTATTGGTAAATAATGCATTGTGTCATTTTGAAGTCACTTTTATCATAAATAAGAATATGCTTCTGAACACTTCTACATTAATGTGGATGCTACCATGACTACGGATAATCATGAATGAATGTTGAATAATGATGAGTGAGAAAGTTACAGATGTACAAAGATCATGTCCCTCAAAACATGCTAACCTCTCACCATTACCAATAACAGGGGAGGTTAGCATTTTTGGGGGGGTATGATCTTTGGTGTTATGGTGTGGGGGTGCTTAGCTGGTGACACTGTCAGTGATTTATTTAGAATTCAAGGCACACTTAACCAGTATGGCTACCACAGCATTCTGCAGCGATACGCCATCCCATCTGGTTTGGGCTTAGTGGGACTATAATTAGTTTTTCAACAGGACAATGACCCAACACACCTCCAGGCTGTGTAAGGGCTATTTTACCAAGAAGGAGAGTGATGGAGTGCTGCATCAGATGACCTGGCCTCCACATTCCCCCGACCTCAACCCAATTGATATGGTTTGGGATGAGTCGGTGTCAGTGGGTGCTGTAGGTGGGTGTGGTGCAGGAATCAGATGCAGGACGCAGAAAAATAAGTCCAATAGACTTTAGTGAACAGCACACTCAAATTCACGAGTCAAATGCCCGGAGGCGAGAAAGTCCGCACACAGGCGAAAACCAAAAGGCGCACAAAACCGTGCGTAAATAACCTCCGAACACAGAGGAGGAAAATACGAAATGCACAAGGCAAAACAGTAGCGCACAAAACACGACAGCGAAACAATAACACACAAACACAGACACACACAACGAGAACTAAATAGAACACTAACGAGGACTAACTAGACACAGGTGTACAACATCAAGACCAAACCAAACGAACATGAAACATAGATCGGTGGCAGCTAGTACTCCGGAGACGACGACCGCCGAAGCCTGCCCGAACCAGGAGGAGGAGCAGCCTCGGCCGAAACCGTGACAGTCGGACGGCAGAGTGAAGGAAAAGCAGCCAACAAGTGCTAAGCACATGTCGGAACTCCTTCAAGATTGTTGGAAAAGCATTCCAGGTGAAGCTGGTTGAGAGAATGCCAAGAGTGTGCAAAGCTGTCATCAAGGCAAAGGGTGGCTATTTGAAGAATCTCAAATATAAAATATATTTTGATTTGTTTAACACTTTTTTGGTTACTACATGATTCCATATGTGTTATTTCATAGTTTTGATGTCTTCACTATTATTCTACAATGTAGAAAATAGTAAACATAAAGAAAAACCCTTGAATGAGTAGGTGTGTCCAAACTTTTGACTGGTACTGTATATGATCTCTAATGAAATTATACTAGTTTAAAGGAGTAGTTCACAATTTTACAACTTGATGTTAGACGGTTCCTTACCCTGAAAGTAGTCTATAAGCCAAGAGAAACTGTAATCCATGGTTCAGATATTTTTAAACAACCACTACAAACTTCAGCTAACCTTAGCCACCACTAGGGCTGTGGCGGTCATTCAATTTTGTCAGCTGGTTATTGTCATGCAAAAGACTGCCGGTCACACGTTAATTTAAAACAGGTCCTATACGCTAGATTCAGAGTTATTTGGCAACTTTAGTTGTGAATGATACAAAACTTAGAAGGTCTTACAAAATCAAAATATATATATATGGGCTGCATGATGTGACTATAGGCTATTGATGATTTGAGAAAGTTGCAAAAAAAAGCTTGCTCTCTGTTCCTTGCCTCAGGCTGCACATGCTGTTCCCCCATCAAGTGATCATATTTTCACCCATCAGACTATTCTCAATTTAATCTGGTCTTTACTGATTTGTAAAATTAGTTTCAATTTAGAATGGCCCATTGTCAAAGTAACAGGGGCAGGGGAAAAATGTATCTCATCCGTATATACACTCGAATAGCGAATGGAGGCCGCTTTCCTGACAATTTGTTTTTCTATCATGTGATTCGTTTTTCAATCATGCAGGTAGGCTACTCCGGTTATTTCACTTCACACAACCACTGTTTGAGGAGCATGCAGCCTTTAGCTGCGCGACAGGTGATATTCCACCCAAACTCTGTATGCCGTGGGCCCTCCAATTATGTTCCTGCAGCTACCCAGTGCTTCATTTTAAAAGTGAAATCTGTTTGGGAACATCAATAGTAACAAGGGGAGGAGATGGAAATGTTGGTGAGATATTTTGTAGCTAAAGGTAATGTGTCAGCCTATTAACCCTTTGATGCATACGATCACGTATTTGTGATCATTGTTGAGTGGTCCCTGCAGTGTACCATCGCAAATATGTGATGATTGGAACAGTGGCAACAAAACGTATGATGCAACAAACGCATCTAAACAGAATTGTTGTCTGAAAAGCATCTAAACAATGTTTTGTACTGATGAGAAATAAAGGTCTTCACAACTTTATTCCTCAATTTCACCTTTTATTGTAAAATGTAAATGCAAACTTCATCATCCAAGCATCACACTGAACACATCCACAGCCAAACTCATTCCGTAAACTAGTCTAAATAACAGGTTGCGCTGAAAAAAACAAAACATACGTTAGCTACCTAACAGCTAGACTTGTTTACAATGTACCACATCTCTGGTAAGCACAAGGGAGAAATGTAATAATGTTTAGAAAAGAGATGCGTGTCAGCTAAGCTAACAGCAGCTAAATTCTTTATGATGGCAGCCATGTTTGTTAATGTTTACAAGCGGAAACTCTCTAATCCCAGAATGCCATTCACTATAATTCACAAATAAACAAAGTCAAAGATGCCCATTGCCAGAAAAATATTAACTTAGTTTGGCCACGTTTCAGCATATTACAAATCTTCGATGTACTTGTTACAGTGTATACAGGAACCAGAGCACATTACTTGACAAGTCGTTTACAGTTTTTGACAAATCACAAAGCAAATAAAATGTTATCACCTCACATATCATCACCCCAAATACAAGCCTACTGCTTAGCCTAACCATAGCGCGAAAGCTAAACAGGGTTGCCAGAATTGGATGAAACCATTTTAGGGTTTCATTTCATTTGTGGGTGGAGGATTTATCAATAAATGTGGGGCAAACACAGGAGAAGTTTATAAGCTAAATAAAAATAAAAAGGAGGGTCTGAGCTGGCAACCGAGTAACAATAGTTACAATCTGTCAGTCGAGTGAACCACCCTTTCACCTCGTTTTGTTATAACATCTTTGGTCTGACAGACGTTTACGTGAAAACCAGAATGCATAGTATGATGTCAACAAACATGGCGCCACACATAGCTGGCAAATAGCTTAGCATTAGCTCATCATAATCAGTACAATCTTCCAAAAAGTATTTTACACACATCATATGTGTCCATTACATTCTATGCGAGAATCGGAATGCATGATTTGTCACCAGTACTTGAAAACATGTGAATAAAACAATAAATACATTATGCTCCATACATACATACGGTGCGGTGTGCTACATTAGAAACGACAACACGATATACAGAAACTATAATGATAACGTAATAAGACACTTACTTTGATAGGAACGCACACATGTCCAAACGTATTATTAGTAAGGAAAACAACAATGAAGGCAATGCGGGCGCCAGCCGGAAAATGGGCCAGGGGGAAAAAGTCAGTGCAGGTTCTGTTCTGACTGAAGATGTCTGTCTGCATACTTGATCTGGGGAAACACTGGGGAAGTGCTTGGGCTCTCGTCGAAGAGAGAAGTTTGTCTGTCTCAGTAAAGCCTCAAACATAAATTGTCCGCAACAGTGAAATGGGCTACTTCTATGTGAACACGGCTCAAATAAAACATGTTAGAAAATAATTAGAAATTGCCAAGTTGAAACACAGCCTATAGATAATTAGCAGGCAGCGTGCCTTGGTTTGAGGGAAGCGATGGTTAACTGTCCTGTTGCGTAACAATCACATTTTGGAACAGTGAGTGCATTCTGACATCATGTGCATTAAAAAACTAGCTCTGGGGCGACCGTTAGAGATACAGTGGCTTACGAAAGTATTCACCCCCCTTGGCATTTTTCCAATTTTGTTGCCTTACAACCTGGAATTAAAAATGATTTTTTGGGGGGTTATATCATTTCATTTACATAACATGCCTACCACTTTGAAGATCTAAAATATTATTTATTGTGAAACAAACAAGAAATAAGACAAAAAAACAAAACTTGAGCGTGCACAACTATTCACCCCCCCAAAGGCAATACTTTGTAGAGCCACCTTTTGCAGCAATTACAGCTGCAAGTCTCTTGGGGTATGTCTCTATAAGCTTGGCACAGCTAGCCACTAGGATTTTTGCCCATTCTTCAAGGCAAAACTGCTCCAGCTCCTTCAAGTTGGATGGGTTCCGCTGGTGTAGAGCAATCTTTAAGTCATACCACACATTTAAACGTTTCCCCTTAAACCACTTGAGTGTTGCTTTAGCAGTATGCTTAGGGTCATTGTCCTGCTGGAAGGTGAACCTCCATCCCAGTCTCAAATCTCTGGAAGACTGAAACAGGTTTCCCTCAAGAATTTCCCTTTATTTAGCACCATCCATCATTCCTTCAATACTGACTAGTTTCCCAGTCCCTGCCGATGAAACACATGGTGTTCTCGGGGTGATGAGAGGTGTTGGGTTTGCGCCAGACATAGCGTTTTCCTTGATGGCCAAAAACCTCAATTTTAGTCTCATCTGACCAGAGTACCTTCTTCCATATGTTTGGGGAGTCTCCCACATGACTTTTGGCGAACACCAAACTTGTTTGCTTTTTTTTTTTTTTAAGGGAATGGCTTTTTTTCTGGCCACTCTTCCGTAAAACCCAGCTCTGTGGGGTGTACGGCTTAAAGTGGTCCTATGGACAGATACTCCAATCTCCGCTGTGGAGCTTTGCAGCTCCTTCAGGGTTATCTTTGGTCTCTTTGTTGCCTCTCTGATTAATGCCCTCCTTGCCTGGTCCGTGAGTTTTGGTGGGCGGCCCTCTCTTGGCAGGTTTGTTGTGGTGCCATATTCTTTCAATTTTTTAAATAATGGATTTAATGGTGCTCTGTGGGGTGTTCAAAGTTTCGGTTATTTTTTTATAACTCAACCCTGATCTGTACTTCTCCACAACTTTGTCCCTGACCTGTTTGGAGAGCTCCTTGGTCTTCATGGTGCCGCTTGCTTGGTGGCGCCCCCTGCTTAGTGGTGTTGCAGACTCTGGGGCCTTTCAGAACAGGTGTATATATACTGAGATCATGTGACAGATCATGTGACACTTAGATTGCACACAGGTGGACTTTATTTAACTAATTATGTGACTTCTGAAGGTAATTGGTTGCACCAGATCTTATTTAGGGGCTTCATAGCAAAGGGGGTGAATACATATGCACGCACCACTTTTCCGTTATTTATTTTGTAGAATCTTCTGAAACAAGTTATTTTTTTTATTTCACTTCACCAATTTGGACTATTTTGTGTATGTCCATTGCATGAAATCCAAATAAATATCCATTTAAATTACAGGTTGTAATGCAACAAAATAGGAAAAACGCCAAGGGGGATGAATACTTTTGCAATGCCCTATTACTAGGCTATTCAAAATCAAATACAAATGTACTATAATTGTAGTCTAACTCTGTAAGCCACCCTGCACAATCAATGTACCAACAGCATTGCTTAGGCCTACTGCTCCTCTGCACACTCCACTGGCTTCCAGTTGAGGCTCGCATCTACTACAAGACCATGGTGCTTGCCTACGGAGCTGTGAGGGGAACGGCACCTCCTTACCTTCAGGCTCTGATCAGACCCTACACCCAAACAAGGGCACTACGTTCATCCACCTCTGGCCTGCAACTCCCCTACCTCTATGGAAGCACAGTTCCTGCTCAGCCCAGTCAAAGCTATTCGCTGCTCTGGCACCCCAATGTTGGAACAGGCTCCCCCACGACGCTAGGACAGCGGAGTCACTGACCACCTTCCGGAGACACTTGAAACCCTACCTCTTTAAGGAATACTTGGAATAGTATAAAAGTAATCCTTCTCCCCCCACCACCCATTAAAAAAAATAAAAAGTGGTTGTCCCACTGGCTATCATAAGTTGAATGCACCAATTTGTAAGTCGCTCTGGATAAGAGCGTCTGCTAAATGATGTAAATGTAAATGTATAGGTTCTATCCCAGAGTTATGGATAGAAAGTTTGGAGCATAGCATAAGGTAACCAGTCCATCCTGTATGCATAATAATACAGTCCAAACTCAAAGGCGATTACTAGAGTTTGTTTAATTTTGGAGTATAGGCTAGACCAATTATGTACCAAAGACATCTTAAATCAGTTTTTTAAAAATGTTTTTCTGCCGTGGGTAATATGTGGAAGATTATGTATTGTATAACGGCACAATCATTATTTTAATTCAGGGTTTTTTTCGGGCTTGGGCTCATATGTATAGGCCTATGCGTATGCATAAGCTCTAATATGCTTATGGGTGTTTTGAATTAATCATCACCTTAGAAAGCGCTATCCATTTCGTTGTTTTATGCTTTGAAACCACATTCACAACGACGATATTTTCCACTCAGTTTCAACCTGTTGTTGAACTTCTTTCTTCAAATTGATCAATCACATAGAGGTGAGTTTTAAAAGCACTATACTGTTTTGATGATACGTTTTTGATATGCTTTTCGATTGCATTTGCATTGATGTCAGAGGTAAGAGGGACAATAGAGCCCTAAGTACCAGCCCATTAGTAACCTGATGAATGTTAGCGAGTTGGGTACTACCAAGCATGTCCAGAGTGCATAAGAGGAGATTACCGTAACTCAACGGTCACGTAGAATGTTACTGCGGTCATGATTCATGACTGCCGGTGTGGCGGTAATACATTTGAACCATGGATAACAGTTTCTCCTGATACTTAGACTACTTTCAGGGTGAGGAACCATCTAACATCAAGTTGTAAAAATAGTGAACTACTCCTTTAAGTCTAGAGGGTGTATTGCATGTGTTAACTTCATGCAGGAGAGAGGCAGCCATTACATTTACATTTTAGTCATTTAGCAGACGCTCTTATCCAGAGCGACTTACAGTTAGTGAGTGCATACATTATTTTTCATACTGGCCCCCTGTGGGAATCGAACCCACAACCCTGGCGTTGCAAACGCCATGCTCTACCAACTGAGCTACATCCCTGCCGGCCATTCCCTCCCCTACCCTGGACGACGCTGGGCCAATTGTGCGCCGCCCCATGGGTCTCCCGGTCGCGGCCGGCTACGACAGAGCCTGGATATGAACCAGGATCTCTAGTGGCACAGCTAGCACTGCAATGCAGTGCCTTAGACCACTGCGCCACTCGGGAGCCATGATGATATTACATTTTTGATTGTGTAGAGTGGAGATTGATTGATTAATTTCAGTATGACCTTTCATTTAAAAATGTTTAACTGTGTATGTTGCTGGTTATTATTACAGTATAATAATATTGTAATCCATACAGTATGTAGAGCAGCAGTGCCGTCAGAAAGTATTCACACCCCTTGACCTTTTCCAAATTGTGTTGTGTTACAGCCTGAATTTAAAATGGAATAAATTGAGATTTTTGGTCACTGGTCTACACACAATACCCCATTATGTCAAAGTGGAATAATGTTTTTAGATTTTTTTAAACAAATTAATACAAAATGAAAAGCTGAAACCCCTTTGTTATGGCAAGCCTAAAAAAAAATGCTTAGCAAGTCACATAATAAGTTGCATGGACTCTGTGCACTGTGTGCAATAATAGTGTTTTACATGATTTTTTAATGACTACCTAATCTCAGTACCCCACACATACAATTATCTGTAAGGTCCCTCAGTCAAGCAGTGAATTTCACACACCGATTCAACCACAAAGACTAGGGAGGTTTTCCAATGCCTCACAAAGAAGGGAACCTATTAGTAGATGGGTAAAATAACTAACAATAAACAGACATTGAATATCCCTTTGAGCATGGTGAAGTTATTAATTACACTTTGGATGGTGTATCAATACACCCAGTCACTATAAATATACAGGTGTCCTTCCTAACTCAGTTGCCCGAGTGGAAGGAAACCACTCAGGGATTTCACCATGAGGCCAATGTTAACTTTAAAACAGTTGCAGAGTTTAATGGCTGTGATAAGAGAAAACTGAGGATGGATCAACAACATTGTAGTTACTCCACAATACTAACCTAATTGACAGAGTGAAAAGAAGAAAGCCTGCACAGAATAACAAATATTCCATAACATGCATCCTGTTTGCAACAAGGCACTAAAGTAATACTGCAGAAAATGTGGCAAAGCATTTAACGTTTTGTCCTGAATACAAAGTGTTATGTTTGGGGCAAATCCAATACAACACATTACTGAGTACCACTCTCCATATTTTCAAGCATAGTGGTGGCTGCATCATGTTATGTGTATGCTTGTAATCGTTAAGGACTGAGGAGTTTTTCAGGATAAAAAAGAAACAGAATGGAGCTAAGCACAGGCAAAATCCTAGAGGAAGACCTGGTAAAGGTCTGCTTTCCACCAGACACTGTTAGATTAATTCACCTTTCAGCAGGACAATAACCTAAAACACAATGCCAAATCTACACTAGAGTTGCTTACCATGAAGACATTGAATGTTCCTGAGTGGCCGAGTTACAGTTTTGACTTAAATCTGCTTGAAAATCTAAGACAAGACATGAAAATGGTTGTCTAGCAATGATCAACAACCAATTTGACAGAGCTTGAAGAATTTTAAAAAGAATAATGGGCAAATACTGTACAATACAGTTGTGCAAAGCTCTTAGAGACTTACCCAGAAAGACTCACATCTGCCAAAGGTGATTCTAACGTATTGACTCAGGGGTGTGAATACTTATGTAAATGAGATATTACTGTATTCATTTTCAATACATTTGCAAACATTTCTAAAAACATGTTTTCACTTTGTCATTATGGGGTAATGTGTGTAGATGGGTGAGAAAATAAATAATTGAATCAATTTTGAATTCAGGCTGTAACACAACAAAATGTAGAATAAGTCAAAGGATATGAATACTTTCTGAAAGCACTGTAACAACCTGACATAGGGGAAGTCAGAAAAAGACTAGGAAATTAATGATACAATAGTAGAGAAAGAGTACAAAATGGTTGTTTTAATTGAGTATATCCACATTAATACACTGGTATTCTGTACAGTATGTATGGCCCTAAGAATGATTGGACTATACCAGAGTAAGTGCCCCTCTGCAAGGCCCCCCTTATCCTTGTAAATTTGCCCATTTGTAATTTAAGATTAGTCTCTATCCTTTTCAAAAACATTCTGGGGGCATGCCCCAAGGCCCACCTAGCAACATGTAAGAGTCGCTCCTAAGCCCCTGTCTCTCTCTCCCACATGCCCTAGTCTAGCTGCTAGCTGAACTGACAGGCTGACGCAAAGACAGGCTGGATGGGCCTTAGATTCTGCCTGCTGATTGGAGAAATCATGTCATCATGGCTGCCCACCCAAGGTACTGGCATTAGTTCATACAGACGCCCTAGATGGATGGAAAAGGAGGGATTTGAAAACTCTTTCAGGGTCACCTTCACTCTTTGCAATATTAGTCAAATGATTTCTATTCCAGAGTCATTTTGGTGTGAGAAGAGAGAGGGGGAGAGATGGAGGGAGAGTCTAATTCATTTAGTGCTTTGGTAATTGAGCGTGGGAAAGTAGGGCTAGTGAAATGCTATCCATTTAAGTGTTCAGTGGAGAGGAGTCACTTATGCCTGTTTGCATCAGGGTGATGTTGACTGAGAATCTTAGGCCCAACTCTGCTTTATAATGAAAAGAGGACCATCGGATCTCTCCGACTTTTAGTGTAATGAAGATTAGTTGACGCATCATTTCAGTGCAAATTTAATGCACTTTCACAGGAATTGACAGATGGATGATATGTGGCTTTCTTAAAGAGATTTGGGCATGGAAGCAGACTTAAAGTTAGCAAATAATTGAAAAACTACACAACCACTCAATCTTTCACTCTTTCTGTAATGCCATTTCTACAGCTTTTGTTTTTGAATGAGTCGCTCCGTTTTAGAGTGACGTTTAGAGTTTAATCCTATCTCAGGCAGCACCGGAGGGTGCAATACATTTGTACCTAAGTGAGCAATGTCGCAGGTAATCCTGAAAACGGACTGATTTCCTTACGCCAAGATCATTTTTAATCATCACCTCCGCTATACAGCTAATATGAAGTCCAGCTGCTTCCTGTTAATGTGGTGATAGCTGTTGGATATTGCCTTCCTCACGCTTATTTTTAGTGTGCTCACTGGATGATTTAATTATGAAGTAGCAAGTGGGCCGCAGCCAGCCAGCCAGGCAGGGCTGGTGTTGTGTGACAGATGCAGGAAGGGTCAGTGCACTGGCAACGGCTGGAGATGAAGGTCATTCCAAACACCAACCTGAGAGATGGAGAGAAAGATATAGAGAGAGAGGAACTAATGGAGAGAGAGATTGAGTGAGAGAAATGTAAAGAGCTCGATGGAGTGAGATAGACTTGAGACTACTCAACTGCCAAGATGAGTGTGAAGGAGATGTGGGGTCAGTCAGTTTGTGCAAGTCTAAGTTTATAATGTAGTGCATCTGTGGTTGTGGAAGATCTACAGTGGGGGAAAAAAGTATTTAGTCAGCCACCAATTGTGCAAGTTCTCCCACTTAAGATGAGAGAGGCCTGTAATTTTCATCATAGGTACACGTCAACTATGACAGATGAATTGAGAAGAAAAAAAATCCAGAAAATCACATTGTAGGATTTTTTATGAATTTATTTGCAAATTATGGTGGAAAATAAGTATTTGGTCAATAACAAAAGTTTCTCAATACTTTGTTATATACCCTTTGTTGGCAATGACACAGGTCAAACGTTTTCTGTAAGTCTTCACAAGGTTTTCACACACTGTTGCTGGTATTTTGGCCCATTCCTCCATGCAGATCTCCTCTAGAGCAGTGATGTTTTGGGGCTGTCGCTGGGCAACACGGACATTCAACTCCCTCCAAAGATTTTCTATGGGGTTGAGATCTGGAGACTGGCTAGGCCACTCCAGGACCTTGAAATGCTTCTTACGAAGCCACTACTTCGTTGCCTGGGCGGTGTGTTTGGGATCATTGTCATGCTGAAAGACCCAGCCACGTTTCATCTTCAATGCCCTTGCTGATGGAAGGAGGTTTTCACTCAAAATCTCACGATACATGGCCCCATTCATTCTTTCCTTTACACGGATCAGTCGTCCTGGTCCCTTTGCAGAAAAACAACCCCAAAGCATGATGTTTCCACCCCCATGCTTCACAGTAGGTATGGTGTTCTTTGGATGCAACTCAGCATTCTTTGTCCTCCAAACACGACGAGTTGAGTTTTTACCAAAAAGTTCTATTTTGGTTTCATCTGACCATATGACATTCTCCCAATCCTCTTCTGGATCATCCAAATGCACTCTAGCAAACTTCAGACGGGCCTGGACATGTACTGGCTTAAGCAGGGGGCACGTCTGCATGATTTGAGTCCCTGGTGTGTTACTGATGGTAGGCTTTGTTACTTTGGTCCCAGCTCTCTGCAGGTCATTCACTAGGTCCCCCCGTGTGGTTCTGGGATTTTTGCTCACCGTTCTTGTGATCATTTTGACCCCACGGGGTGAGATCTTGCGTGGAGCCCCAGATCGAGGGAGATTATCAGTGGTCTTGTATGACTTCCATTTCCTAATAATTGCTCCCACAGTTGATTTCTTCAAACCAAGCTGCTTACCTATTGCAGATTCAGTCTTCCCAGCCTGGTGCAGGTCTACAATTTTGTTTCTGGTGTCCTTTGACAGCTCTTTGGTCTTGGCCATAGTGGAGTTTGGAGTGTGACTGTTTGAGGTTGTGGACAGGTGTCTTTTATACTGATAACAAGTTCAAACAGGTGCCATTAATACAGGTAACGAGTGGAGGACAGAGGAGCCTCTTAAAGAAGAAGTTACAGGTCTGTGAGAGCCAGAAATCTTGCTTGTTTGTAGGTGACCAAATACTTATTTTCCACCATAATTTGCAAATAAATTCATTAAAAATCCTACAATGTGATTTTCTGGATTTATTTTTCTCAATTTGTCTGTCATAGTTGACGTGTACCTATGATGAAAATTACAGGCCTCTCTCATCTTTTTAAGTGGGAGAACTTGCACAATTGGTGGCTGACTAAATACCTTTTTCCCCCACTGTATATACATTGGGTTTCCGAAATTATTGACACCCTTGATAAAGATGAGCAGAAATGACTGTATAAATAAATAATTCAAATACTGATCTATATTGTATGCTCAAAACATTAGCTAATTATGTTATTTTATACTAATACAATTGCTTTGAGAAATACGTTTTGTTTAACAAGTAATACTTTTTTTCTTCTCAAAACGCTAGGGGTCAAAATTATTGACACCCCTGTTTTCAATACCTTTGAATATTTTACCTTGCGAGGATAACAGCATTAAACCTTTTTCTAAAATGTTTTATAAGTTGGATAACACATTGGGAGGAATCTTAGACCATTCCTCCATAGCAAATCCTTCCAGATCCTGACATCCTTTGTCTGCGCTTATGGACTGCCCTTTCCAATTCAAACCACATGTTTTCAAAGGGTTTCAAGTCCAAAGACTGAGATGGCCATTGCAAAATGTTTTTTTTGGGGCCAATTAACAATATTTTTGTGGATTTTGATGTGTGCTTGGGGTTATTGTCTTGCTGGAAGGAAATAGAGCTCTTTGGCCACGCACACCAGTGGTGGGTTTGGCGTCGAAATGAGCATGAATAAGCAGAAAATAACCCCATACCTACTGTAATATATGGTGGTGGATCTTTGATGTTATGGTGATGTTTTGCTTCCACTGGTCCTGGGGCCCATGTTAAGGTCAAAGGCATCATGAACTTTGTGTGCAATAATAGTGTTTTACATGATGGGGGGGGTCTGAATACTTTCCGAATGCACTGTATCTCTTACGCTAACTTTCTTAGCAGCGTTCTTTATCAGATCTGCATGTCTCTTTTTTTTTTAAATATTTTTTGCCTTTTACTTTTTTTTCTCTGTTTCCTCCTCTCTTTCTTTCCCTCTAGTTCTTGGTGTCCCTGTATTCTGTGTGGAAATTCATCTTCATGTTTCTGTCAAGCCCCAGGCGTGGATCTGTCTCCTGAAATGCAGATCTGTGGGGTGTCACCATCGCTGTGTGCCTTGGGTGTCTGTGTGTGCCCTCAGCCTCCCTCTCTTGTTCAGAAACAGTAGTGATGACATGCATTATTCCACACTGACTCATCATGTAACCACAGGACAGACTCTAAAGCCCCACACTCTGGTGTCACCCCTGCACTTTTGTAAAAACAAGGAAGACTACAGAGATAATTTGTCTGCGTCTGCATCTTACGAGCTAATTCAAATCTGGGGCTGGTTCTGCATTTCACTGAGTGCAAGGTCTTACGAGTTTATCGCATGCATCTTGTTCAGATTAGATCTGTAATGTTCTGCTAACCTAACCCTTCAACACGGTTTGTTTGTGTCACCCAGAAGCAAGACACGGTATCTCCCAGTGTTGCCCTTTCATAGAGTAGTGTTAACAGTTCAAATTTCCCCTGTATGGCTTTTCTGTTTTAGGCCAAACCAAATGACTGACCTTGCTCCAAGTAATGACATCACAGTCTGTGCCAGATGCCCCCAAAGAATGCCTAGGCCTAAATATTTACATGCACACACAGCATATACTTGCACACACTCACACAAACACACACACGGTACCAGTCATCTCTCTTTAATAACAAGCTCTCACAGTCTCATTGCAGAAATAGACGTTCATCCACGTTCTCCAAACGTTAAATTTCGAAGTTGCTCCAAACGTCAAATGTCTACGTGTTTTTGTTGCTCCTGCTGCTCTGTATCGTTCCATCTCTCCAAAAGTCAAAATGTTGATGTTAAGGGTTAAGTTTAGCCACTCATTCCGAAGGGTTAAGGTTTGGGATAGGGTTAAAACAAAACATTAAAAACCAGTGTCCACGACTGGGATTGAACACACAACCTTCTGATCCAGAGTCATGGGATTATGCCGATCTGCTACCCCTGTCCACAACACCCTAGCAAAACCCAAGCCTACTTAATGGTAATAGCGCTCACTGTTGCCCGTAGTGGCCGGTTTTTGAAAGCATTTCCCGAAGTCCTAAGGACTTGGATAGATGTCAAATTTTGACATCAATCTTGAATGATCTCCCTGCTCTTTAAGTCTGAAGCATCCCTAAGATGCAGTTGGCCTTCTCCGTGTAGTAGCTACGTCCTATCTGATCCTACGTCATTGATCTCTTAGAGACTCTAAGCTCTTTAATTACACTCATTAGCTAAGAGGAGGACTGCGTCTAGGGTTAGAGTACCTTATTACCGAGACCTTGTCTTTCCTTTCCCCCCACCAACCCGTCTGCCTGCACGTTACTGCTGCTGCCTCTACCTCTCTAAAACAACCAGCGTATGCCCCAGCAGTTACAATGTTTACAGCAAACACAATGCCAAATTGGATCCCCAAATCACTACCCTCTCCAATTCTTTTTCTCCATACCTTTTTTCAATTGGATAAGGGTGAAGTGAGTGCAGTTCCAATAACAGATTGAAGGAAAGTGGGGTGTTAAGGCCGTGTTTGGCGACTGTTGTGATTGGTGGACTTGGACAGATTGGAGGACTGACCTAGACAGTGGAAGTATCTATTTACCACTTTGACGTTTCCATCAAGACTTCTATAGATGGGACTGAATGACTTTCTCTGGCCCTGACTTTCTATGGGGCTGTTGCTGTTGTGCCTGTCTGGGTGCTATGGGGAAACTGACTTTTACTGACAGGTCCATTCTCTACCACTCTCTCTCTTCTTTTGGGTCTTCCCTTCCGTGAATTTGATCTGCCAGTGGTTTTCTGGGCTGTTCTGTTCTGTTTAATTTCCCTGTTTGAGAGCTGTATGGATGTCATCACACATTCCTCAGGGTTTAATGGTTAACTACACATATGGAATTAGTTGTTGTTTAGGGGCCGTAATGGAAAAACACACTGTCTCACTCCATTGGGCCGATATTCTCGTGTCTGTGACAGTCTGTCCTTTCACTTTTTTATTTATATTCAAACCAGAAAGCAAAACGTTCTCACTGAACAGTGAAGTGTGTTTAACCAGTGCATCTGTGCCATGTGTCATGTCTGTCAAATGTAAAGCAAATAATCCATAGCCTCCCGATTATCATAACTTAAATGCCTGAGTGCTTTGTCACATATGGAACATCTGATCAGGACGAATAAAAGCTGGGATCTATGTAAACTAAACCCACACCCACATCCCACAACCCTTTGAGTTTGGGCCATTGTGGCCTGGCATTACAAAACAGTAATGTGTCCCTACAGGCGATATGACTGTATCAGTGTACTAGTGACTAGTACTTATAAGGCCTATGCATGGTGTGCTGGTGAGGTCTCCTTATAGCAGAGGCCAGGCAGGAGGCAGACAGGCCAGGCAGGCAGCGAGCAGCATGGCCTAGGTTAAAAGGGATTTTTCAGAAGTGGGTTAAGCCTAGGAAAAAGGGATGTGGTGTGAAATGCATCCTGTCAGTCTGGCCTTGGCATTTCCTTCAGCCATGATGCAGTATGGGGAATTGTAATTAATAGTTAGAAATGGGAAGTGTTCAAAGTGCTCTGGGTGAAAGTGGACTATCTTCTTGTATGCCCTCCTCAAGCTGACCAGCTCAAAACAGCGCTGTTAGCCCTGTCTTTTTCTCAAATCAATCAATCCTAGATTATAGAGTTGAGCTGAGCGACCAATCCAATGCTAACGTTGCTAACAGGACATGAGCTGTATCTGTTGGCAATAATCACCAGACCCACTCTCTTCCCCTGCCCTCCCTGACGAATACAAGCAAGCACACAAAGACAAACACATACAATAATTACAAGCACGCACACTCCCTCCCACCCTCTTTCCATCCAGCCTAAGGGAAGCGGGCAGCTGAGCCATGGATCCATGAATTCCTCATAACGCAATGTGTCAGCTGATCAATAATTCAATTCTATCTGTGCGCAAGCATGTCTGGATCCAATCTCACCTGCACCTCCCCACGGCCTCCCCTTAACAAGGTGGGCGTTCTGTCCTTGAGCCGAGCTGGGCTTAGGTGTGTGTGTCCACTGGTCAGTGTGTGTGTGTGTGTGTGTGTGTGTGTGTGTGTGTGTGTTTGTGTGTGTGTGTGTGTGCCGTCCCTCCCTTCAGGTGGTTTGGGGATATCAAAGGCGTGGATCTCATTGAAGGTGTGGAGCCTGTGGAGGGGCAGGAGCTAAGTCCTCTGATTAGCAGAGCCCAGACAGGCAGTGGGGAGCTGGGGAGAGTAGGGGAGCAGAGAGGGGACCTAGGGGAGCTTAGGCTAGCTGGGGCTCACCACACCGGTCCTCTCATCCCTTTCCAGCCCAGGCCTCAGTGCAGCCATCCTCACACCTCCACACAGCATGCAACCAGTTCCAGTCAGGGTCACGGTCATCAGACAAGGACACAGAAGTCTCCCACTCCCCAGTCGTTCCCTAACTCTCCACACCCTACTCTCTCTCTCTCGCTCTCTCTGTCTCTCATACACGTGCCCTAATCAGCTGTCTACTGCCAGGCCTGTTTTTATCCCCTCTCAGTGTCTTATCAAAAGCCACACTCCATTTTACTCCCACTGTGAGTTTCCCTCCTATATCAACCATACACTGCCCGGTCTGCTAGCAGTCTACATCCTTGTTTGTGACTCTCTTTCAGGACATTATCAAAGGCCTTGAGTTGACCGTGATCCCTAGCCCACTTCTAGCCAAGGAGAAACTCGGTGACTTCACAGGGTACTTCTGAAAACTGATTGTGGCCAACTTTCTCCTGTTTTCCTCTCTGGGTTCTTTACTCTCTACGTCTCTCACTTTATAAAGCCCTGGCGTCCTGATAAAACAACGACAGTAAACTTCTACTGATAACCACACTAACTAAAAGTAGGCAGCGCTCTCCTGCTCTTCACCCTCTCTCTCTGTCTGTCTGTCTGTCTCTGTCTGTATGTCTGTCTGTCTCTGTCTGTCTCTGTCTCCTGGAATGTGAGGAGGCTGTATTGTGTAGTGTGTAATCAGTAGAGGGGAAGCTTGTGTTTTTTGTCTGTTTTCTTGTCTGGGCACGGTGGTGAAGGAGTGATTGCAGCGGGGCTGGCTGCCTGGTGTGTATCTGCTGACTGTCACATCCATTAAGGGTGCTGTCTTCACTAGCCAGTCTCTCCTCTCCTAGCCGTGCCCGGGCTCTCCTCTCACAGATGAGGCCCATTGTCCCTGGCCAGCCCCAGCCTGCTACAGCCCTCTGAGGCTCTCTCCTCCCACAGAAATGCTTGCCCACAACTACAAGGGAGATTTCAGCTCAGGATTTTTGTGGTTTATGGTCGTCTGTGGTGTTTTAGTTGAGTGTGTGGAAGTTGTTGTGGTATTATCTTTGTTGGTGTAACTTTTCCACCTCGAATTTCTCCAGCAGAGAGAGATGAAATCACCAGAGCCTACATTAAACTCTTCCTCTCCTTTGTGGGCAATTTTTCCTGTGTTGCTCAATCAATTAACAAACACTTGACATTTACTAGGCCTACAGAAAGCAAATGAATGCGTTCAGATTGAGGAACCTCTTGTATGCAAAACAGTCTCCCGCTGTTTTTGTGCTTGTTCATACATTTTGGTCATCTTCCCTGGACAGTGTATATTAGTGCCTAAAATTCAGGCTCACAGGAATAGTAGTGAATGTTTTGTAAAGGGAACAACAGCCTCCTAAAGGGCACTGCAGCGCCTCCAGTTGTCGAGGTCTGTTCAGTGGAATAATCAGCGCTTTAATTAACAAAGTCGGTTTGGAATATCAATTAGAACCCTCTTTATCTGCAGTCATGTCACACACATAAAAACAATTATGACTGATTGTGGGTTGTTATTGTCAACTGGCTCGTAATAATTTCTTACTTTTGGCTTATAAATCACGCTACTTTCCCCATTAGTCCTCCCCAACTGCCCCCCCCCCACCCCCCCCCCCCCCCCCCCCCCCCTTCCCCTTCTCCTTCTCTAGTTCCCCGCAGTTATATTGTTTTTATTAATGAGTGGTGTTGAGACCCACAGCATGGTTTTGGAGTGATGCTGTTGTATTGAACAGCCTGGTCCTGCTCTTTGTTGCTGTGAAAGTCCCCCAGGGGCTTCGTATCAGTCTCTAAGTCAGTCTGTTTCGTTTGGTCTCATCCCAGTCCAGACACGCTCTGACTGACTCTGGATTGACAAACATCTCCATGGCACTCGCTCAGACCAGAGCAGGCCCTGGCACACACACACACCTCTCATATGTATCCCAGAGTGTGGGCTGTGGTAATGATACGGTTCTGGTTCTGGCTCTCTCTCTCTCTCTCTCTCTCTCTCTCTCTCTCTCTCTCCTCTCTCTCTCTCTCTCTCTCTCTCTCTCTCTCTCTCTCTCTCATCTCTCTCTCTCTCTCTCTTCTCTCTCTCTCTCTCTCTCTCTCTCTCTCTCTCTCTCTCTCTCTCTCTCTCTCTCTCTCTCTCTCTCTCTCTCTCTCTCTCTCTCTCTCTCAGAGCAGAGTTCAGAGGCGTTAGATCGGTTTCACTGCCCTGTGAGTGGAGTTCTTACCTGGAGGTGTGCAATCAACCAACAGTCAGACACACTGTGAGCTCATACCACCACAAGCAGAATCACTCTTCATTTGAAAAAGGATTACATTGTTTGGATGTTTTCTTTCAGCTCCATCTTATACCGTCCTGATTATCGAATGTTATAGAACATTCTCAATCATGATGTTTTCGTGTTCTATCTTTGGGAAAATGACTCACCCTCTCCAACATTCTGGAACTAGTGTCTGGTTGGATGCCAATTATTATTGCCTTGTTTACATTGGTCATCCAGAGTGGGAATGGTTGCAGAGGAACCAATTACAAAGGTGGGCTTGCTCACAGAGCGTAGCGCGGCGGTTTGATGGCTATTGAGTGAGCTATGGTCACATATGTGGACCTGTGTTGTTATTGGCGCAGGGCGGGGCGACTCTTGGCATGTGCAGTAAGGCCAGCATGGGATGGCCAGCACGGTCAGTCCTCCTCCCAAACCGGTTGAAGGCTGTTCAGAGCTAAGCAGAGGGCTAGCTCATAGCTCAAGGCAGGCAACTTCTACTCCATACAGAAGCACTGTCAGCCCGGGAGTAACGAGCCATGAGACTGTCGTAACACAACCTATAAAATAAATTGTTATGAAAAAGTCATCACAGACTTATTGCCCATTGTGAACATTTTTACATAATTTGGATGGTAATCAGTGTAAATTATATTTATCTTAAAATATCAAACTGTCGGGACGACAAAACAAACCCAGGCAAGACATCATGTAAACAAACCCAGGCAAGACATCATGTAAACAAACCCAGGCAAGACATAATGTAACCAAACCCAGGCAAAACATAATGTAAACAAACCCAGGCAAGACATCATGTAACAAACCCAGGCAAGACATCATGTAAAACAAACCCAGGCAAAACATCATGTAACCAAACCCAGGCAAAACATCATGTAAACAAACCCAGGCAAGACATCATGTAAACAAACCCAGGCAAAACATCATGTAAACAAACCCAGGCAAGACATCATGTAAACAAACCCAGGCAAGACATCATGTAAACAAACCCAGGCAAGACATCATGTAAACAAACCCAGGCAAGACATCATGTAAACAAACCCAGGCAAGACATCATGTAAACAAACCCAGGCAAGACATCATGTAACCAAACCCAGGCAAAACATAATGTAACCAAACCCAGGCAAAACACAATGTAAACAAACCCAGGCAAGACATCATGTAAACAAACCCAGGCAAGACATCATGTAAACAAACCCAGGCAAGACATCATGTAACCAAACCCAGGCAAAATATAATGTAACCAAACCCAGGCAAGACATCATGTAACCAAACCCAGGCAAAACATAATGTAAACAAACCCAGGCAAGACATCATGTAAACAAACCCAGGCAAGACATCATGTAACAAACCCAGGCAAGACATCATGTAAACAAACCCAGGCAAGACATCATGTAAACAAACCCAGGCAAGACATCATGTAAACAAACCCAGGCAAGACATCATGTAACCAAACCCAGGCAAAACATCATGTAACCAAACCCGGGCAAAACATCATGTAAACAAACCCAGGCAAGACATCATGTAAACAAACCCAGGCAAGACATCATGTAACCAAACCCAGGCAAGATATAATGTAACCAAACCCAGGCAAGACATAATGTAACCAAACCCAGGCAAAACATAATGTAAACAAACCCAGGCAAGACATCATGTAAACAAACCCAGGAAAGACATCATGTAACCAAACCCAGGCAAGACATCATGTAACCAAACCCAGGCAAGACATCATGTAACCAAACCCAGGCAAGACATCATGTAACCAAACCCAGGCAAGACATCATGTAACCAAACCCAGGCAAGACATCATGTAAACAAACCCAGGCAAGACATCATGTAAACAAACCCAGGCAAGGCATTATGTAAACAAACCCAAGGAAGACATCATGTAACCAAACCCAGGCAAAACATAATGTAAACAAACCCAGGCAAGACATCATGTAACCAAACCCAGGCAAGACATCATGTAAACAAACCCAGGCAAAACATCATGTAACCAAACCCAGGCAAAACATCATGTAAACAAACCCAGGCAAGACATCATGTAAACAAACCCAGGCAAGACATCATGTAACCAAACCCAGGCAAAACATAATGTAACCAAACCCAGGCAAAACATAATGTAAACAAACCCAGGCAAGACATCATGTAAACAAACCCAGGCAAGACATCATGTAACCAAACCCAGGCAAGACATCATGTAACCAAACCCAGGCAATACATCATGTAACCAAACCCAGGCAAAACATAATGTAAACAAACCCAGGCAAGACATCATGTAACCAAACCCAGGCAAGACATCATGTAAACAAACCCAGGCAAGACATCATGTAACCAAACCCAGGCAAGACATCATGTAAACAAACCCAGGCAAGACATCATGTAACCAAACCCAGGCAATACATCATGTAACCAAACCCAGGCAAGATATAATGTAAACAAACCCAGGCAAGACATCATGTAACCAAACCCAGGCAAAACATAATGTAAACAAACCCAGGCAAGACATCATGTAACCAAACCCAGGCAAGACATCATGTAACCAAACCCAGGCAAGACATCATGTAACCAAACCCAGGCAAGACATCATGTAACCAAACCCAGGCAAGACATCATGTAACCAAACCCAGGCAAGACATCATGTAAACAAACCCAGGCAAGACATCATGTAAACAAACCCAGGCAAGGCATTATGTAAACAAACCCAAGGAAGACATAATGTAACCAAACCCAGGCAAAACATAATGTAAACAAACCCAGGCAAGACATCATGTAAACAAACCCAGGCAAGACGTCATAATATGCTCTATCTGAGTGTTCACAAGTGGCCGCTGGGCCAGCCACTCTTTGATCAGTCAGTATCAGACAGCTGGTGTTCTCGTTTGCTTATAGCCTACAACAAGTATGTAGGTTACTCTACTGGATAAAAATGACAATTTACAAGTGGAGTCAGCAATGAATGTTACAGCAGTAAAATGTATTTATAATTGACAGAATATAGACAAGTTCAACAATATAGGCCTCCTACTGCGGTGCAACGGTAGCGCCGTTATCTGCTTGATCTCTAGCAGTGCAAACACTTGAAAAAGTCGACCCTCAGCAACTATAGGGTTGAATAAATTTGCCATCAAAAGGTTGCAATAGGAAACTCCACATCCAAGAGGAAAACAATTACGTTAGCAAGCTAGCAACTCCAGCAAAGTTTGCAAGTGCATGAATGTAGGCTATGCACATTTGCAAGCAATCGTGCATTTGTCAGCTAAATTACACATTTATTCTGTATCTCTTCTTACAATCAGATTTTAAACCTAACCCTAACCTTAACCCTAACATTAACCACACTGCTAACCTAATGCCTAACCCTAACATTAAATTAATACCAAAACGTTTTTGATTGTTACGATATAGCCAATTTTGAATTTGTGGCTGTGGTAACGGAGTTATGAAGGTTCCCCCACCTGTCTGAGGATAATCAGTGTCCCACTGCCACTGATCATGTGACTGAGTCCAGTAGATGATGTGGTTAGGGACCATTACAGTCAGTGATCCCTTGTCTGTTTACCCTGCTGTGCTGGGAGCTGATATGTACTGATGGCGCAAGGCAAGTGCTCGCTGAAGTATGTTTTTTGTCCTTGAATATTTACCAACTGAACATAGTTTCATGCATTTCAAGGGAAGCGTTTGTTGTCTGATTTTCTCGTCCGTATGTACGGTGACATTCCTCAATAATATCGGTCCGCAGGTCCTAATCAGGCAACTAAGGAAGGTGAGTCAGTGATTTACCCCAGTCCCGCCACATCGACCGTGGATCAAAACATTATTTGCATGCGAGCTTGCTCTCGGCCCTTCAGCTTGTTAGGCCTGGCTATATCCAATTGGAGAGGCTGTGTTTGTTATCTGAGAAGTTGAATGAAACAGCTGCCTGGCTCTCCTATAGTTCTCCTATAGCCTCTTCTAGCCCGGCTCGCGTAAAGTCTTCTTTGGTCTTTGAGAATGTCATGTTCCAACTACCGTGTCAGACAGACATTGGCTGCGTCCGAAATGGCACTCTATTCCCTATTTAGTGCACTACTTTTGACCAGGGCCCACGATCAAAAGTAGCGCACTAAATAGGGAATAGGGTGCCATTTGGGATGCAGGCACTCTCTCCACTCTAATGGCCCCTGGCCCTGTTCCAGTGTTATCCCAGTCTGAGCCTAACTACCCGGGCCAGGGGCTACAGAGAACAAGCAGTCTTACCTGGATCAGCCCAGCACACAGCCCAGTTGCACAACCAGTCTCTCCACAATGTATAAGGCATTTTGGGATTACTCTACGGGCTGTTTTCAAAGAGCCTCGGCCAGAAACAGTCAGCTTAGCTCGCTTAGCTGGCACCAGCACTTATACAGCACCAGAGCTTTTGCAGGAAAGCCGTTTAGCCACAGAGGGTATTTCACTTCACAAACTAGCCACATGGAAATGGCTTTTTCTCCTGTTTTGTTCTGGCTCCGCTCACCCTCTCCTTGCCCTTGACTCTGGACTGTTTTTGAGTTCAAGCACAGGTACTACGGCCTTGACAGCAGCGCCTGCAGCCAGTGTAGCCGCCGGCACTGGTAGTCATGTTCTTATCTGTGATGTCACCGCTTCCTCCACTATGTCAGTCACCAGCCCCCCTGACCCTCGTCACTGTAATATCACTGTACTATGGGGTAAGCTGTTTGTTCCAAGGGCATTAACCTATATGTAGGGATGGATGGGCGCTTTGTCATCAAGCCCTGGAAAGGCTGCTCCAGATGGGTGATTAGTCAGTCCGCTGAGTTTGTGTGTATTTGCGTGCTGTAATCACGGCCGGTGTGTGTGTGTGTGTGTGTCTGAGTGCTGTAATTGTGTCCGGTGAGTGTATGTGTGTGTCTGGGATTACAGTGGTATGACACAGGCTAAATAAATAATAATATGCCATTTAGCAGACTTACAGTCATGTGCAGTCACTTACAGTCATGTGTGCATACATTTTTACGTATGGGTGGTCCCGGGGATCGAACCCACTACCCTGGCGTTACAAGTGCCATGCTCTACCAATTGAGCTACAGAGGCCCCACCACCACATAATCTAGATGTCTAGTAAACAAAGTTGATGACTAGGCTAGATGTACACCATCAGTATCATTTTAAATTTTAAAATTTTAGTCATTTAGCAGATGCTCTTATCCAGAGCGACTTACAGTTAGTGAGTGCATAAATTTTTTCATACTCACTAACAAGTTCCTATCAGTATGCTAATGAAGGTTTGCTGCTCACGGGTTTGAAATGGAGGTGTGCATAAAAATCACACTCTTCAAGCTGATTGGTCATGGTGAGTGGAGAGACGAAGGAGGAGGAGGAGGAGGAGGAGGAGGAGGAGGAGATGTCGAGCCCTCTATTCTATTGTGTAGCTGCAGAGTTTCAGTGAAGCGACAGAACAAAAGGCCATGAAAGATGAATTTTTTGCTGTTAGTTGCAACACTCATCATCATCACCTGCTCTCTAAAGGTAGTGAAAAAAAAAGGAGCTGCTCTGCACAATAGTGCCTATTCCAAGGATAACGAGACAACAGTGGGAGGACTGTTCACGACCTCTGGCGAAGGATTTGAACATAAAACCTGTCTTTTTTTTAAACGTGCCAAGAGCAAGTTTATGCCAAGATGTTGTTGTTTGTGTTTACCTAAGGTAGTTAGACCAGTGACGCTGATTCTTGGCTGGTAGTGCTAATTGGAGTTTGGACGTGTGTGTTTGTGTGTGTGTGTGTATCTGGCATAGGGACTGCTGTGTTTAATAACAGCCAGACAATGGGCATTCATCAAGCTCTAAGTACAGAAGAAGAGAGGACACTTGTTTAGCCAAAAGCCCTAACATGATTATAGACTGAGCCTTTTGTTCCCAAACATGGGCCAGAGAAACTCTTCCTCCACACTGAAATGTGCTCAAACAGGAATCTGTTCTCTCAGTTCAGATTCTGGCTTCTTCTCTCAGTCTTGCTACGCTCTCCTTTCTCCTTTTCTTTCTCGTCCGTCAAGGAATAAATATGTGATGCACCCGACCCAAATTCCCACACTTTCTGTGAGTTCAGATGAGGGTTGTGTCCTAAATGGCACCCTAATTGCTATGTAGTACACTACTTTTGACCAGGGCCCATAGGCCCATGTAGAGAATAGGCTGCCATTTGGGACATGGCAAGCTTTTCTTCCTGCATGTCGTTCCTGTTCTGTTTCATTAGATTTATCTCAGTGAAAACCTTCCCAGGGAGATTCTTCCCTGACTCCCCTCTCCATTGTCTTCTCAATCAGAATCACTAACAGACCTACGGAGGGAGGCTTTAAAGTCTCCCCTGACCGGATCGCAGATTTCTGTGGATGATCCGATTTGAGCCAACAGACACCCTCTCCCTCTCTCCCTCCCTCCCTCCTCCTTCCCTCCATCCCTTTGTGTGGATGTTACCTGACCAGGCTCATTTGTCAACCTCCCCGTCCCTCTCAGCCCGGCCACCTGACTCCCCCGTCGCTGCATCAGAGCCATTGGAGTAGAAGAGGCCAGCTGCCACATGGCTGAGTCTGGAGAGAGAGAGGCTGAGTTGAACTGAGTTGCGTTCAGGATTCAGGTGCGGTTGCTCCTTACTGCCTGAGGGGCCCTGTCACTGTCTCACCAACATCCTGTCCACCCCCTCCTCTCTATCTCTTCCCTCCCCCTCTATCTCCATACTTACCCCATGGCATGGCTCCTGTGACAGTCTCACCCCAGGCTCACCCCACCACAGCCCACCCCAACCCCCAGCCCACCCTACAGACAGTAATCTCCAATGGGAATCGTAGCTCCAGCTGTTGCCCTTGCGTGTTGGCTTTAGAAGCATGGAATCCTGTAGTAAGCATTGCCTCAGGCCTCATTGTGCAAGCTACAGTAATGCTTGTTTTTTTTTGTGTTAACCAGATTCCCCATCCAGTACTGCAGCAGCAGACAGTTTGCAGTTTGCTTGCTTAGCAGAATGCTAACCGTCCATATCCCTTATCCAATTCCATAACAAGTTCCTATTTTGGGGGATTGGCTGGCTGATTCTCTCCCTCTCACTGGAGAGATTGCATAGATTTGGGGAGGCTTGACCAGATTAAATACATGGCTGCTGAAAGAATAGCTCTCTGACATCATCCCATTTGTGTTGTCATTGTTGCCTGAAATTACCATTGTTTTTTCCCCGTCCCTTTGTTTGCTCTGCCTTTCCAATTGGTATCTGGCCGCCGATTGATAAACCCAGAATCCCTGACAATCCTTGGCGTGGCGAGCGAGAACGCCGGCGATGGCGGCCGTGCATTGCGTTTGTGTCTTCACGTGTTCTTGTGTGCGTGTGTGTGTGCGTGCGTGTGTGTGTCGACCAGTTTGGGAGAGGAGATGGGACACAGCTCCTGTCATTGTTTATCTACCTTGCAACTTCCAGATGGCGCTCAGCAGAAAGAATCCACTTCCTGACACGCTCTCGTTCTCCCTTCCCTCGTTACCATCGCTCCCTCTCTCTCTCCCGTTGCTCTCATGAGTATGGACTCATTTTCAGGGCCAGAACACAAGGTGAGGGACAGATTGGGATTAGGGAAGTTCCGGAATGTGTGTGTGGGAGGGAGGGAGTATGAGTGTATAGAGTGTATATTGAATGCGTACCTGCCACACTTTGTGTGTCTGTGAATGAATGGTTGTGTATGTGTGGACGTTTGTGTTTCTTTGCACACGTCTGTGTATACACTGAGTGTACAAAACATTAGGAACACCTGCTCTTTCGATGACATACTGACCAGGTGAATCCAGGTGAAAGCTATGGTCCCTTATTGATGTCACTTGTTAAATCCACTTCAATCAGTGTAGATGAAGGGGAGGAGACGGGTTAAAGAAGGATTTTTAAGACTTGAGACAATTGAGACATGGATTGTGTATGTGTGCCATTCAGAGGGTGAATGGGCAAGACAAAATATTTAAGTGTTGAACGGGGTATGGTAGTAGGTGCACCGGTTTGAGTGTGTCAAGAACTGCAACGCTGCTGGGTTTTTCATGCTCAACAGTTTCCCATGTGTATCAAGAATGGTCCACCACCCAAAGGACATCCAGCCAACTTACATTTACAGTGAGGGAAAAAAGTATTTGATCCCCTGCTGATTTTGTACGTTTGCCCACTGACAAAGAAATGATCAGTCTATACTTTTAATGGTAGGTTTATTTGAATAGTGAGAGACAGAATAACAACAAAAAAATCCAGAAAAAAACACATTGTCAAAATTCTTATAAATTGATTAGCATTTTAATGAGGGAAATAGGTATTTGACCCCCTCTCAATCAGAAAGATTTCTGGCTCCCAGGTGTCTTTTATACAGGTAACGAGCTGAGATTAGGAGCACATTTAAAGGGAGTGCTCCTAATCTCAGTTTGTTACCTGTATAAAAGACACCTGTCCACAGAAGCAATCAATCAATCAGATTCCAAACTCTCCACCATGGCCAAGACCAAAGAGCTCTCCAAGGATGTCAGGGACAAGATTGTAGACCTACACGAGGCTGGAATGGGCTACAAGACCATCGCCAAGCAGCTTGGTGAGAAGGTCACAATAGTTGGTGCAATTATTCGCAAATGGAAGAAACACAAAAGACCTGTAAATCTCCCTCGGCCTGGGGCTCCATGCAAGATCTCACCTCGTGGAGTTGCAATGATCATGAGAACGGTGAGGAATCAGCCCAGAACTACACGGGAGGATCTTGTCAATGATCTCAAGGCAGCTGGGACCATAGTCACCAAGAAAACAATTGGTAACACACTACGCCATCAAGGACTGAAATCCTGCAGCGCCCGCAAGGTCCCCCTGCTCAAGAAAGCACATATACAGGGCCGTCTGAAGTTTGCCAATGAACATCTGAATGATTCAGAGGAGAACTGGGTGAAAGTGTTGTGGTCAGATGAGACCAAAATCGAGCTCTTTGGCATCAACTCAACTCGCTGTGTTTGGAGGAGGAGGAATGCTGCCTATGACCCCAAGAACACCATCCCCACCGTCAAACAAGGAGGTGGAAACATTATGCTTTGCGGGTGTTTTTCTGCTAAGGGGACAGGACAACTTCACCGCATCAAAGGGACGATGGATGGGGCCATGTACCGTCAAATCTTGGGTGAGAACCTCCTTCCCTCAGCCAGGGCATTGAAAATGGGTCGTGAATGGGTATTCCAGCATGACAATGACCCAAAACACACGGCCAAGGCAACAAAGGAGTGGCTCAAGAAGAAGCACATTAAGGTCCTGGAGTGGCCTAGCCAGTCTCCAGACCTTAAACCCATAGAAAATCTGTGGAGGGAGCTGAAGGTTCGAGTTGCCAAACGTCAGCCTCGAAACCTTAATGACTTGGAGAAGATCTGCAAAGAGGAGTGGAACAAAATCCCTCCTGAGATGTGAGCAAACCTGGTGGCCAACTACAAGAAACGTCTGACCTCTGTGATTGCCAACAAGGGTTTTGCCACCAAGTACTAAGTCATGTTTTGCAGAGGGGTCAAATACTTATTTCCCTCATTAAAATGCAAATCAATTTATAAAATTTTTGACATGCGTTTTTCTGTTTTTTGTTGTTGTTATTCTGTCTCTCACTGTTCAAATAAAACTACCATTAAAATTATAGACAGATCCTGTCTTTGTCAGTGGGCAAACGTACAAAATCAGCAGGGGATCAAATACTTTTTTCCCTCACTGTACATTTTAGTCATTTAGCAGACGCTCTTATCCAGAGCGACTTACAGTTAGTGAGTGCATACATTTTTGTTTTTTTATTTTTCATACTGGCCCCCCATGGGAATCGAACCCACAACCCTGGCGTTGCAAACACCATGCTCTACCAACTGAGCTACACTTGACATAACTGTGGGAAGCATTGGAGTGTACATGGGCCAGCATCCCTGTGGAATGCTTTCGATACCTTGTAGCGTCCATGTCCCGACGAATTGAGGCTGTTCTGAGGGCAAAAGGGGGTGCAACTCAATATTAGGAATGTGTTCCTAATGTTTTCTACACTCAGTGTATACTCTCTGTGTGTATGTTTGTGAGCACTATGCACTGCCACATTCTCTTGGAGGTCATTGGATTACAAAATCTCGTCTTGCGCTCCAATCGAGTTGCCTGGCTCGTCCTTTACCTGGGATTGATGGATGGTCAATTCCAGAGCGGAGATAACCACACGGTGGCACCGATCCAAACTCTTATCTGGCTCTCCCTCTGCCAGCACATCGTAAATGACCACTGGGACGAGCAGCATCCCTCATATTGTTCTGTTGTCCCTCTCCTCCTCTCTGTTCTCGCCAGCCGGACTCCAGGGAAGATGTGCTGAAAACAGACACTACAGTACGTCCTCCCCTAAACAACACCTTGGTGCTTTGCTACTGTTGGGCTGTTTGCTAAAGTGCACTATGGTACAGTCAGTGAATGTTCCCTCTGCATTTTTTTAACCCTTCCATTATGTTTGATTCCAGGTCCATTTAAGTACAGTAAGTACATCAAGGTCATAAATATATGATTTTAACCTCCCAGGATGTGTTTTCCAGTAGCTGAGAATGTCCTCTTTCATATGCTTTTCTCCCTGAGTTGATAGACCAACTTTTTGTAATTTTTTTATTGTATATATATATATTTTGTCATATAGCAGACGCTCTTATCCAGAGCGACTTACAGTTAGACTACCAACTGTTCAAAATTTAGAGCCAAATGTTTGATTACTGTACCAGTCGTTAAACTAATTATTACATTTTATGACTTTTTTTTGCCAAACTTCAGATCACTATCCCTCCACCTCTGAGCATCACAGGGAAAACATACTTATATCCTTGTGATCATCATGGATAGATCTTTACTGCACATAATACCGTTTGTCTCTAGCATCAAGGTCAAGGTCACTTGACTTCAGATTAGTGTTGCTCAGCCTCTCAGCATCATAGGGACATCATATCTCTATGTGATTAGCATGGTTGCACCATTGCTGTGCAGAAAGCAGCTTGTTTCTAGGACACACTGTTCAATAGTTATATAGACCAACGTCAAATTGCGGGGGTCAAAATGCGGGTCAAATTGACCCAGAATGTCACTATTCCGGTACTGGGTCAATTTTTATTTTTTAATTTTTTTGATGACGTGTTTACAAGTTTGAGACTCATACTTAGGAAAGTAGATGAAGGGTCATGGTGGATAAATTACATCAAATAGTATTTTTGTGATTCAAATTAACCCGGAACATAAGGGAAGGGTTAAATGAATACCATTATGATAATTAGGTGCATCGCCATGTGTTTTGTGTCCTTTCTCTGCCTTTTAGTAGTACAGTATAATATTATTGAACATAGCCAGTGGTGTAACACACAGTGGTCCTCGCTGCTCCCGAGTGGCGCAGCGTTCTAAGGCACTGCATCTCAGTGCTAGAGGCGTCACTACAGACCCTGGTTCAATTCCAGGCTGTGTCACAATCCGGCCGTGATTGGGAGTCACATAGGGCGGCGCACAATTGGCCCAGGGTCGTCCAGTTTTGTCCGTTAGGCCGTCATTGTAAATAATAATTTGTTCTTAACTGACTTGCCTAGTTAAATTACAAATAAAGCAGCTCGCTGACATCTGATGGACCCTGTCTGAGAAGGTTATATTGTTCCTCAGTGAGGACTGGTATAATTGAGTCCTAATTTGGGCTGTTAGCCTGTTACTGTAGGAGTCGAGTGGTAAAAGCCGCCAGTCTCTGGGCTCAGCCACAGCAACCGCTAGCTTCCTGTATGGTTGATTATCCTGTCTGTTTAATGTACCTGGCTACCCACCGATGTCGATGCGGCTACCCTCCACCGTGCAAATGGAGGTGGTTAGAACATCAGGAGGGACCTGCTGCTGGGCTGTCTAATAACAACCCTCTCCGACAGACAGACGGTAGAGACAAATCATACGCATGCACACACACAAACACTCCAGCAGACAGACAGACACACAAAGCACATCCTCGAGAGACAATTCAGTTAGGAGAGAGTAGCATGGCCAATTATATCAGCTTATATCCAATATAGATCCTCTCCCCCACTGGTTGAATATACAGATAGTTCGAGTATGGTTGGAATTATCGGTCCTATTCTAGCCTTCAAGACAAGTATAGAGTACAGTGCCCTCTGTAATTATTGGGACAGTGAAGAATGTTTATTCTTTTGGCTCTGTACTTCAAACGTTTGGATTTGAAATCAAACAATGACTGTGAAGTTAAAGTGCTGACTGTCAGCTTTAATTTTAGGGTATTTTCATTCATATCAGCTGAACCGTTTAGAAATTACAGCACTTTTTGTATATAGTCCCGCCATTTTAGGGGAGCAAAAGTATTGGGACAAAAAATTCTAAAAAATAAAAGATTCACAAAGTAGTAAAAGTGTTAAATATTTGGTCCCATATTTATAGCACACAATGACTACATCAAGCTTGTTACTCTACACATTTATTGGATGCATTTGCTTTATGTTTTGGTTGTGTTTCAGATTATTTTGTGCCCAATAGAAATGAAATGTTTCTGAACACTTCTACATGAATGTGGATGCTACCATGATTACGGATAATCCTGAATGAATCATGAATAATGAGTGAGAAAGTTACCGACACTCAAATATCATACCCCCTAGACATGCTAACCTCCCCTGTTATTGTAATGGTGAGAGGATAGCATGTCTTGGGGGTATGATATTTGTGCATCTAACTTTATCACTATTCAATTTCACTATTCATTTAGGATTATCCGTAGTCATGGTAGCATCCACATCCATGTAGAAGTGTTTAGAAACATATTATATTCTTGTTTACAATAAAAGTGACTCCAAAATGACACAACACATTATTTACCATTAATTTCTATTGGGCACAAAATAATCTGAAACACAATCAAAACAAATGGCAAAAAACTGGACAATAATCAAGCTTGATGTAGTCATTGCGTGCTATGAATATGGAACCCAATACTTTTGCTCCCCTAAAATGGGGGGACTATGTAAAAAAAGTGCTGTAATTTCTAAACGGTTCACCTGATATGGATGGAAATACCTTAACCTCTTTTTTTCAATTTTCGCCTAAAATGACATACCCAAATCTAACTGCCTGTAGCTCAGGACCTGAAGCAAGTACACTGCTCAAAAAAATAAAGGGAACACTTAAACAACACAATGTAACTCCAAGTCAATCACACTTCAAAAAGAAATCAAACTGTCCACTTAGGAAGCAACACTGATTGACAATACATTTCACATGCTGTTGTGCAAATGGAATAGACAACAGGTGGAAATTATAGGCAATTAGCAAGACACCCCCAATAAAGAAGTGGTTCTGCAGGTGGTGACCACAGACCACTTCTCAGTTCCTATGCTTCCTGGCTGATGTTTTGGTCACTTTTGAATGCTGGCGATGCTTTCACTCTAGTGGTAGCATGAGACGGAGTCTACAACCCACACAAGTGGCTCAGGTAGTGCAGCTCATCCAGGATGGCACATCAATGCGAGCTGTGGCAAGAAGGTTTGCTGTGTCTGTCAGCGTAGTGTCCAGAGCATGGAGGCGCTACCAGGAGACAGGCCAGTACATCAGGAGACGTGGAGGAGGCCGTAGGAGGGAAACAACCCAGCAGCAGGACCGCTACCTCCACCTTTGTGCAAGGAGGAGCAGGAGGAGCACTGCCAGAGCCCTGCAAAATGACCTCCAGCAGGCCACAAATGTGCATGTGTCTGCTCAAACGGTCAGAAACAGACTCCATGAGGGTGGTATGAGGGCCCGACATCCACAGGTGGGGGTTGTGCTTACAGCCCAACACCGTGCAGGACGTTTGGCATTTGCCAGAGAACACCAAGATTGGCAAATTCGCCACTGGCGCCCTGTGCTCTTCACAGATGAAAGCAGGTTCACACTGAGCACATGTGACAGACGTGACAGAGTCTGGAGACGCCGTGGAGAACATTCTGCTGCCTGCAACATCCTCCAGCATGACCGGTTTGGCGGTGGGTCAGTCATGGTGTGGGGTGGCATTTCTTTGGGGGGCCGCACAGCCATCCATGTGCTCGCCAGAGGTAGCCTGACTGCCATTAGGTACCGAGATGAGATCCTCAGACCCCTTGTGAGACCATATGCTGGTGCGGTTGGCCCTGGGTTCCTCCTAATGCAAGACAATGCTAGACCTCATGTGGCTGGAGTGTGTCAGCAGTTCCTGCAAGAGGAAGGCATTGATGCTATGGACTGGCCCGCCCGTTCCCCAGACCTGAATCCAATTGAGCACATCTGGGACATCATGTCTCGCTCCATCCACCAACGCCATGTTGCACCACAGACTGTCCAGGAGTTGGCGGATGCTTTAGTCCAGGTCTGGGAGGAGATCCCTCAGGAGACCATCCACCACCTCATCAGGAACATGCCCAGGCGTTGTAGGGAGGTCATACAGGCACGTGGAGGCCACATACACTACTGAGCCTCATTTTGACTTGTTTTAAGGACATTACATCAAAGTTGGATCAGCCTGTAGTGTGGTTTTCCACTTTAAATTTGAGGGTGACTCCAAATCCAGACCTCCATGGGTTGATCAATTTGATTTCCATTGATAATTTTTGTGTGATTCTGTTGTCAGCACATTCAACTATGTAAAGAAAAAAGTATTTAATAAGATCATTTCATTCATTCAGATCTAGGATGTGTTGTTTAAGTGTTCCCTTTATTTTTTGGAGCAGTGTACATGCATATTCTTGATAGCATTTGAAAGGCAACACTTTGAAGTTTTTGGAAATGTGAAAATAATGTAGGAGAATATAACACATTAGATCTGGTTAAAGATAATACAAACAAAAAACATGCGTTTTCTATTATATTTTTTTTCCATCATCTTTGAAATGCAAGAGAAAGGCCAAAATATAATATTGCAGTTTAGGCGCAATTTAGATTTTGGCCACTAGATGACAGCAGTGTGTGTGCAAAGTTTCAGATTGATCCAGTGAAGCATTGCAATACTGGACTATTTTGTATCAAGTCTGCCCTAATGTGCAGAATTGGTCAATTGATACATTTTCAAGTACATAACTGTAAAGAACATACAAAAATGATATGGTAATACAAAATGTAAGTTTACACACTCCCAGGAATGTCATATATGATGGATCTAGCTTATACACTAACTTTCACACATCTAGATGGCCGGGTGGGGTGGGTGTGGAGCCAGAGACAACAGGGGTTCAAACTGTAGAACCCAGTTCCTACATTTGAATATAAAAATTGATTTTATCAAACAAAACTATGCTACATTTTATCTCTGGGACCCTTAGGATGACAATTCAGAGCAAGATTACTGAATGTAAGTACATTATTTACCTTCAGAGGTGAATGTATCAAACCAGTTGCCGTGATATGTTTTTTGTTGTTGCGCACTCTCCTCAAACAATAGCATGGTATTTATTCACTGTAATAGCTACTGTAAATTGGACAGTGCAGTTAGATTAACAAGAATGTAAGCTTTCTGCCCATATACGACATGTCTATGTCCTGGAAAGTTTGCTGTTACTTACAACAGTCATGCTAATCACATTAGCGCACGTTAGCTCAACCGTCCCGTATACGGGACACTGATCTCTTAGAGGTTAAAATGAAAGCTGACAGTCTGTATGTACTTTAACCTCATAGTCAATGTTTGATTTCAAATCCAAACTTTTGGAGTATAGAGACAAAAGAAGAAAAAATGCTTCACTGTCCCAATAATTACGGAGTGCACTGTACAAGGCCCGTTTCTGTGTTATGTTTTTCGAGGTAGTTTCCCATGATGTGTTCCTGACTTTCCGGGCCAAGTCTGTCACTTGTGGTTCCTGTCTGTGTGTGTTAGTATGTGTGCTCACATTTACGTCTGTATGTGTGCGTTTGTGCGTGTGAGTGGAGTTGTAGAACGGGACATTCCCATGTGGGCTGGATATGAGGCTCTCATCCTAACCCACTGTAATTAATCACCAGGGCCTAGTTTTTCAAAAGTTATCTATCCGGATTTCGGCAATCGGATAGGATTAATCAAATCAAATATTCTTTGTCACATGCTTCGTAAACAACAGGTGTAGACTAACAGTGAAATGCTTTCTTACGGGCCCTTCCTGACAATGCAGAGAGAAAACAAATAGGAAAAATTATAACATGAGGAATAAATACACAATGAGTAACGATAACTTGATTATATACACAGGGTACCAGTACCGAGTCGATGTGCAGGGGTACGAGGTAATTGAGGTAGATATGTACAGATAAGTAGGGATAAAGTGACTAGGCAACAGGATAGATAATAAACAGTAACAGCAGCGTATGTGATGAGTCAAAATAATTAGTGCAAATACAGAAAGTCCTGGTAGCTATTGGTTAACTCTTTAACTAACTATTTAGCAGTATTATGGCTTGGTGGTAGAAGCTGTTCAGGGTCCTGTTGGTTACAGACTTGGTGCATCGGTACCGCTTGCCTTGTGGTAGTAGAGAGAACTTGGGTGGCCGGAGCTTTTGACAATTTTTAGGGCCTTCCTCTGACATCGCCTGGTATAGAATAAATAGAATGGACGAATCAGTGACTTGAATGGAGAGTCACATTCTATTCATTCTATTTCTATGCATTTAATCCTATCCGATAGCCGAAATCCGGATAGATAACTTTTGAAAAGCTGGGCCCAGAGGATTATAGGTCAGCTCTGAGAGAACGTTCAGCTAGTCACACATGACCGCCCAGCCAAACCTATGCAGGCACTGCAAAACACCCACCTACACTACTGCACACCATCCTACATCCTACATATGGGCGGCAGGTAGCCTAGCAGTTAGTGTTGGGCCAGTAACTGACAGATCACTAGTTCGAATCCCCGAGCCGACAAGGTGAACAAGTCTGTCAATGTGCCCTTGAGCAAGGCACTTAACCCTAATTGCTCCAGGGTTGCTGTTGATAATGGCAGAGGGAGTTGGGACATGTAAAAAACACATTTCCAATTCACACATGTGTATTAATACGCATGTGTGAAATAGGATAAATATAAGCACCGACCACATTATTATTATTATGACATCTGTCTCTGCTGAGGAATTCAAAGAGAGAGAGAGAGGAGAAGAGCCAACAGCTGGCCAAGTCGGGAAAGTTTTGATTGCATTTATTAGGATTTCCATTAGCCGATGCCAATTGCGACAGCTAGTCTTACCGGGGTCTGACATATAACGAAAAAGACATTACAGACAAAATACTTTAACATGTAGTGTGTGTGTGTGCATCTATCAGTTACACATACATGTCAGTACATACACACAACAGGTAGGTCACATGGGGGAGAGGTGTTGTGCTGTGATGTGTTGCTTTATTTGTTTTTTGAAACCAGGTTTGCTGTTCACTTGCGCTATATAAGATGGAAGGGAGTTCCATGCACTCATGGCTCTGTATAATACTGTACGTTTCCTTGAATTTGTTCTGGACCTGGGGACTGTGAAAAGACCCCTGGTGGCATGTTTGGTGGGGTAAGTGTGTGCGTCAGTGCTGTGTGTAAGTTGACTATGCAAACAATTTGGAATTTTCAATACTTTAATGTTTCTTATAAAAACAAGAAGTGATGCCATCAGTCTTTCCTCAACTCTTAGCCAAAAGAGACTGGCATGCATGCATAGTATTAATATTAGTCCTCAGATTACAATGAAGAACAAGACATGCCGCTCTGTTCTGGGCCAGCTGCAGCTTCACTAGGTCTTTCTTTGCAGCACTTGACCATATGACTGGACAATAATCAAAATAAGATAAAACTAGACCCTGCAGGACTTGCTTTGTGGAGTGTGGTGTCAAAAATACAGAGCATCTCTTTATTATGGACAGAACTCTCCCCATCTTTACAACCATTGAATGTATATGTTTTGACCATGACAGTTTACAATCTAAGGTAACACCAAGTAATTTAGTCTCCTCAACTTGTTCAACAGCCACACCATTCATTACCAGATTCAGCTGAGGTCTAGAACTTAGGGAATGATTTGTACCAAATGCAATGCTCTTAGATTTAGAGATGTTCAGGACCACTTTATTACTGGCCACCCATTCCAAAACAGACTGAAACTCTTTGTTAAGGGTTTCAGTGACTTCATTAGCTGTGGTTGCTGATGCGTGTATGGTTGAATCATCAGCATACATGGACACACATGCTTTGTTTAATGCCAGTGGCAGGTCATTGGTAAACTTAGAAAATAATTGAGGGCCTAGAGAGCTGCCATGCGATACACCACATTTGACATGTTTGACATTAGTGAAGCTTCCATTAAAGAAAGAAGAAAGAACCCTCTGAGTTATATTAGATAGATGGCTCTGAATCCACAATATGGCAGAGGTTGAAAAGCCATAACACATATACTACCGGTCAAAAGTTTTAGAACACCTACTCATTCAAGGGTTTTTCTTTATTTTGACTATTTTCTACATTGTAGAATAATAGTGAAGACGTCAAAACTATGAAATAACACATATGGAATCATGTAGTGACCAAAAAAGTGTTCAACAAATCAAAATATATTTTATATTTGAGATTCTTCAAATAGCCACCCTTTGCCTTGATGACAGCTTTACACATTCTTGGCATTCACTCAACCAGCTTCACCTGGAATGCTTTCCCAACAGTCTTGAATGAGTTCCCACATACAGTTGAAGTCAGAAGTTTACATACACCTTAGCCAAATGCATTTAAACTAAGCTTTTCACAATTCCTGACATTCCTAGTAAAAATTCCCTGTGTTAGGTCAGTTAGGATCACCGCTTTATTTTAAGAATGTGAAATGTCGGAATAATAGTAGAGAGAATGATTTATTTCAGCTTTTATTTCTTTAACCACATTCCCAGTGGGTCAGAAGTTTACATACACTCAGTTAGTATTTGGTAGCATTGCCTTTGAATTCTTTATCTTGGGTCAAACGTTTCGGGTAGCCTTCCACAAGCTTTCCACAATAAGTTGGGTGAATTTTGGCCCATTCCTCTTGACAGAGCTGGTGTAACTGAGTCAGGTTTGTAGGCTTCCTTGCTCGCACACACTTTTTCAGTTCTGTCCACACATTTTCTATAGGATTGAGGTCAGGGCTTTGTGATGGCCACTCCAATACCTTGACTTTGTTGTCCTTAAGTCATTTTGCCACAACTTTGGAAGTATGCTTGGGGTCATTGTCCATTTGGAAGAGCCATTTGCGACCAAGCTTTAACTTCCTGACTGATGTCTTGAGATGTTGCTTAAATATATCCACATAATTTTCCTTCTTCATGATGCCATCTATTTTGTGAAGTGCACCAGTCCCTCCTGCAGCAAAGCACCCCCACAGCATGATGCAGCCACCCCCGTGCTTCACGGTTGGGATGGTGTTCTTCGGCTTGCAAGCATCCCCCTTTTTCCTCCAAACATAACGATGGTCATTATGGCCAAACAGTTCTATTTTTGTTTCATCAGACCAGAGGACATTTCTCCAAAAAGTACGATCTTTGTCCCTATGTGCAGTTGCAAACCGTACTCTGGCTTTTTTATGGCGGTTTTGGAGCAGTGGCTTCTTCCATGCTGAGCGGCCTTTCAGGTTATGTCGATATAGGACTTGTTTTACTGTGGATATAGATAATTTTGTACCTGTTTCCTCCAGCATCTTCACAAGGTCCTTTGCTGTTGTTCTGGGATTCATTTGCACTTTTCGCACCAAAGTACATTCATCTCTAGGAGACAGAACGCGTCTCCTTCCTGAGCGGTATGACGGCTGCATGGTCCAATGGTGTTTATACTTGCGTACTATTGTTTGTACAGATGAACGTGGTACCTTCAGGCATTTGGAAATTGCTCCCAAGGATGAACCAGACTTGTGGAGGTCTACAATTTTTTTTCTGAGGTTTTGGCTGATTTCTTTTGATTTTCCCATGATGTCAAGCAAAGAGGCACTGAGTTTGAAGGTAGGCCTTGAAATACATCCACAGGTACACCTCCAATTGACTCAAATGATGTCAGAAGCTTCTAAAGTCATGACATCATTTTCTGGAATTTTCCAAGCTGTTTAAAGGCACAGTCAACTTAGTGTATGTACAATTCTGACCCACTGGAATTGTGATACAGTGAATGATAAGTGAAATAATCTGTCTGTAAACAATTGTTGGAAAAATTACTTGTGTCTTGCACAAAGTAGATGTCCTAACTGACTTGCCAAAACTATAGTTTGTTAACAAGAAATATGTGGAGTGGTTGAAAAACTAGTTTTAATGACTCCAACCTAAGTGTATGTTAACTTCCGACTTCCACTGTATGCTGAGCACTTGTTGGCTGATTTTCCTTCACTCTGCGGTCTGACTCATCCCAAACCATCTCAATTTGGTTGAGGTCGGGGGATTGTGGAGGCCAGGTCATCTGATGCAGCACTCCATCACTCTCCTTCTTGGTAAAATATCCCTTACACAGCCTGGACGTGTGTTGGGTCATTGTCTTGTTAAAAAACAAATGATAGTCCCACTAAGCCCAAACCAGAAGGGATGGCGTATCGCTGCAGAATGCTGTGGTAGCCATGCTGGTTAAGTGTGCCGTGAATTCTAAATAAATCACAGACAGTGTCACCAGCAAAGCACCCCCACACCATAACACCTTCTCCTCCATGCTTTACGGAGGGATATACAAATGCGGAGATCATCTGTTCACCCACACAGCGTCTCACAAAGACATGGTGGTTAGAACCAAAAATGTCCACTGGTCTAATGTCCATTGCTCGTGTTTCTTGGCCCAAGCAAGTATCTTCTTCTTATTGGTGTCCTTTAGTAGTGGGTTCTTTGCAGCAATTCGACCATGAATTGCTGCAAAGCCTGATTGACACAGTCTCCCCTGAACAGTTGATGTTGAGATGTGTATTTTACTTGAACTTTGTGAAGCATTTATTTGGGCTGCAATTTCTGAGGCTGGTAACTCTAATGAACTTATCCTCTGCAGCAGAGGTAACTCTGGGACTTCCATTCCTGTGGCGGTCCACATGAGAGCCAGTTTCATCATAGCGCTTGATGGTTTTTGCGACTGCAAAGTTCTTGACATTTTCCGGATTGACTGACCTTCTTAAAGTAATGATGGACTGTCGTTTCTCTTTGCTTATTTGAGCTGTTCTTGCCATAATATGGACTTGGTCTTTTACCAAATAGGGCTATCTTCTGTATACTCCCCCTACCCTGTCACAACACAATTGATTGGCTGAAACACATTCAGAAGGAAATACATTCCACAAATTAGCTTTTAAGAAGGCCTGTTAGTTGAAATGCATTCCAGGTGACTACCTCATGAAGCTGGTTGAGAGAATGCCAAGAGTGGGCAAAGCTGTCATCAAAGCAAAGGGTGGCTATTTGAAGAATCTCAAATATAAAATATATTTTGATTTGTTTAACACTTTTTTGTTTACTACATGATTCCATATGTGTTATTTAATAGTTTTGATATCTTCACTATTATTCTACAATGTACTACAAAAACTTTTGACCGGTAGTACGTTTTCTCAACAAAAGGTTATGGTCAATAATATGAAAGGCTGCACTGAAATCTAACAGTACAGCTCCCACAATCTTCTTATTATCAATTTCTTTCAACCAATCATCAGTCATTTGTGTCAGTGCAGTACATGTTGAGTGCCCTTCTCTATAAGCATGCTGAAAGTCTGTTGTTAATTTGTTTACAGAGAAGTAGCATTGTATTTTGTCAAACAATTTTTTTTCAAACAGTTTGCTAAGAGCTGGCAGGTCTGCTGTTAGAACCAGTAAAGGCTGCTTAACCACTATTGGGTAGCGGAATGACTTTGGCTTCCCTCCAGGCCTGAGGACAACGACTTTCCTCTAGGCTCAGATTAAAGATATGGCAGATAAGTGTGGCTATAGAGTCAGCTACCATCCTCAGTAGCTTTCCATCTAAGTTGTCACTGCCAGGAGGTTTGTCATTATTGATTGATAACAATAATTTGTCCACCTCTCTTTACAATATTCAAACTTGCAATGCTTTTCTTTCATTATTTGTTTTTTTTATACATGAGTACGATGGCTCACTGTTCGTTGTTGGCATTTCCTGCCTGGCATTTCCTGCCCACTTTGCCAATGAAGTAATCATTAAAATGATTGGTAACATCAAATGGTTTTGTGATGAATAATCCATGTGATTCGATGAAAGATAGTATTGAATTAGACTTTCTGCCCATAATTTCATTTAATGTACTCCAATGCTTATATCTTCTTATTTTTGTTGAGTTTAGTCACATAATTTCTCAATTTGCAGTAAGTCAGCCAGTCAGATGTGCAGCCAGACTTATTAGCCACTCCTTTTGACCCATCTCTTTCAACCATACAGTTTTTCAATTCCTCAGCAATCCATGGATCCTTAACAGTTCTAACAGTCAGTTTCTTAACAGGTGCATGTTTATCAATAATTGGAAGAAGCAATTTCATAAATTCATCAAGTGCAGCGTCTGGAAATCCTGGGGTTAGGCTGAAAAAACAGAACTAAGCTGATAAACAGACAAAACATTACAGTAATGTAACTGCTGTCTCATGCATACGCACATGCTTAAACACAAACACACTCACTCTGATCAGTAGTGCGCGCAGGCACACACACACACACACACACACACACACACACACACACACACACACACACACACACACACACACACACACACACACGCCCATTCACACAGTCCTTCTGTCAGTTGTCCTTGCTATACCTTGTGGTCTGTACCCAGAACACTACAACTCTTCTACATTGAGCCAGCCAGCCAGCTCGTAGGCCTCTCCTCTCTGTCTATCCACTCCACTTCCCCTGCACTCAGAGACGGAACCCCTGTGGTGGCCGTGTACAGCCCTGTCTGACGACTCACTCTATTATCACCGCCTCAAAGACTGGTGCGACCCTGAATACATTCCCCCCGCCAGACGACTTCATAAAGGATCTGCCTGGGCCTGGGTTCCCAGTAGGGACCTCATCAGTGGCACACTGTAGAGCAGAGGAGTTCCTCTCTTCTGGACCGTGGCCTGTGTGAAGTGGTGTGGATGGAGTATAACAACCCACCACAGGGAGGGAGAGAAAGTGAGTGGGGAGGGTGGAAACAAGATGGGCGCCATGCACTAGGGCTCTGTTGAGGGCTCTGTTGAATGTCTAGTTCCCCATAGGAGGTGAACAGTGGATGATGCAATTGAGGTCCAATGCCTGTCAATCACTGGGTTGTCATGGTATCTGTATTTATAAGAAGCTTATTGTGTGAGAGGCTTAGTTTTCATGCCCTGATTCTGACCACCTTAGCTAGGGCCACCTGAACACCAAGTAAAACTTAAATGAATAAGAACACAAAATATAAATATCCATCAACAAACTTCTTACAGCCTATCACACCCTCCACCCCCTTTCTCTAAGTCTGGTTGTCAACAGTCAAGCCTAGTAATGGTCTCACCATGGACCATTTCCCCAGCATCTGTCTCAACTCACATCTACTCATCTGAAACCATCGCACATCCTCTACCTCCTCCTCTACCTCCTCCTTTTCCCCCTCTCCTAGCAGTCATACAGACACCTTCGTACATGTTCTCCTCTTCTCTCCTCCTGCTCTTCCCTCTCTCCTAGCCGTCACGGCCACTGAACGATTTCCTCTCACTGGGAGGCTCCTCAGAGTCTCTCTTTGTCTCTCTCTCTCTGTCAAACGAGGCTCCTATTTAAGCTCATTAAATGTTTCCAAGAGAATAGGAAATCAATGGTGCATACCGGTGTGAGAGAACTTTTCTCTTAATTTAATTTCCCCCTTTATCTGTTTGCACATCTCTCTCATCGCTCTTTCTCAATCTCTCTAATTTCTCTCCCTCCCTCTCGCTCTTTCTTTATTGCTTTCTCTCTCTCTAATTTCTCTCTCTCATCTCTATCCCTTTATCTCTCTCTGCAATGTGACTCACAGTGGGGGGAATAGAAGGAGAGGTGGAGACGGTTGCTTTCAGAAGCGATCTCAATCTCCCGTGTGACAGGCACCATAGAGTGAAGCTGTCCAGCGTTTTACGGAAGACTGGATTGTTTCGCACCCTCTACACAATCACAACTGACTTCAAAGTTGCTCTGACCTCATCTGCGATGTTCTAGTTCTGTTTTGGGAATCTATTGTTGTGGGAATGAGTTTGGATTGAGGCAATGTTTTGAAGGAAAGTGAGGGAGCCAATGCATGGTCATGTTTTTGGAAGAGGTAGAGGGTCTTAGTTTCAGAAAATACTCCCACACCCTGCTTGCTTTCTCTGCCTGCTTCTCTCTCTCTCTCTACCTTACTCACACTCTCTCTAGGCTATCTCTATCTCCCTCTCTATCTCTATCTCCCTATATCTCCCTCTCTATATCCCTCTCTACCTCTATCTCCCCTCTATCTCTTTCTCTATCTCCCTCTCTATCTCCCACTATTTCTCCCTCTCTATCTCCCTCTCTATCTCCCTCTCTATCTCCCTCTCTATCTCTTTCTCTATCTCTTTCTCTATCTCCCCATCTATCTTCCTCCCATTTGCCCTCTCTTTCTTGTAAGGGGTTGAGTTTGATGAATTCTCCAGTGCTGTGGATGTGTGTGTGTCTGGCTGGCTGTGGTAGTGGTGTTTCAAGCCGGGCCTGGGGGCCGGGTCCACACCTTCTCCTGAGCTCCTGTAATTGCTCTTTTGGGGCCTGCTCTCTGGCTCTCTCTCTCTCTCTCTCTCTCTCTCTCTCTCTCTCTCTCTCTCTCTCTCTCTCTCTCTCTCTCTCTCTCTCTCTCTCTCTCTCTCTCTCTCTCTCTCACTCACTCACTCACTCACTCACTCACTCACTCACTCACTCACTCACTCACTCACTCACTCACTCACTCACTCACTCACTCACTCACTCACTCACTCACTCACTCACTCACTCACTCACTCACTCACTCACTCACTCACTCACACACACACACACACACTCTCTATCTTCCTATATCTCTGTCTTTCTCCCTCTCTCCGACCCCCCCTGCCTCTTTTTCTCCCTCCCTCCCTGTTTGGCTCATTATGGCTTATCCTCACCTGCCCAGTCTGTGACTCCTACTCCACACACACACACACCCACACACACCCACACACCCACACACACCCACTCAGCACTTTTAGGAACTGGCTGTCGCTTCGCTGTGTGCTATCTGCTATAAAACAGCTTTGCTAATGCTGTTTGGGCAAGGAATGGAAACAATGGAGCCCTGTTTTTTCCCTCCTCCTCTGTAGCTAGTGTCAAGAGCAGTGCTGTTCAGCCCCAACCCCAACCCTAGCCCCATCCGTATACCCCAGCCCAATGTTCCCCAGCCCCTGGGCATAGTGAGGAATAATGGATGTAGTGGGTTGCAGCTGCTCGGCGGAGGCAGGCAGGGCCCTATCAGAGGAGTTATCTAAGGGCCTGAGTGGCCTGTGATGAATGGCTTTGAGCTCTGTGTCTCACAGATCAATAAGCCACTAACACCCAGATGAGCTAGATGGGGGCCGCTCTCGCCTCCCCGCCCTACCCTCCTCGTCCCCTCCCCTGCCTCCTCATCTCCCAGCATCCCCCATCGCCTTACCCTCTCATAATCTCCACTATGTTTGTGAACTTTCCATCCATCCATGGCTCAAATGGACCATTGATCTTTTACCCTTGGTTTGTTTTAAATAAAAGCTGTATCTCTTCTCCATCCAAGCATGCCTGGGCTCTGACAGCAGTGATTGCTACGTTCGCGGGCGGCGCACAAACACTACTTTAGACTGATCGAAGTGTAATCTGAGAGGAGGGGAAAGAAACCACTAGCCCCCCCACTCCACCGGGGAAAGGGAGTGCTACTTGTGTTACCATCACAAGTCTGACATAAGTCGGTCTTGTGTCAATACACACACTACACTACACTCACTACAAACACATACTACAAACAAACACATACCCCCCGCTCTACACCACAAACCTCTGCTCTGCGGACTGGGATGGAGGGATTCAAAATGAAAAGAACAGAGTAGAAATCTCTCTTCCACAGAGAGACACGCACCAGTCAGAGAAACGGTAAGCTCTGAACCTCACCTCCCTCTCCCCTGACTTCCCCTGTCTCTTGTCAGAGGGAGGTGTGGGGGGGGGTCAGAGAGAGCTGCCTCTGTGTCTGTTCATTGTTGCTGATGTTGGCTGGAGGGAACGGCATGTAAGTCTCTGCTGTCACTTGCAGTGGTGGAAACGGGGGTGGCCCCTCCCCCTGTGGTTTCTCAAGCACCCCTCCTCAACGGTGGTGGCCCCTCCCACATGACTCTGCAGCATAGAGCGGCCAATTTATGCCATAAGGAGGATGCTGGCAAGTTGTTGATGATCAGCCCCCTCCCTCTATATGACACTTAGGAGAGGAGCCACCTCCACTTCGACAGCCTCGATCGACACCACCGCTTGTGACAGTCCCTCCCAGTTTCTTCCTAGAGAGAGAGAGAGAGAGAGAGAGAGAGAGATGAGAGAGAGAGAGAGAGAGAGAGAGAGAGAGAGAGAGAGAGAGAGAGAGAGAGAGAGAGAGAGAGAGAGAGAGAGAGAGAGAGAGAGAGAGAGATGAGAGAGAGAGAGAGAGAGAGAGGAGAGAGAGAGAGAGAGAGAGAAGGAGAGAGAGAGAGAGAGAGAGAGAGAGAGAGAGAGAGAGAGAGAGAGACTCTAGTGTGGCCTATGTGTGTTGACAGTGAGCTCTCCCTCCTGGCTGCCCTGCGCTGAGCCAGGGTGCTTAATGAAGCTGGGGGTCAACAGCAGTGTGTGGCTAATTGGCCAAGTTTGCCCGAGGCGCTGGCTGCCTGTGATTGAAGCGTCCAGCGAGGGCCCACTTTGCTGCTGTGCCCCTGTTCCGCTCCAGCAGAGAATAGCCAAGACCCTCACAACACCTTTACTCTTTAGTGAGCTCAGCTCAGAGACTTAGAAGCCCACCCTACTCATGCTCTCTCTACCTCTTACTTTCACATTTCTCACTAGCTATGTCTTATTAGTGCTTTTATATACACATCTATATTCTATATTTGCATTTTAATTTCTCTCACACACTTTCCTTTATGTTCACGCTTTCCCTTTTATTCTCTTTCACCTATTATTTTTTTCTCTCCCTCTCATTCCTAAGACTTTCTCACACACTCGCTCTCACCACCCATCACCCTCTCTCTTCCCCCTCACTTGCCACGGTGCGATTTGGGCAATTTCCATGTTCCTGTTGGACAGTGTCCATGAAAAAGCAGCTTCATTTCTCCCACGACCGTCTGACAGCTAGCTGCTGGGCTGAGTTCTACCACCATACTGTACTGTGTTGAGGTAGAGCGGGAGGGACGGCGGGAGAGAGGGGATACAGAGAAGATAGGGGGTGCCATAATTAGCTGAGCCTCCTCTCTCTCCTCATTAAGGCAGTTCTGGCTCCCATTGTTTGGCTATCAACCAGAGGCATAGAGCTGAGGATGCCGTCTCAGGGGAAATAATAGAAAATGGGCCTCCACACACTGTACCCTAGCAGGAATAGATGGCCTGTCTTAGGCTGTGGTACCTGGGATGCACTGGTTGGATACACACCTCCACTGGCTGAGAATGTGAAGCTAGCTTAGCCCACACTACACACCAATGAGCAGCCATTTTCTCATAGGACTATAGGAACTGTGAAAAGGAGAATGTGATAAAATACATTGTTGTCTGGCAAGGAACAATGGTCCAATTAGGCTATCTGACAACTCTTGGCCAGTACTCAGAAAAGTTGTATCAGGTCTGTCTAGACTTTCATCTCCTCAAACCAATAAAATTGCTGTAAAACTCCTCCCTTTTATGGATGGCTATAAAACAGTTAATCTTAAAAATATTATATGTCCATTGTCCTTTGCTAGTATTGTTTTGTGCAATACAGTAAGAATATTGGCTCTTCTCATGTACCCTGACAGTGAATAATCACTACAGCTCCCATAATTAATGTTGCTAAAAGATAAATATAATCATGACCGTCAGACAGCTGTGTTTGATTGGAGCCCACTACCCGTTGCCACCTCTGTAAATTTTTCTGGGGTCCACTGTGAAATCTTCTAAGCCACGAAACCACAAACACTCTGAGTCTCGGTCTAGCCAGGAGTCAGGACTGACTGGGGTCCATCTGTGCTGGGTTTAGGGACCAGACGGCAGCCCTTCAATGCATTGACTCCTCCATAATCTGCTGTTTATTTAGGTGAGATTAGTGTTGAATATTTTCCCGGTATTTTACAAATTTTCCATCCAAAGAATAAATCAACGTTCTCCCGGGTAACCCGGTATTTCCCGCCAAAACCGGAAGTGTCATTCAAAAGCATTATAAAGCATATAAATAAACTTGTCTGGATTTGATTAGAGCTTTGATCGAAAAATTCAAGCCTGATGCTACCTGAGCCTGAAGAGCCATACATTAAAGACATTTAATGAGCGCAGGCCCAAAAAAGGCCAAATTATTGTGTCATTATCCAATACATATATGATATAGGCTACACACGACAGAAAAACATAAAAGCTCATAGATGTAGCTAGCTATATGCTCTCTTGGGTAAATACATGAAACTAGCTCCAGTAGGCTAATCTTTTTTTAGTGTGAACTGTATTACTGTACTGTATTGTATTATACTGTATTATATGGACTGGAATTATGGAATTACGTTCAAACCTTGATAAAGCACGGTTCTGGTGCAGCACATGCGGCCTACAAAGTTACAAGTATAGGCTAGCGAATTAGATTTTAATTTTGAACTATAATAGGGCCTATTTGTATAATTAGTTGGCTGACGCATATATACCTTTCATAATATTTCCCCTAATGTTATTAGCCTACCTCTTTCTCTCTCTATTGTTGCTTCATTCCTTCCTCACTTTCAACAATTAAATTAAATACTTTTTGTTGTCCTTATCTTCATCATTCTAATAACTCCCTGAATAATATAGGACTAGAATTAGATGCAGAAGGCTTTCACTTCTCTTCACAAAGATTTAAATATGTTATGGGTCTGAATAAATAACTGCTATAGCCTACCGCCATCATGCTTTCGCTCTTCTTTCAAAATACACGTGAGTTCTATTGGCTGCTGTATTTAACATTCAGCAAACAAGAGCTTGCATTGCTCTGCGAATAGTCTATTGGTATAAGAAATGCTAAAAAGATAATGTACAGCAAGCTATTCTAGTCTAGCTTTTCCTGCATGGGACTCCAAGAGCTAAGGAGCGTTTTTTAAGGAGAGAGGCCAGCGGAGTACAGGTCCATGCGTATTGCCCAGGAGACAGAGGCTATAAATTAGAAGATTATTAACCCTTCATTAATTAGCTAAACGAAAGGCTAATACTGCATTGTATTTATTACCTGAAAGGGGTAGGCTAGGACATTTACAGTGCATTCAGAAAATATTCAGACCCCTTTACTTTTCCCACATTTTGTTAAGTTACAGCGTTATTCTAAAATAGTTTTTTCCCCCTCATCAATCTACACACAATACCCTATAATGACAAATCCAAAAAAATAAATTGTGTGTGTGTGCAAATGTATTAAAAATGAAAAACGGAAATATCACATTTACATAAGTATTCAGACTCTTTACTCAGTACTTTGTTGAAGCACCTTTGGCAGCGATTACAGCCTTGAGTCTTCTTGAGTATGACGCTACAAGCTTGGCACACCTGTATTGGGGAGTTTCTCCCATTCTTCTCTGCAGATCCACTCAAGCTCTGTCAGGTTGGATGGGAAGCGTCGCTGCACAGCTATTTTCAGGTCTCTCCAGAGATTTTCGATCGGGTTCAAGTCCGGGCTCTGGCTGGGCCACTCAAGGACATTCAGAGACTTGTCCCGAAGCCACTCCTGCATTGTCGTGGCTGTGTGCTTAGGGTCGTTGTTTTCATCAAGGATCTCTCTGTACTTTGCTCCGTTCATCTTTCCCTCGATCCTGACTAGTCTCCCAGTCCCTGCCACTGAAAAACATCCCCACAGCATGATACTGCCACCACCATGCTTCACCATAGGGATGGTGCCAGGTTTCCTCCAGACGTGACGCTTGGCATTCAGGCCAAAGAGTTCAGTCTTGGTTTCATCAGAACAGAGAATCTTGTTTCTCATGGTCTGAGAGCCTTTAGGTGCCTTTTGGTAAACTCCAAGCGGGCTGTCATGTGCCTTTTACTTAGAAGTGGCTTTTGTCAGGCCACTCTACCATAAAGGCCTGATTGGTGGAGTGCTGCAGAGATGATTGTCCTTCTGGAAGGTACTCCCATCTCCACATAGGAACTCTGGAGCTTTGTCAGAGTGACCATCCGATTGCTCAGTTTGGCCGGATCTAGGAAGAGTCTTGGTGGTTCCAATGATGGAGGCCACTGTGTTCTTGGGGACCTTCAATGCTGCAGACATGTTTTGGTACCCTTCCCCAGATCTGTGCCTTGACACAGTCCTGTCTCAGAGCTCTACGGACAATTCCTTCAACCTCATGGCTTGGTTTTTGCTCTGACATGCACTGTCAACTGTGGGACCTTATAAAGACAGGTGTGTGCCTTTCCAAATCATGTCCAATCAATTGAATTTACCACAGGTGGACTCCAATCAAGTTGTAGGATCTCAAGGATGATCAGTGGAAACAGGATGAACCTGAGCTCAATTTCGAGTCTCATAGTAAAGGGTCTGAATACATTTGCTAACATTTCTAAAAACCTATTTTCGTGTTGTCATTATGGGGTATTGTGTGTAGATTGATGAGGAAAAACATTAATTCAAACCATTTGAGAATAAGGCTGTAACTGTGGAAAAAGTCAAGGGGTCTAAATACATTAGCCTTGTATACAGTGATGATTTTGTATGTTTGCCCACTGACAAAGACATGATCAGTCTATAATTTTAATGGTAGGTTTATTTTAACAGTGAGAGACAGAATAACAACAAAAGAATCCAGAAAAACGCATGTCAAAAATGTTATAAATTGATTTGCATTCTAATGAGGGAAATAAGTATTTGACCCCTCTGCAAAACATGACTTAGTACTTGGTGGCAAAACCCTTGTTGGCAATCACAGAGGTCAGACGTTTCTTGTAGTTGGCCACCAGGTTTGTACACATCTCAGGAGGGATTTTGCCCCACTCCTCTTTGCAGATCTTCTCTAAGTCATTAAGGTTTCGAGCCTGACGTTTGGCAACTCAAACCTTCAGCTCCCTCCACAGATTTTCTATGGAATTAAGGTATGGAGACTGGCTAGGCCACTCCAGGACCTTAATGTGCTTCTTCTTGAGCCACTCCTTTGTTGCCTTGGCCGTGTGTTTTGGGTCGTTGTCATGCTGGAATACCCATCCACGACCCATTTTCAATGCCCTGGCTGAGGGAAGGAGGTTCTCACCCAAGATTTGACGGTACATGGCCCTGTCCATCGTCCCTTTGATGCGGTGAAGTGGTCCTGTCCCCTTAGCAGAAAAACACCCCCAAAGCATAATATTTCCACCTCCATGTTTGGCGGTGGGGATGGTGTTCTTGGGGTCATAGGCAGCATTCCTCCTCCTCCAAACACGGCGAGTTGATCCTCCTGTGTAGTTCTGGGCTGATTCCTCACCATTCTCATGATCATTGCAACTCCACGAGGTGAGATCTTGCATGGAGCCCCAGGCCGAGGGAGATTGACAGTTATTTTGTGTTTCTTTCATTTGCGAATAATCGCACCAACTGTTGTCACCTTCTCACCAAGCTGCTTGGCGATGGTCTTGTAGCCCATTCCTGCCTTGTATAGGTCTACAATCTTGTTCCTGACATCCTTCAAGAGCTCTTTGGTCTTGGCCATGGTGGAGAGTTTGGAATCTGATTGATTGATTGCTTCTGTGGACAGGTGTCTTTTATAAAGGTAACAAGCTGAGATTAGGAGCACTCCCTTTAAGAGTGTGCTCCTAATCACAGCTAGTTACCTCTATAAAAGACACCTGGGAGCCAGAAATCTTTCTGATTGAGAGGGGGTCAAATACTTATTCCCTCATTAAAATGCAAATCAATTTATAACATTTCTGACATGCGTTTTTCTGGATTTTTTTGTTGTTATTCTGTCTCTCACTGTTCAAATAAACCTACCATTAAAATGATAGACTGATCATTTATTTGACAGTGGGCAAATGTACAAAATCAGTAGGGGATCAAATACTTTTTTCCCTCACTATATATAGGGCTATATATCAATCTAGAACAGGATTATCTATTTTTGATGCAATTTGAATGGAGTTGATGGAGAGAGTGTGATGAGGTGGTGATGAAGGAGTCAGGCGCAGGAGGATAAATCACAGAATAACAGGCTTTAATCCGCAAAATACAGGTTTACGCAGAAATGCGTCAAACACACTCCAGGGCACAAAATAGGCGCACTGGAAAATACAAGGCATACGGGAAAAATACTCCCGTCGATACACAATACACGAGCTCCACCGAGCTTCACTAACCTCCACAAATAAACAATCACCCACAAGGACAAGGGGGCAGAGGGAACACTTATACACAGACTAATTAGGGGAATAGAACCAGGTGTGTGTGATTGACAAGACAATTGTGATGATGATTGGGGCGGCAGTGGTTAGTACTCCGGTGACGACGAATGCCGAAGCCTACCCGAACAAGGAGGTGAGGCAGCCTCGGCAGAAGTCGTGACAGAGAGTAAAGACTGCGAGAGAGTGCTTGCGTGTGCACTGATTTAAAGCAACGATATTTGAGTGATAGGCTGTTTTAAAACTCTGCAGCTGCAATTTAAAAATAATAATCTTTACAGTTAAAAAATAAGGTGACCCCTGAAAGCCAGATAGATGGGTAAATTAGACGCGCATTTGGTCTTTATATTACTGTAGCATAGACTATCCTGCAGCAAATGTAGGCCTACCTGTCACAAGAAAGCAAGTTACAATGATGAGATGATAGGTCTACATGCATTGTGAACTGCGCCCCATACTGAGATGGGCTATCTGTCCCCACCCTGAGCATTGATGATTCATCATCCAGAGGCCGTAGAGAAGCCAGATTTAGACATTGCATATCATTTAATAGTTCAATTTCACGCCGTTCGTATAAATAATGTATTATATTTTACCGGTTTCTCGCAGTTATTTATCCCGGGAAAAGGGAGTGGTTTTGGTCGGTAAATCTCGGTAACCAGTTTCCCGCCATTCAACCCTAGGTGAGATTCTCTCCCAGATCCCGTCACACTTTCCCCATCCCTGATGCCTGCAGGTGTTAACTCCAGACAAAATATGGTTAAGCTGAAATGTCAGATAGATACCCCAGGTGGTTCTGCAGGCTGTGTTGTAATATTGGGGGTGAAACTGGGCGGGAGGCAAGTGCTGCTCCAGCTTGGGGTGCTTAGGCTACATTTGTGACCAAAAAAACATACCACATAAAAAATGCACATTTCTGCTTCTGTTCTGTTGTTCTCTCTTGTTCCGAGCTCCTGCAGCTTGCTCCCATATGATCATGTAAATAGCATGCTAATGACATGGTCTGGGGTATCCACATGGGTTAGGAAGTGTCAATCATCTTCCCCCTGGGCTTTGCCTTGGCTGTGCCCTGGAGCAAGAGGTGCATGGGGATGAATAAATTAGAGTGCACAGGAGCGAACAAAATATCTCAATTTCTCTTCTCTTTTGTTGTTGGGCCTGGTGAATCTGAGGCGTGGTACCCCCTTGAGATAAAGAGCTTAACCTCACCCTTATCTGGTGTGTCCACAAAACATGGAGAGCTTTTTGTAGCAATTAGCTTGACATTATGACGTGTTTTACAAATTTTCAGTTACAGGTTGTCACTCTAATTTCCTTGTGAAAATGACTCATTTTGGTCCAACACTCAAAATGTGTTAATTTTGAGAATACAGGCCAAGTAGACTTTCTTTTAAGTTTCACATATACTTTAAAAAGCTCTTTAACCCTTTACATTCGTGGGAATTGCCTTGTATGGATAGGGCTAAATTGAAATGTTTCTTACAGATGAAATATAAAAAGCATACACAACAGTTCACCTGACACAAGACTGAATCCAAACATTACACTGTTAATTTTATGTGCATTTTACATTTACTGTACTTCTCGCTGCATTTGTTGATTCCGAAATCAAAAGAATACTCTGGATACATTCAGTAACATGAGAATATTCCGGGAAAATGTGAGGTAGTTGCAACATAAGATAAAAAAATTAGAAGGGTTTGAGTGAGAGGAATAACTGGTGTCTCCAAGTGGCCACACACACCTCTCCAAAGTGTACACAGTTTCTAAGTAATTTCAATGCACTTTTATTACTCAAACTAGAAGTTGCTTTTTTGAACTCACCTAGCTGTGCTGTTGAGGAACTACGGCAAGCATACTAGTAGTTGTTTTGTTTGGAACACAACCCTGCATCCCCGCCATCACATAGTTACTGTTGTTGTTTACGCAAACCAAAAACAGGCCATTATAAATCGCAATCTGGGTCAAGTGGGAATCATTTAAAAGCTTGTTCTATTGCCAACATGACTAGCTAAGTTATAAAATACAATATTACAGTGTTAAGTTTTCACAGTGCAATTCAGATGAACAGAGTTTTGGTGCACATAGAAAGGAGTCATGTGTGCATTCAGGTGTGTGTTTCGTGGCAAATGTTCTTCACAATAGACAAACAGGCTCATTATGTTCAGAACAACCCAGGGTATGACGCCATGTCATCTTGTAACTGTATATCAAACAGTGATCATAAACATTCACACTGTATATGACATGAGTTTTATGATATGGAAATGTGAAGTGCACATTGCTTGTATAACATCAAAGTGGTATTTATTATTTCAAAATACTTTGACTCCTTTTAATTTACAGCATTTCCCTCACTCAGACAACAAAAAAATTGCAAAAGTTGCCCAGTTAACGGGAGGGATGGGAGCAAGTTCAGGATGGCTGTCAGTCAAAACCCATAAAGTGCTGTGAAGCGCAGAGCCTGAGGTCTGACATCATTAGTAGCATGTTACTTACTGTACAGCCACTGCATTCCAATTTAGGCGCTTATCAGTGCCCAAATCTGCCATTTTCAACCTGTATATGGGTACGAGTGTAAAGGGTTACAAACATACAGTTGAAGTCGGAAGTTTACATACACTTAGGTTGGAGTCATTAAAACTAATTTTTCAACCACTTCACACATTTCTTGTTAACAAACTATAGTTTTGGCAAGTCGGTTAGGACATATGCTTTGTTCATGACACAAGTAATTTTTCCAACAATTGTTTACAGACAGATTATTTCACTTATAATTCACTATATCACAATTCCAGTGGGTCAGAAGTTTATGTACACTAAGTTGACTGTGCCTTTTAAACAGCTTGGAAAATTCCAGAAAAGTATGTCATGGCTTTAGAAGCTTCTGATAGGCTAATTGACATCATTTTAGTCAATTGGAGGTGTACCTGTGGATGTATTTCAAGGCCTACCTTCAAACTCAGTGCCTCTTTGCCTGACATCGTGGGAAAATGAAAAGAAATCAGCCAAGACCTCAGAAAAAAAATGTAGACCTCCAAACGCCTGAAGGTACCACGTTCATCTGTACAAACAATAGTACGCAAGTATAAACACCATGGGACCACGCAGGCGTCATACCGCTCAGGAAGGAGACGCGTTCTGTCTCCTAGAGATGAACGTACTTTGGTGCGAATAGTGCAAATCAATCCCAGAACAACAGCAAAGGACCTTGTGAAGATGCTGGAGGAAACAGGTACAAAAGTATCTATATCCACAGTAAAACAAGTCACATAACCTGAAAGGCCGCTCAGCAAGGAAGAAGCTACTGCTCCAAAACCGCCATAAAAAAGCCAGAGTACGGTTTGCAAATGCACATAGGGACAAAGATCAAACTTTTTGGAGAGATGTCCTCTGGTATTGGAGTGGCCATCACAAAACCCTGACCTCAATCCTATAGAAAATGTGTGGGCAGAACTGAAAAAGCGTGTGTGAGCGAGGAGGCCTACAAACCTGACTCAGTTACACCAGCTCTGTCAGGAGGAATGAGCCAAAATTCACCCAACTTATTGTGGCACTATATATTCTAAAGATAAATTAAATGTAAAACAATTTCCCAAAAAGCTCACTGCGTTTGTTTAGAATGTTACCCCAGACGATGCACTCCCTCATACACTTTTGAAGTTGATTCAGGTTAATCATCAGGAAAAAACACTTAAACATCAAAAGTCCTCTTTATGATATTCAGAATGATATAAGTAGGGATCCTCAAAGATGAGGGTGAATAATTCAGTTATAATAATTCACAGTGATCATCACGATTTAAATGATCTATGAAAAGTATGGATGAAATTGCAGCGATGGTCCGCAAATAACAAGTAGTCTCCATGCATCCTTGGGGCTAGCTAGACATTTTATGTAATCTTTCTTAAAGGCCCAGTGCAGTCAAAATTCAGTTTTTCCTGTGTTTTGTATCATATTGTACAACAGCTGATGAAACTAACACTGTAAAAGTGTGATTATTTTATCAGTGTTATTTCCTGATAGTTATTGGTTGAAAATTCAATCTACACAGGACATTCTAATGAACAGGTTTGCATGGGCGGGAGTTTTGGCTTTCCATGGTGACATCCACCATGCAGTAAATTGATTGAGAGACAGAGAGAGACAGAGAGAGACAGAGAGAGACAGAGAGAGACAGAGAGACAGAGAGAGACAGAGAGAGACAGAGACGTTAAGAGCTGAACATAACAGTATGCCAATGGAAGGGAGGACAGTAGCAGGTGACCCAGCTGTTGTTTGTGACTACTATGAATTCCCATTGTAGCCAATTCACTTGCAGTCATTCTGTTACCAAATCGGTAACATAATGACAAAAAAATATTTTACAGAATGACTGCAAGTGAATTGTTTTAACATGTTTTAAGCACTTAATAAATCATAAACCAAATTGTTATCAGTAAAAACACTAAGTAATTGCTAGGTCTACCTTTACTTGTTACTTCTGTGAACTTTCATTATTCTCCCTTCTAATGAGGGAGAGAAATTACACTGAACAAAAATATAAACGCAACATGCAACAACTGGGACATTTTCAGGTTTCAGGAATTGGTTACAGATCCTTGTAACATGGGGCCGTGCATTATCATGCTGAAACATGAGGTGATGGCGGCGGATGAATGGCACGACAATAGGCCTCAGGATCTCATCACGGTATCTCTGTGAATTCAAATTGCCATCGATAAAATACAATTGGGTTTGTTGGCCATAAGTAATCCCTGCCCATACCATAACGCCCACCAACACCATGGGGCACTCTGTTCACAGCGTTGACATCAGCAAACCACTCGCCCACACTACGCCATCTGCCCAGTACGGATTGAACCGTGAAGAGCACACGTCACCAGCGTGCCAGTGGCCACCGAAGGTGAGCATTTGCCCACTAAAGTCGGTTACGGCGCCAAACTGCAGTCAGGTCAAGACCATGGTGAGGACGACGAGCACACTTATGAGTTTCCCTGAGACGGTTTCTGACAGTTTGTGCAGAAATTCTTCGGTTGTGCAAACCCACAGTTTCATCAGCTGTCCGGGTGGCTGGTCCCAGACGATCCCAAATGTGAAGAAGCCGGATGTGGAGGTCCTGTTCTGGCGCGGTTACACGTGATCTGCGGTTGTGAGGCCGGTTGGACGTACTGCCAAATTCTCAAAAACAATGTTGGCGGTGGCTTATGGTAGAGAAATTAACATTCAATTATCTGGCAACAGCACTGGTGGACATTCCTGCAGTCAGCATGCCAATTGCACGCTCCCTCAACTTGAGACATCTGTGGCATTGTGTTGTGTGACAAAACTGCACATTTTAGAGTAGCTTTTTATCGTCCCCAGCACAAGCTGATCCTGTGTAATGATCAGGCTGTTTAATCAGCTTCTTGATATGCCACACATTTCAGGTGGATGGATAATCTTTGCAAAGGAAAAATCCTCACTAACAGGGATGTATACAAATCTGTCCACAAAATTGGAGAGAAATAAACTTTTTGTGCGTATGAGAAATTTCTGGGATCTTTTATTTCAGCTCATGAAACATGGGACCAACACTTTACATGTTGCGTTGATATTTTTGTTGAGTATAGAACATATCTTAAAGAGATCTGGGTTTTTGGTAATAGAATGACAAGACACTAGGCAATATTTCTTATACTTACAGAAGGCAAATAATTTCGGCAAAACTAAATAAAAGTGTTGATATTAGTTGGCAGGGGTGTTTACTTCAACATTATTTTGTTTTCATATATTTCTAATGCCTTTTTAATACTTTTTCTGCTAGATGTTTCTAGGACCCTTTTTCTATATATTCCTAAGTTTTAGGATGGAAAATGGTTGAAAAATGTATAAATACCTTTAATTTCTAAAATATATAGACTCTTAGCTTTCATTTGACATCAACTTTGATGTGCGCCTATGAACTTCACATGTTAGTGCTCATGGGGCTTTTTACATGGAAATGCCCATCACCATTAATGTAAGGTATTTCATATCACGCGGAGGCATAACAGGCTTGGAATGTGTGACATCGACGAAAATATTGCTGTTCTTCCCCTCAAGGTCTAGCTGAACGATGATTACCTCAATCCAATAGAGGGTATTTCGATACCCACAGCTCAGATCTTCATCAGAGGGCCTACTTTTAGATTTTGCTCATGCAACACTGTGGATGCTAAGTCCTTGGGGTTCTAAAATAATAAAAGAACACATCGTTCCTCCTTACCCATCCTCCTCCCATCCTTCCCCCTCCTTCCCCAACTTCAACATGGTACACCAGCCCTCCAGTATCCCATCACCCCCTGTGAGTATCCAAGCTGTCGAGGCTGACTGGGCTCCGTCTCTCTTGCCAGGGCACGGTTGGAACAGATCCGGCCTCCGGGCCACAAACACTCCTCCACTCGAGCCCCAGCAAACAAGGCCTGCCCCTCGCAACTGTCATCTAAATGCTAAGCGCTTTGGAGCGGCGCGACGGTGGATCTTTTGTACACACTTTATCGCTTAGCACAGATAGTCTTCTTACAACATGTTTTAATGCTTAGTGAGCATGGAGCGGGCGGTGGTGTGTTGTGTTTCAGTGACTGTGGAGTTAGTGAATCATCATCCAGATCTGGCAACACTGTGTGGAGATGAACTGGGCTCATGTTTAAAGACCTCCACTGAGAGGCAGAATCTCAGTATGCATAACTAGAACAAACATTGTCCTGGTTAATTTTTGCTACATGAGGACAATGGGGATTTTTCCCTAGAATCTGGTAGCTGGAATTCTGGAGGGTTAGAGGAAGTGATCCGTTAGAAAGGGATCTTACAAATATGAATCTACACGTATATTCAATGAATATTTTCCTATAACAACTTAGCACTGTTGAAAGATCTGTATGACTCTGTAGGATCTGTAGGAGTATGTTGCCTTGTAAGGAGATGGCAACGCAGTGACACATTTCTTCAGGGCAACAAAGTGTTGTATTGGTTATCTTTCAAATGATCGTGGACCTACGCCTCCAGAGAAGACACTCGCTCTTTGCTGCGTCGCTGCCGACTGAGCTAATCGGCCATCTGCACCCTGGGGCTGAGAAATGTGGATGTCAGAGTTTATGGGAACATAAGCTAAACAGCCAGCAAGGCCTAGCTACTTTAAGAGGAGAGGCGGGCGTGAGGCGAGCGATAGACTCCAGACAAGACTTAACATTTTCATGTAAAATCCAGAGATCTCAGAGTGATCTGCCAAGTTTCTGCAGGATTCACTGGAGCACGAATGGTAGAATTTTCTCCCTCCCCTACTCTCTCCTCTCTCTTCTCTTCTCACCCTCCTCTCTCAAGCACTAGCAGCCACTGACTGGGCGCCGCTTGGCAGCCGTGGGTGATAGGAAACATCTGCAGTAACTGAGTTAGTGTTTACTCGCCAGATAAAGAAAAGGGAGGGATTGTTTTCGGAGGCATGTTGGTATTGGCAGTAGAAGAGTCGTTTACACTAGAACAGATCTCAACCTGCCATGTATGTTTAGATATGAACATTCTGCAGATACTGTATTTTCTCTCAGTATGACACAATGTATAAATTGTCTGAAACACTGTCTTTTTTGTCTTTCAGCACTTCTTTACTGTGGCTACCCTGGAGAGGCCTGAATGAACAGGAGAGGGGACGACGAGGGGATATGATTGTGCACTTCCTGCTCGGCAACTACAGGAAGTAATTGAGCTCTACAGGAAGTAAGGACAACCCCCTACAGTTATCCCTGTTACTTTTCCATTGTTTTCTATACTCTGCAGAAGCCTAGCTGTTAACACATTGAGCAGCAGCATACAAGGACTGAATCTACTACAGATCCCCTGCAGATATCCCTGTTCTTTTTCCATTGTTTTCATATGACTATGATATGACTGCAAAGGCATAGCTAGCTCAAATCAAATCACATGTTATTTGTCAGATGCGCCTAATACAACATGTGTAGACTTTACCGTGAAATGCTTACGAGCCCTTTCCCAAAAATGCAATTAAAAAGTATGAACATTTGCAAATAGATAAAAAGAAAATAGTAACACAATAAAATAACAATTACAAGGCTATATACAGTGCATTCAGAAAGTATTCAGACCCCTTGACTTTTTCCACATTTTGTTATGTTACAGCTTTATTCTAAAATGGATAAAAAATATATAAAAAAAACTCATCAATCTACACACAATACCCCATAATAAAAAAAGTGAAAACTACTTTTTAGAAATGTTTGCAAATTTGTAAATAAAAAAGCCATGAGGTCGAAGGAATTGTCCGTAGAGCTCCGAGACAGGATTGTGTTGAGGCACAGATCTGGGGAAGGGTACCAAAAAATATCTGCAGCATTGAAGGTCCCCAAGAACACAGTGGCCTCCATCATTCTTAAATGGAAGAAGGTTGGAACCACCAAGACTCTTCCTAGATCTGGCCGCCCGGACAAACTGAGCAATGGGGGAGAAGAGCCTTGGTCAGGGACGTGACCAAGAACCCGATGGTCACTCTGACAGAGCTCCAGAGTTCCTCTGTGGAGATGGGCGAATCTTCAAGAAAGACAACCATCTCTGCAGCACTCCACCAATCAGTCCTTTATGGTAGAGTGGCCTGACGGAAGCCACTTCTCAGTAAATGGCACATGACAGCCCACTTGGAGTTTCCCATAAGGCACCTAAAGACTCTCAGACCATGAGAAACAAGATTCTCTGTTCAGGCTCTCCTGTAGCTCAGTTGGTAGAGCATGGCGCTTGCAACACCAGGGTTGTGGGTTCAATTCCCACGGGGGGCCAGTATGAAAAATGTATGCACTCACTAACTGTAAGTCGCTCTGGATAAGAGCGTCTGCTAAATGACTAAAATGTAATGTAAATGATGAATCCAAGATTGAACTCTTTGGCCTGAATGCCAAGCGTCACGTCTGGAGAAAACCTTGCACCATCCCTACGGTGAAGCATAATATAATATAATATGCCATTTAGCAGACGCTTTTATCCAAAGCGACTTACAGTCATGTGTGCATACATTTTTACGTATGGGTGGTCCCGGGGATCGAACCCACTACCCTGGCGTTACAAGCGCCATGCTCTACCAATTAAGCTACAGAGGACCACCCATACAGGACCACCCAAGCATGATGGTGTCAGCATCATGCTGTGGGGATGTTTTTCAGCAGGGACTGGGAGACTAGTCAGGATCGAGGGAAAGATGAACGGAGCAAAGTACAGAGAGATCCTTGATGAAAACCTGCTCCAGAGCACTCAGGACCTCAGACTGGGGCGAAGGTTCACCTCCCAACAGGACAATGACCCTAAGCACACAGCCAAGACAACACAGGAGTGGCTTCTCTGAATGTCCTTGAGTGGCCCAGCCAGAGCCTGGACTTGAGCCCGATCGAACATCTCTGGAAAGACCTGAAAATAGCTGTGCAGCGACGCTCCCCATCCAACCTGACAGAGCTTGAGAGGATCCGCAGAGAAGAATGGGAGAAACTCCCCAAATACAGGTGTGCCAATCTTGTAGCGTCATACCCAATAAGATTTGAGGCTTTAATCGCTTCCAAAGGTGATTCAACAAAGTACTGAGTAAAGGGTCTGAATACTTATGTAAATGTGATATCAGTTTTTTATTTTTAATAAAAGTGCAAAGTTTTCTAAACCAGTTTTTGCTTTGTCATTATGGGGTATTGTGTGTAGATTGATGAGGAGAAAATACAATTTAATCAATTTTAGATTAAGGCTGTAATTTTAACAAAATGTGGAAATTGTCAAGGGGTCTGAATACTTTCCGAATGCACTGTACAGGCTATATACAAGGAGTACCGGTACCGAGTCAGTGTACTGGGGTACAAGGTAGTTGGGGTGATTGATTGAGGTCATATGTACAGTGGCTTGCGAAAATATTCACCCCCCTTGGCATTTTTCCTATTTTGTTGCCTTTTCAACCTGGAATTAAAATGGATTTTTTGGGGTTTGTATCATTTGATTTACACAACATGCCTACCACTTTGAAGATGCAAAATAAAGAAATTTGTGAAACAAACAAGAAATAAGACAAAAAAACTGACAACTTGAGCGTGCATAACTATTCAACCCCCCAAAGTCAATACTTTGTAGAGACACCTTTTGCAGCAATTACAGCTGCAAGTCTCTTGGGGTATGTCTCTATAAGCTTTGCACATCTAGCCACTGGGATTTTTGCCCATTCTTCAATGCAAAACTGCTCCAGCTCCTTCAAGTTGGATGGGTTCCGCGGGTGTACAGGAATCTTTAAGTCATACCACAGATTCTCAATTGGATTGAGGTCTGGGCTTTGACTAGGCCATTCCAATACATTTAAATGTTTCCCCTTAAACCACTCGAGTGTTGCTTTAGCAGTATGCTTAGGGTCATTGTCCTGCTGGAAGGTGAACCTCCGTCCCAGTCCCACATCTCTGGAAGACTGAAACAGGTTTCCCTCAAGAATTTCCCTGTATTTAGCGCCATCCATCATTCCTTCAATTCTGACCAGTTTCCCAGTCCCTGCCGATGAAAAACATCCCCACAGGGATGGTGTTCTCGGGGTGATGAGAGGTGTTGGGTTTGCGCAAGACATATCATTTTCCTTGATGGCCAAAAAGCTCAATTTTAGTCTCATCTGACCAGAGTACCTTCTTCCATATGTTTGGGGAGTCTCCCACATGCCTTTTGGCGAACACCAAATGTGTTTGCTTATTTTTTTCTTAAAGCAATGGCTTTTTTCTGTCCACTCTTCCGTAAAGCCCAGCTCTGTGGAGTGTATGGCTTAAAGTGGTCCTATGGACAGATACTCCAATCTCCGCTGTGGAGCTTTGTAGCTCCTTCAGGGTTATCTTTGGTCTCTTTGTTGCCTCTCTGATTAATGCCCTCCTTGCCTGGTCCATGAGTTTTGGTGGTCGGCCCTCTCTTGGCAGGTTTGTTGTGGTACCATATTCTTTCAATTTTTTAATAATGGATTTAATGGTGCTCCGTGGGATGTTCAAAGTTTCAGATATTTTTTTATAACCCAACCCTGATCAGTACTTCTTGTCTGTGACCTGTTTGGATATTTCCTTGGTCTTCATGGTGCCGCTTGCTTGGTGGTGCCGCTTGCTTAGTGGTGTTGCAGACTCTGGGGCCTTTCAGAACAGGTGTATATATACTGAGATCATGTGACAGATCATGTGACACTTAGATTGCACACAGGTGGACTTTATGTAATTAATTATGTGACTTCTGAAGGTAATTGGTTGCACCAGATCTGATTTAGGGGCTTCATAGCAAAGAGGGTGAGTACATATGCACGCACCACTTTTCAGATATATATATTTTTTTCATTTCATTTCACTTCACCAATTTGGACTATTTTGTGTATGTCCATAACATGAAATTCAATAAAAATCCATTTAAATTACAGGTTGTAATGCAACAAAATAGGAAAAACGCCAAGGGGGATGAATACTTTTGCAAGGCACTGTACATGTAGGTTTGGTTAGTTGATTGATAGTGATATGTACATGTAGGTAGGGGTGAAAAGCAGAAAGTCCAGGTAGCCATTTGATTAACTGTTCAGCAGTCTTATGGCTGTTCAGGAGACTTTTGGTCCCAGACTTGGCGCTCCGGTACCGCTTGCCGTGCGGTAGCAGAGAGAACAGACTGTGACTTGGATGGCTGGAGTCTGACAATTTTTAGGGCCTTCTTCTGACACCGTCTGGTATAGAGGTCCTGGATGACAGGGAGCTCGGCCCCCAGTGATGTACTAGCCCGTATGCACTACCCTCTGTAGTGCCTTGCAGTCTGATGCCGAGCAGTTACCATACCAAGCAGTGATGCAGCCAGTCAAGATGCTCTCAATGGTGCAGCTGTAGAACCTTTTGAGGATCTTAGTCCCATGCCAAATCTTTTCAGCCTCTTGAGGGTGAAGAGGCATTGTCGTGCCCTCTTCACAACTGTGTTGGTCTGTTTGGACCATGATAGGTCCTTAGTTTTGTGGACACCGAGGAACTTCTGTCTCCACTAAAGCTCCGTCGTTGTGAATGGGGGCGTGCTCGGCCGTCCGTTTCCTGTAGTCCACGATCAGCTCCTTTGTCTTGCTGTTGTTGAGGGAGAGGTTTTTGTCCTGGCAACACATTGCCAGGTCTCTGACCTCCTCCCTATAGGCTGTCTCATCGTCGTCAGTGATCAGGCCTATTACCGCCGTGTCGTCGGCAAACTTAATAATGGTGTTGGAGTCATGTGCAAACAGTTACTGAATACTGAATTCATAGCCATGCCGGATTTATAGCTAGTATCTGTTGGGACGTTGAGTATTTTACAGGCTGACACTGCCTGAATCCAGTGAATTCCCAAGCCAGCGTCATTCAGCAGGTCATGTAGAGCCTTTCAGCACAGTGCTTGGAGTCAGAAAAGTCTATTTTTATTTGGGTGTGTGAAGCTAGCAGGCTAGCTATATAAATAATGAAATGGAGCCAGTAATTGGCGGTTCTTGGTAATTAGGACCAGGCTGTCAGCTTGCTAAGTCAATGCCTCAGTCTGATGGCGCTGCATAGAGGACAGTAATTGCTATTATCTGTGGGGGTCGTTGAGTGTTGACACAACCTTAATCCCATCCTTAGCCGGGATATCAGAGTTTATGTTTACCGCCCCCATATTAAGAGGGATTCACACATATTTGAAAGGCTTTATATCTGCCCATTTACACCTGCTATATCCATCATTGTCAATGCCCGGCCCGCCGCATCGGCAGTAGACCTACTAGAAGGCAAGGCAGACCCTCGGCTCAGTTTTGAATGTCCTGCTTGGCGACTCTGAAAAGCTTGTCCATATTTTAATTATTCAAACGCCTCACTATAAACAGCATTATCAAACATCTCAGCGGGTTTTCTAATACCCCTGTAATCCTGTCATTTCATTCATGGATACCTCCAGGGTTATTTTGGGACCAGAGCGTATCCGCCTTCCTGTCTCTGCTCCTCTGTTTGACAGATTGAATTCCCCCCCCCCCCACACACACACACACACACACCAAGGTGTTCACTCATCTCATGTCAGATCCACATAGATAGATGTGATGTCCAGACCTGACGTATATAGGGGACCGTGGTACAGTACCCATACAGCATAGGGGAGAATCCAAGGTCTTGGATGGATCACATGCTGGCTGAAATATGTGCTCAAGAGTTGCCCCATTGCTTTCCAATTAGATTATTCACTTCACTTTCTTCACCTCTGAGCGCCCTACAGTACATAATTGCTACCCTTTTTATACCCCAGTTCTCTCAGATGCACTGAATGTTATCCTATACAGTCTGTTCCCACAGACCTAAATAGTTTTGTAAATGGGGACAGTTGAAGGTAAGGTAGGTGGAGGGAAGGATTATAGAGGGAGGACAAAAACCATAGTCTGTGTTTAGCTGTGCAGTGCGTGTAAATTGCATTGGCTTTGAATTAAACATGTGGCAACTGCGCCCCGGGTGTGATGGACATTCAAACATATTGCAGGCAGAGAAAATTACTTTTTAAGTAGGCTATTTATGGGAAGATATTGTATTCATTTGATTATAATAAAAGATCCATTCTGCCCTGAGTGAATGGCACGAGGGAGCAGACGACAGCTCAAGGTAATAACGACTCTGTGTCTGCTGCTCTCAACGAGGCTAGGTAGGATTGGGTCTCTACTGATATTGCTTTTCTTTGTACGGGAGCAGATAAAGTGATACGGCGTGAGCGAGTAATAAAGAAATATATCTGTTTTTATTGTGCTTCGTGACAGAGTTATGTTTGGAGGTAGTAAAGAGAGCTGGAACATGGCGTAAAATCATATTATGGCCCATTAGATATGGCCGAGCTAAGCACTCCTCGCCGGTCGGCGACGGTAACCACGGCTCCATGGCAGAGGGTAATGAGGCCGGGACGTATTGTCTCTGATCTCCACTCCTGCTGCTTCGACCGATTGATTCGTCTAAATTACCAGCCCTCCATCTCCTGGGGAACTAATGCTGACCATGGTCTTCACATCACTTTCCCAAAGGAGAGGAGGGGGCATGACGGACTCTAGTTCTGAAACTGTGAAAGTGCTATGGTTTCAGGTCTCACAGCTTGATAGATGTTTGACTTGGCTTGGTGAGGTATTTTTAACTTACTCTTTGAAGGATCGTACTCTTTTTTTCAATTTTCGCCTAAAATGACATATCCAAATCTAACTGCCTGTAGCTCAGGACCTGAAGCAAGAATATGCATATTCTTGATATCATTTGAAAGGAAACACTTTGAAGTTTGTGGAAATGTGAAATTAATGTAGGAGATTATAACACGTTAGATCTGGTAAAAGATAATACAAACAAAAAAACATGCATTTTCTATTATTATTATTTTTTTATCATCTTTGAAATGCAAGAGAAAGGCCAGACAGTGATGTAGGAATCTAGGTTTAATTTCGATTTTGTCCACAAGATGGCAGCATTGTGTGGAGCCAGAGACAGCAGGGGGTCAAACTGTAGAACCCAGTTCCGACATTTGAATATAAAAATGGATTTTATCAAACAAACTATGCTACATTTTATCTCTGGGACCCTCAGGATGACAAATCAGAGCAAGATTACTGAACGTAAGTACATTATTTACCTTCAGAGGTGAATGTATCAAACCAGTTGTTTTGTTGTTGTGCGCTATCCTCAAACAATAGCATGGTATTGTTTAGCTGTAATAGCTACTGTAAATTGGACACTGCAGTTAGATTAACAAGAATGTAATCTTTCTGCCCATATAAGACATGTCTATGTCCCGGAAAGTTGGCTGTTGTTTCAACGCCATTCTAGTCACATGTCGCATATTGAGCCACAACCGTCCCGGTATAGGGATGCCGATCCTGTAGAGGTTAATTTCCCTCACTTTCAAGTGGACATGATGAACCGACCAGCAGCATATGGATGAGGTGAAGGATTGTCTCCGTCGACCTTGTATCATTTCTCTCGTCTCTGTGGTGCTGGAGCTCCAGGGAGATTACCCTCTCCTCCACGGGGCTTCCTTCTGTGGACATCATCAAGGAGGGATGTCGAAGGAAGGTCCTGCTCTGGCTCACTTTTAAAGTGCTCCTCTGGGAACCACCCCCAGGGCATACCAAGCTGACTCAGGAATGTCCTATGGGGGTACTCCTGCCTCTCTGACCCCCTCTACCTCTCCACCCCCCCTCCGACTCACCACACCCTCAACCTCCACCCTCACAAGCTTAAAAAGACTGGCTGGCTTTGTGTGCAGGGGTGCAGTTTTTATGCTCTCCTGGGCAGTCAAGGCCCTGGCTGCCTGCGAGTAATACGAAACTGCCAGACGAGGAATCCTAGGCATTCTGAATAGAACCAGATGTGTGTCGTCTCTGGCTCTCTCCTCTACTCTCCCCTCCTCTCTGTCTTGCTTGTGTGCCTTTATGCCTTCCCCTCCTCCCAACCCCTCATCCTTCTCACCCCCTGTGGGCAGCCAAGGCTTCTTAAAAGACTGAGATCAGATTAGTTATTTCACAAGGCCACTGGCAGGCTAGTTTATGTCTCTGGCTGAAGACTTCCCTCTCCTTTCCTGGATTATCAGTTGGAGCTGATGCGTGTACATGTGTTGCTATAATGGATACAGCCCCAGACCAGAGCAACAACACGCAACACAGACTCACTGCTGAGGTGTTCCTACTCCGTCATGACTGACTCAAGGATCCCTAATCTCAGTGGTTTTCTTGCGTTCTGGTTCATTTTTATTCCCTTAATAAGCGGGTTAAGTGGGAAATGGTGGTTAACCTTTCCAGCTCGTTGGACGGAGGCATGACTTGGTCTCTTTACATTTACATTTTACATTTACGTCATTTAGCAGACGCTCTTATCCAGAGCGACTTACAGTTAGTGAGTGCATACATTATTTATATTTTTTATTTTTTCATACTAGCCCCCCGTGGGAATCGAACCCACAACCCTGGCGTTGCAAACGCCATGCTCTACCAACTGAGCTACATCCCTTGGCATTACTGCAAGTTGCATAATTGGTGACCCTGGTTAGGGATGAGTCGGGTAGATATTTTGGAAGTGACAACAAACAAAAGCTTAGCAGCAAAATCTAATCCTCTTCAGTCCAAACTGAAGTGTTTTTCTCATTTCTCAACAAAGCACTTCAATTGTAGGAGGGGGTGTTGTTTTGCTCGGAGTGTGTCGGAATGTGTGTGTGTGTGTGTGTGCCCTGCTGCTCGCATATTTATATCAGGCAGATATATTTATATTTATATCAGGCCGTAATCAGTATAGGAAATGGAGAGCCGTTGCTTTGAAGTCCCTGCAGAGTTATGTTATTCTCCATCAGCAGAGACAAGGCGTCGGACCCCCTCACCCTCCTCCCCTGCCCCCCTTACGCCCCTCCTGCCCCTACTCAACAGGCCGCCTGGCAGAAGGGAGAACCAGTGGCCATTAACGCAAGTTGCCATTGCCATAGGGCACAAACTCACCGCTGCCACGCTCGCCTGAAAGGCTGAGAGGGCCGCGCTGCTGTCATACTCTGGCCTGTGTAATTGCTTTTTTTTCTTCCATGCAGAAAGTCAAACGTAAGATGTGGTGAAATGTAAGATTTGCCCTTGTCTGTCTCCGTTGCTCTCTCTCTCTTTCTCACTCTCTCTCGCTCTCTCTCCCCACCTTCCTCCATCCCCTTTCCCTCTCTCTCTTTCTCTTTCTACTCACCCCACCTCCCCTCTCTTTCTCTCTCTCCTCTCACCCCACCTTCCTCCATCCCCTCTCCCTCCTCGCCGTTCTTTCATGTTGGAGTGTGGAGATTAAATTAATTGGGTCACAGTTTAATAGTGATCTGCTGGGGCTCCTATGGCTCGCCTGTGTATGTTGTGGAATGGGGACAGCGGCGGGCACACCTCTCGCCTGGTGTGGAAAATGAGGAGCACTGAGCCTCCGGTCTGTGGCACAGTGTAACGTCACGCTACCTGCACACCCCACGTATTTAAATTGTACAAAACATACTGCTGGATAGCTCTGTCAGCTGTCTGACTGTGGTGTACATTCAGTATGCAGTTAGGCCTCAGATGTCTGGGTTAGTAATTCACTGGTGGGGTTACACAGTATGGAGGGAGCGCTGGTTTATCTTTGGCTGTGGGTCCAAATGAAAACAACTTTAAATCAAATAACATCTAAATTGATTTGTCACATGCTTCGTAAAAAACAGGTGTAGACTAACAGTGAAATCTTACTTACCTTTTCCAACAATGCAGAGTAAAGATAAAGATACACTACATGGCCAAAGGTATTCTTAATATGGAGTTGGTCCCCCTTTTGCTGCTATAACAGCCTCCACTCTTCTGGGAAGGCTTTCCACTAGATTTTGGAACATTGCTGCGGGGACTTGCTTCCATTCAGCCACAAGAGCATTAGTGAGGTCGGGCACTGATGTTGGGCGATTACGCCTGGCTCGCAGTTGGCGTTCAAATTCATCCCAAAGGTGTTCAATGGGTTTGAGGTCAGGGCTCTGTACAGGCCAGTCAAGTTCTTCCACACTGACACTCGACAAACCATTTCTGTATGGACCTCGCTTTGTGCACGGGGGCATTGTCATGCTGAAACAGGAAAGGGCCTTCCCCAAACTGTTGCCACAAAGTTGGAAGCACAGAATCGTCTAGAATGTCATTGTATGCTGTAGGGTTAAGATTTCCCTTCACTGGAACTAAGGGGCCTAGCCCCAAACCATGAAAAACAGCCCCATACCATTATTCATCCTCCACCAAACTTTACAGGTAGTGTTCTCCTGGCATCCGCAAAACCCAGATTCATCCGTCGGACTGCCAGATGGTGAAGCGTGATTCATCACTCCAAAGAATGCGTTTCCATTGCTCCAGGGTCCAATGATGAACTGACTTGTTGGAAAGGTGGCATCCTATGACAGTGCTACATTTAAAGTCACTGAGCTTTTCAGTACAGGCCATTCTACTGCTATTGTTTGTCTATGGAGATTGCATGGCTGTGGGCTCGATTTTATACACCTATCAGCAACTGGTGTGGCTGAAATAGCCGAATCCACTAATTTGAAGGGGTGTCCACATACTTATAGTGTTAGTATATTTTAGAATAAGGCTATAACGTAACAAAATGTGGAAAAAGTCAAGGGGTCTGAATACTTTCAGTGCCTTCTTCCACATGTTGTTACATTACAGCCTTATTATAAAATGTATTAAATAAGAACAAATCCTCAGCAATCTACACACACTATCCCATAATGACAAAGTGAAAACAGGTTTTTTGAATTTCTTTCAAAAAATGTATAAATAAATACCTTATTTACATAAGTATTCAGAGCCTTTGCTATGGACCTCGCTTTGTGCACTGGGGCATTGTCATGCTGAAACATTAAGATTTCCCTTCACTGGAACTAAGGGGCCTAGCCCGAACCATTAAAAACAGCCCCAGACCATTATTCCTCCTCCATCAAACTTTACAGTTGGCATTCAGGCAGGTAGTGTTTTCCTGACATCCGCCAAACTCAGATTAGTCTGTCGGACTGCCAGATGGTGAAGCGTGATTCATCACTCCAAAGAACGCGTTTCTATTGCTCCAGGGTCCAATGGCGACGAGCTTTACACCACTCCAGCCGCCACTTGGCATTGCGCATGGTGATCTTAGGCTTGTGTGCGGCTGCTCAGCCATGGAAACCCATTTCATGAAGCTCCCGATGAATAGTTATTGTGCTGATGTTGCTTCCAGAGGCAGTTTGGACCTTGGCACTGAGTGTTGCAACTGTGTGTGTGTGTGTGTGTGTGTGTTGGGGTGTCAGTGTAAGTGAGTGTGGGTAGAGTCCAGTGTGTGTGCATAGAGAGTTCGTCAGTGCAAGAGAGTTAGTTTAAAAAAGGGTCAATGCAGGTAGTCTGGGTAGCCATTTGATGAGCTATTTAGCAGTCCTGTTTAGCAGTCTTATGGCTTGGGGGTAGAAGCTGTTCAGGATCCTATTGGTTCAAGACTTGGTGCATCGGTACCGATTGCCGTGCGGTAGCAGAGAGAACAGTCTATGGCTTGGGTGGCTGGAGTCTTTGACCATTTTTTGGGGCCTTCCTCTGACACTGCCTGCCTGGTATATAGGTCCTGGATTGCAGGTAGCTCATCCCCAGTGATGTACTGGGCCGTACTCACTACCCTCTGTAGCTCCTTACGGTTGGGTGCCTTGCAGTTTTCCTAACAAGCGGTGATGCAGCCAGTCAAGATGCTCTGAATGGTGCAGCTCTAGAACTTTTTGAGGATCTGAGGGCCCATGCCAAATCTTTTCAGCCTCCTGAGGGGGAAGAGGCGCTTATCTACCACCACAACACCCTCTGTCCCTCTTTCTATCCTCTCTCCCCATCTCTCACCCACTTTCACACACTCTCTCCCTCTCACTCTCTCTCTCTCTCGCTCTCTCTCTATCGCACACTCTCTCTCTCTCTCTCTCTCTCGCACTCTCTCTCTCGCACTCTCTCCTTCTCTCTGTTTCTAACCCGCGCCTGGCTGTCTGATTTATGGTCCTGGGGAGGTAATGAGTCAGAACCGGCTGATTTGTGTCTGTGGTGTTGTGACCGGAGCAGAGCCTGCTCATTGCCCCCCCCCCCCCTTCCTTCGCCTCTACTCCTCTCCTTCCTTCCCCGGACCAAGCGGAACAGGGCTTTAGGGTCCTCGCTCGCCAAACCCATCCGTCTTCATCATTCCATCCGCCAGACAGACGGGGTACAGGGGCACAGTGTCACCTCCAGACGAGGCCAAACCTCTCCTCTGCCCTCCCCCCAACCCCCCATCTCGCCTTCCTTCCTTCCTTCCTTCACCCCACCCCCCCTTACATCTTCTCTGCCCCCTCCCTTCTTCATCCCTATCTCCCTGTTTCCCTTCTTTCCATAAACTGAGCCGTCACTGTTGGGTACTGGGCCGGGTGGCCCACTAGCTCTGCAGGAACTGTGTTAATTTGTACGGGAGTCTGGAGACCGAGATGCGTTATCTATCACCACAACACTCCCTCCTCCCTCCCTATCTCTCACCCCCTCGCACCCTCCTTCTCTCGCTCTCTCTCTTTTTCACTCTCTTTCTCTCTCCCTCCCTCTCCCCCCTCTCTCCCTCTCTCTGGAAAGTGCTCCCATCCCGTTGGCTTTGCCAGGTTTGTGGAGGATGTCGTGCCAGCTGTCTCTGTATGGGCCGCTGCCAGCCTCCCATGTCTTCCGCCCGTTCCGTTGTTGTTATCCCCTTGTGATCACTCTGTTATTTCCATCTATTTCCATGTGTTTATCTGTTTGTCGGAGTTGTTGTCTACCAAGGCTAGTGTCTGTGCTGTTGTTATCTTTTGGAAAGGCAGTGTTCGGGACGATAGGCAGTGTACTGGAGGCCCCAAGATCGGGCAGAGAGGATAGTGCCCAGGTCTGCAGTCTGTGCTCGCCGTGCCATGCCAACTCTGCAATCTGTGACTGGTGTGTCATACACAGAACAGACACTTTTCCCCCTATGCTTCACAGCCACATTTGGCTTTTGCAATGGCCCGAAAAAGGCACAGGAATAGACTAGACAAAGAAAGCTTTATCTCCAAAACACAACTTTCATGAATGAAAATCTGTCATCAGTGCAGCTCTTGATTGAGTTCTTCGCGGTATATTTGAAGCTACCTAGACTGGGAATTCCAAAGTAATGTGTGAGACTGGACTGGAGCAACCAGACATATTGTACACGCTTCACACTTTTCGAATGGATTTCATTCCATGCGTTGGACCAGTAGTCTGAAGACAGGGCTGTCTGTCTGTCTTATGTGACCCAGTAGATCTGCTGCTCAAGTCAGTCAGTCAGTCCATCAGTCATGCTGAGAAGAAGTTTAGTTTTTCTGCTGTGTATCTATAAGGTGCTGAGCTAGCTGCCCCTCTCCCCCTCACCCCTGGTGAGCACTGTAAAACTAAAACTCCCCTGCACTCCGTTTGACCCCTGCCTCCTCTGAGGTGCCGGGGAGAGCCAAGAGTGTAAAGTGGACGCATGCCAAATAAAGACATGAAATCTGTCTCCCGTAAAAAAAGAACCCAGTCATTTTCTCTGTCTGTCTGCTCTGTGCTCCCGACCTCACAGTAGCAGCACCCTGGCCTGCTTCATAAATTGAGCTCAGCTGGCCTTTAGCTTGTATCAATTAATCTACGCTGGCAATGTTTTATGAGCGACACACTCCGGCAAGGCAAATTGTGGCTTTAAACAACTTCCATACAAGACACATTTCCATGTAATTAGTTTTCTCCCCTCAGTCATTGGGTTCTGTTACTGAGTGTGGATTAGAGAGTGAGAGAGAGAGAGAGAGCTACAGACTGAGCAGAGCTCCCACTCTACAGGCTGCCGGCTGGGCTGGCTAGTAGTCCTCGGCTCTAGGGTTTTTCAGAGACGTGTAGTTGTAGATATCCTCCGACTGATGCGCCACTTTGATACTCTTATTAGAGCTGCTGAATTCTCCATTAGGGATTTTGTCTTGTTCTATAGGCCCCCTGGTACCCGATACTGATGCTCCTAAGAGACGAGTGGAGAGGGATGGAGGAGTTGAAGAGGGTTTTCTCTGATCTCACTCTGCCTCACTGAGAACCATCTGTCTGGGATGTGTTTGGACCTAGCTAACATTCTGCCTGCTGTGTGTTTGCACTAACAAATATATACAGTACCAGTCAAAAGTTTGGACACACCTACTCATTCAAGGGTTTTTCTTTATTTTGACTATTTTCTACATTGTAGAATAATAGTGAAGACATCAAAACTATGAAATAACACATATGGAAGCATGTACTAACCAAAAAGGTGTTCAACATATTTTAGAATCTTCAAAGTAGCCACCCTTTGCCTTGATGACAGCTTTGCACACTCTTGGCATTCTCTCAACCAGCTTAACCTGGAATGCTTTTCCAACAGTCTTGAATGAGTTCCCACATATGCTGAGCACTTGTTGGCTGCTTTTCCTTCACTCTGCAGTCCAACTCATCCCAAACCATCTCAATTGGGTTGAGGTCGGGTGATTGTGGAGGCCAGCTCATCTGATGCAGCACTCCATCACCCTCCTTCTTGGTCAAATAGCCCTTACATAGCCTGGAAGTGTGTTGGATCATTGTCTTGTTGAAAAACAAATGATAGTCCCACTAAGCGCAAACCAGATGGGATGGCGTATCGCTGCAGAATGCTGTGGTAGCCATGCTGGCTAAGTGTGCCTTGAATTCTAAATAAATCACAGACAGCGTCACCAGTAAAGCACCCCCACACCATCACACCTCCTACTCCTTGCTTCACGGTGGTAACCACACTTGCGGAGATCATCCATTCACCAAGACACAGCGGTTAGAACCAAAATCTCAAATTTGGACTCATCAGACCAAAGGACAGATTTCCACTGGTCTAATATCCATTGCTCGTGTTTCTTGGCCCAAGCAAGTCTCTTTTTCTTATTGGTGTCCTTTAGTAGTGGTTTCTTTGCAGCAATTCGACCATGAAGGCCTGATTCACGCAGTCTCTTCTGAACAGTTGATGTTGAGATGTGTCTGTTACTTGAACTCTGTGAAGCATTTATTTGTGCTACAATTTCTGAGGCTGGTAACTCTAATGAACTTATCCTCTGCAGCAGAGGTAACTCTGGATCTTCCTTTCCTGTGGCGGTCCTCATGAGAGCCAGTTTCATCATAGCGCTTGATGGTTTTTGCAACTGTACTTGAAGAAACGTTCAAAGTTCTTTACATTTTCCGTATTGACTGACCTTCATGTCTTAAAGTAATGATGGACTGTCCTTTCTCTTTGCTTATTTGAGCTGTTCTCTCCATAGTATGGACTTGGTCTTTTACCAAATAGGGCTATCTTCTGTGTACCACCCCTACCTTGTCACAACACATCTGATTGGCTCAAACGCATTAAGAAGGAAAGAAATTCCACAAATTAACTTTTAACAAGGCACACCTGTTAATTGAAATGCATTCCAGGTGACTGCCTCATGAAACTGGTTGAGTGAATGCCAAGAGTGTGCAAAGCTGTCATCAAGGCAAAGGGTGGTTACTTTGAAGAATCTCAAATATAAAATACATTTTGATTTGTTTAACACTTTTTTGGTTAGTACATGATTCTATATGTGTTATTTCATAGTTTTGATGTCTTCAATATTATTGTAGAATGTAAAAAATAGTAGAAATACAGAAAAACCCTTCACTTAGGAGAGAGAGAGAGAGAGAGAGAGAGAGAGAGAGAGAGAGAGAGAGAGAGAGAGAGAGAGAGAGAGAGAGAGAGAGAGAGAGAGAGAGAGAGAGAGAGAGAGAGAGAGAGAGAGAGAGAGAGAGAGAGAGAGAGAGAGAGAGAGAGAGAGAGAGAGAGAGAGAGAGAGAGAGAGAGAGAGAGAGAGAGAGAGAGAGAGACAGAGAGGTTATATTTCCATGACTACAGATTGGCTGAATTAAATGCGCTCAGGCTCCAGGATTGGCTGAGTGAGGGCCCCTCTCTGCACATGTGGTATCACAGAGAGGAGTCTAGCGCCACAAACTGTGGCATGGATCATCTCTCTGCATAGGTCACTTCCCCACCGTAACTAGAGGTCAGAGTTCAACTACCAGCCCTGTCAGATAAAAGGAAGAGATGTTCTTTCATTCTGTCTTGTTGATACAAAAGTTTGGATTTGCTCCCAATAACATCTGTGTGGTAACTTACTTAATAGGTTATAAGGACAAGAGGCCATTTATCCAAATTTTTGGAAGCATTAACACAGGCATGGTTTACTTGTAACAATGCACTCACAACAGGGGAATGAATGTCTGTCCATGCAAGCACACCTCACATATTTCAACTTAAACATTTCCATGAACCACAGGCATTTCCAGACTTTCCACAGCCATAACAGATTTATGTCTGAAACATGCACTATTAACAGGTTTGCAGATGCAGTAATAGTATTATTAATAATGGGCTTAGCCAATAAGCTGAGTTATAGACTTGTTACACGCCTACACATGGCCACGGAAACGCACTCGTTTGTAGAGTAGTGGGCTGCTGCCGTTTGAGTCATCAGTCATTCAGATATGTCAGGCCTGTTATAAAGGTGTGGATAGAGGTCTTATATAGTTCATATGTCTGAGGAGGACAGAAGCATTCAAACTATGCCTAATAACGTACTATTGCTGGCGGTTGTCAGTGTCACAGCTAGATAAGTCCCAACTCATAGACAATTTGGTGCTAAACCTGTCTGCTCCTCTTTCTGGAGATATCTTTGGGGTTTTAGGTGAGCTGCTTTTATCTAAGGCTTCCATTTCTCTTCAGAGGTTGTAGCAGCTGACTTTCCCCCTCCACTTCTCCTTTTCTCTCCTTCTCTCTGCTGTGAAATTAAATTGCTTTCTCGTTCGTTAAAGATTTTCTTGTCGCTGCCTCATAGTAGTCGGGGAATGAGACCACTCCAAATGTCTGAAAGTTCTCAAAACCACTGGAGATTTATGTGTTTGGGGGTAGCAAAGAGAAATAGGAGAAAATTGCTTTTTCATTTTTTTCCATCTTTCTTTCTAATCTAATTTTCAATACTTTTTCAACACACAAATTAATTCCGGCAAGTTGTCACTTTACATTAAAGCATGAAGTGGCCTGGTGGAGTGAGGAAAGGAAAGCAATCTCTTCTTGTTGCCATGGGAGCAGCGGGTGCATTGTAGCATTGGGTACCACGAGCAACAGTGCTCCTGCCAAAACTACTGCCCACCTATATCCTATAGGCTTTTTCATGGGTTGAAAGCGATCCTTTCAGAGTAGGCCCAATATCTACAGGGCTGCAACCATGGAAGGTTTTCATTGTGATTGTTGTGGTATTTATAAACACCCATGTTCCCCTGGGTGGTATGTTCCTATCCTTTCATTTGATCTCTCCTTCACTTTGAAAATTAAAAAAGGGAACATAATCTGCATCTCTGCCTCCTTTGGAATAATCCTACACTCCTTTAAAATAAATAATGTTTCTCCCAAGAGTTGTTTGCAATGAGGAGGCCTTATGCTTTATGAACATTACTTGCATAATCCCCCCCCCTCCGCCCCCCCCCCCCCCCCCCCCCCCCTCGCTCGCTCTCTCTCTCTCTCCCTCTCATCTCCATCTGGCCCAAAACAACACAACTGTTCCATGCGTCTCACACGCTGCTGTCCTTATCAACACAGTGCTGCGTGGCGTAACAGTGCGGCCCGGCTCTCGAGCGTATAGCCAATCTTAATCACATCGGGGCAGCACACCTGTGAAAACAGATGTCCACTGGGGCCGGCGTGCTGTTCCTATTTTGGGTGGAGTCTGTGCGTGCCGTGCGGCGCTCCTTCACTCCCCCCTATCCGTCCCCCCCCCTTCCCAAGCATGGCGCGTCCCTCCGCTCCAACTGGGCCAGCCTGGCCCTGACACAGGAAGGGCCCACAGCAGAGTCAGGCAGGGGGCAGGAAACATGGTCTCAGGGCTTCAACCCCCTGCTCTCTTTGTTTTTGTATAAAGCCTGCATTCAGAACTGTAATGAGAAACTGCTTTTTCATCATTTTTCATAAAAAATAGGTATGTACTGTTCTGGAATGGCCTTAAACTTGATTGAGAGGGATTTGATGTTGCTATGATTCAGAACAAATTTTGGGTATACTTTGTATGAAAGGGGAAGGTGATATGCGCCTGGCCTTGACCGCTCAGATTATCCCAATGGTGCTGTATGGATTGTCAGTCAGTCATAAAAATTGTAATTAAAGGGCCTTTTTAGATTTTTGGCCCCACAAAGCATAACTGAAAATTATGGGCTAAAAACAACCCAATTTCGGTTATTTGGTAACCCAGCACAGGTTAAATGGTGGACAGAACACATGTTTGGTTATTTTCACCGAGCCAGTTGGGTTGCGTGAATAACCCAACAAGCTGGATTGTTGGGATTATCCAAACATGGGTTAATTTAACCATCAGCTGGGTCTTTTTTACTCTCATGCTGGGTCTTTTTTTATATAATCCTTAGGTTATTTTCAGGAGGAGTGGCTTATTAGGGGCATGTCTTTCAGCTATATCTTATTGGCCACCCATGAGAGTAAATGTCATTCCTGTTCATCAAGTTTACATACTACAAATGCCCAACATTATTTTTACATACTTCTATAATATTACGATGATTTATTACAGTAACGTATACAACCTTATTGCATCCCAACAATGGGATTTGCATAGGCTTTTAGGGAAGTCACACACTTCTTTAAGCATCATTGAAGCTACAAAAATTTCAATGTTCAACCTTAACATGTGATAACTATGCAACAGAACAGATTAACAGGAATGGCATTTACTCTCATGGGTGGCTTAAAATAACTATCTGAATGCCACGCCCCTACTAAACCGCCTCCAGTCTTCATATCTTAATAACCCAGCACCAATAACCCAGCACCCAGCATCAGTAACCCAACAGTTTTTAAAGAAAACAACCTAAGTGACACAACATCTCAAACCCAGCAGTTGGGTCAACCAAACAACACAGGATTTTTTTTGTGTGCACTCTGAAAAATGCTGGGTTAATAACAACCCAATTTGGGTAAATATTGGACAGAACACACAACCCATTTGTTACAGGAGGGGGTCGCAGTTCCGGAGCAACCCACTAGATGTCATCCACCGACAACCTTAGGCACGTCCTTACTCACAGTCTGGACTAATCATCATCCTATTGGTGTCACCTGTGTCTACCTGTTCACCTGTTTATTTATTTATGCCCTCACTTCCCTGTGTTCCCTTGCTCAGTTTTCTCTGCTAGTTTCTCTATGCTCAGCAGTACTAATCAGTGTCTGATCGGAGAAGTATGTACAGGTACTCGAGAATAGTTCTCCCTGTTTCTTTATTTGTTTCAGTCATAGTTACTATTTCGTATTTCGGCTGTCAGCCTGTTTTTGGATAATTATTTGCTCCACCTTTCTTTTATCATGTTAAGTCCTTTGTTTTGTATCCTGGCTTCGGGACCACCATTAAAGATCCTTGTTTCACCATCTCTGCCTGCTGCCTACTGTCTATCCTGCACTGCACCTGGGTCACACCTCACACCAACCCTTACTGAAAACGGAGCCAATATGGACCCAGCGGCAGCAGCACAGTATCGGAGCAAGACCGCAGCCTGCAGCAGATCACCGAGAATCTCCGCCAGCTGACGATCGCCGTGCAGAGCCGGGTGGACACCCGACCAGCCCCGGCAGCCGGCGGAGCGCAAACCGCTGCAGCGGCATCTCCATTCTCGCCTGTGACATCGCGGGAACCCCGCCTACCACCTCCGGAGAGGTATGACGGACATCCAGAGGGCTGCAGGGAATTCCTCACCCAGTGTTCCCTGGTATTCAGCCTACAACCCTCCTTCTTCCTGACGGAGCAGGGCCGGGTGGCCTACATCATCACTCTGTTGACGGGTCGGGCCCTTTCCTGGGCTACCCCAGAGAGCCACACTCCGGCGTGCTCCGACTCCTACCAATTCACCATTCGGTGGCGGACTACTCCGTGGAGTTCCGGACCCGGGCTCGAGAGGCAGGATGGGAGGAGGCCGCCCTGGTCTCTTTTATGCACAGGGGATATGGGAGGGGATGAAGGACGAACTCTCCTTCAGGGAGCTGCCTGAGTGACTGGAAGGCCTCGTCAACCTCTCGGTGCGGGTAGACAATCAGCGTCATGAGAGGGCATGCCTCCATCTTGTCCAGGATGGAGAGGCAGAGGCATCTGCGCCAGGGACGTTGCCTGTACTACGGCGAGGCAGGTCACCACTGCATCTCATGCCCGGAGAAGCCGGGAAACAGGAGGACTCGCTAGTATCGGGAGGGGTGCTAGCGAGCCGGAACCGAAACCCCAACTCCCCAGACTCCCAGACTTTTCCCCCGTCAGGGTTCAGTGGGCCCGCGCTGTGCGTCGGGCACATGCACTGGTGGATTCTGGGGCCGAGGGAAACCTGATGGACGCGAGACTGGCCCAAGGGTGGAGCGTTCCGTTACTCTCCCTCTCCGAGCCGGTTCCGGTCATGGGCGTGGATGGCCCGGCCGTTGGGGTCGGGCTTCATCACCCGGTGCACTGTCCGGGTGGCAGGGGGACTATGGGAGGATATCCAGTTTTTCAATGTGGACTCTCCGGAGTGTCCCCTTGTTCTCGGGCACCCCTGGCTGGTCGCCCACAAACCCCGGATAGACTGGTCCACGGGGCGGCGCATCCTGGAGGTAGGATCCGCCCCTGTCCTGTTCCGGTCTCCACCGACCACTCATCAGCCCAGACCACCGTCCCAGACCACCTACCAGTCCTCATTTCTTCCCCAGGTCCCGCACTCCGAACCACCTACCGCGCTAGTGGCGGTTGCCACCGGGAGGACAGCGGCTACAGACTCCGTCATCGGGCCAGACCTGGCAGGTGTTCCCCGGGAGTATTGGGATCTGGGGGAGGTGTTTAGTAAGAGGCGTGCCAAGGGTCTACCTCCTCACAGGCCATACGACTGCGCTATCGATCTCTCGCCGGGCGCCATGCCCACACGAGGGCTATTGTTTTCCTTGTCCAAGCCGGAGACGCTGGCCATGAGGGAGTATATCGACGGCACTCGTCGAAGGTCACATCCTCCCATCTACCTCACCCGCGGGCATGGGCTTCTTCTTCGTGGGGAAAAAGGACGGTGGGCAACGGCCGTGCATTGATTACCGGGCGCTCAACGACATCACAAGAACTGCTACCCACTCCCTCTGATGATGACGGCATTCGAGTTGTTGCAGGGAGCCCGGACTTACGAAATGCCTACAACCTGGTGAGGATTCGGAAGGGGGACGAGTGTAAGATGGCTTTTAACACACCCAGTGGGCATTACGAGTACCAAGTCATGCCGTTCGGTCTAGCCAACGCGCATGCGGTATTCCAGGCGTTGGTCAATGACGTGCTCCGGGGCGTCTTCGTGTATTTGGATGACATCCTAATATTTTCAAAGGACATGAGTGAACACCAGCAGCATGTTCGGCAGGTCCTCCAACGCCTTCGCGTCACCAGCTCTACGTCAAGGCGGAGAAGTGCGTGTTCCACACGGAGACAGTCTCCTTCCTGGGGTTCATCGTCACCCAGGAGGACCTACGGATGGACCCAGCCAAGGTCAGAGCAGGAACTGGATTGGCCCCAGCCCTCCTCCCTCAAGCAACTACAATGGTTTTTAGGATTGGCAAATATTTATAGGCGATTTATTCGCAATTTTTGCTCCCTTGCCGCTCCCCTGACAGCCCTCACCCAAACGAGCGTGCGCTCCTTCTCCTGGCCCCCGGAAGCGGGGAACGCATTCGATGCTCTTAAGCGGTGCTTTACATCGGCCCTGGTCCTAGGGCATCCAGATTCATCCCTACCGTTCATTGTGGAGGTGGATGCTTCAGACGTTGCGGTGGGAGCAATCCTGTCCCTGCGGTTCCTCACGGACGGTAAGACTCACACCTGCGCTTTTTTCTCCCGTCAGGCTGTCCCCGGCGGAGCAGAATTACGACGTGGGGAACCGTGAGCTGCTAGCGGTCAAGCTTGCCCTGGGGGAGTGGAGGCATTGGCTAGAGGGGGCGGCCCATCCATTCGTCGTATGGACTGACCAGAAGAACTTAGCCTACATTAGGGGGCCAAGAGGCTCAACTCACGCCAGGCCAGGTGGGCGTTGTTCTTCACCGGGTTCCGGTTCACCATGTCATACCGTCCGGGGTTGATGAACACCTAGCCTGACGTGCTCTCCCGGCAGTTCGACCCCGTGGACCTGGTGGAGAGGGATGACCCCATTGTCCCCAACGCCGCGATTGCTGCCCCAGTTTCGTGGGGAATCGATAGGCTGTTCAGAGCAGTGCTATGGCGGGATCCCAATCCGGGGCGGAGGTCCATCGGGGAGGATGTACGTACCCAAGGCAGCGCGGTCACGACTGCTTCAGTGGGCACACACGTCCGACCTCACCAGCCATCCTGGGTGCGCCAAGACGTTGGAGTTCCTGCGTAGGAGGTTCTGGTGGCCATCAGCTGAGGGGGATACGCACCCAGACCCGCGGCAGGGCTGCTCCAACCCCTGCCTATCCCCAAGCGCACCTGGTCCCACATCTCGCTGGATTTCATTTCCGCCCTACCCCCCTCTGATGGATACACAGTCATCCTGGTCGTTGTGGACCAGTTTTCAAAGGTTGCCCACTTCATTCCCCTTCTCAAACTCCTGTCGGCCCGGGAGACGCTAAGTTGGTGGTGCAGCACGTTTTCCAGGTCCACGGCCTTCCCCAAGATGTGGTGTCGGAATGGGGCCCTCAGTTCGCCACCTGCCTTGGCGCCTCCGTCAGCTTGTCTTCCGGCTTCCATCCCCAGTCGAATGGGCAGATGGAGCGCGTCAACCAGGATCTGGAGGGGGTGCTGAGGTGTTACGCCTCCAGCAACGTGGAGGCAGCGACTGGCGTGGGTGGAGTACGCCCACAACACCCTTCTCTGCTCGTCCACCAGCCTGTCCCCCATCCTGTGCCAATACGGGTACCAACCCCCCCCCTATTCTCGAGCAAGAGGAGGAGGCGGCGATCCCGTCTGTCCAGGCCGACATCAGTCGCTGTCGCCGCACCTGGAGGCAGGTACGGGCTGCGCTTAAGCGGGCCTCGGTCAGGTCTCAATACCAGGCCAACTGCAGGCGTCCCCCGGCCCGGTTTCTTGCCCGGGACAGAGGGTGTTGCTCTCCACGCGAGATCTTCCACTCCGCGTGGAGTCCAGGAAGCTGTCCCCCTGGTTCGTCGGGCCATTCAGAGTGGACGGCGAGTCAACCTAGTGGCCTACCACCTGCAACTTCCCCCCACCATGCAGGTGCATCCCACATTCCATGTGTCCCTCCTCAAGCCTGTCGCCACCTGTCCCCTGGCTCCCCCTCCTCGTACTGTTCCCCCGCTGCGCCTCGTCGGAGGGCAGCCGGCTTTTACTGTGGACCGGATCCTGGATTGCCGGCGGGTGGGGGAACAGTGTTTTAAGTCCGTTGTTTTGTATCCTGGCTTCGGGACCACCAGTAAAAATCCTTGTTTCACCGCACCTGGGTCACACCTCACACCAACCGTTACACCCATTGTTTTATTTAAATTGGGTTGTTAATGCTGGATTATTGAGCTATAATCACCTGGGTTAGATCAGAAGACTGGAGACATGGCTTAGTAGGGGCATGGTTTTCAGATAGTTATTTCTGGCCAACCGTGAGAGTAAATGTCATTCCGGTTAACCTGTTCTGTTGTATTGTCAACACGTTAAGATTGAGCTCAGATGCTTTTGTAGTTGTAATAAGGCTTACACAAAAGTATGAGTTCCTTAAGTGCCTATTGATATCCCAATGTTGGGATAGTTACCACGTTATCATATTTTAATAACATTATTCATCTAATATTAAAATATGTAATGTGAAGGAAAAAGAACAGGTGGCCAAAAATAACTATCTGAAAGCCACATCCCCAATAGGCCATGCCTTTGGATTACCCAAACATGGGTTAATTTAAGCATCAATTTGATTTTTATTCACTTTCATGCTGGGTTGACCCAGCAGATGTTTTTTTTTCAATGTAATCCATAGGTTATATTCAGGAGGCGTGGTCTATTGGGGACGTGGCTTTCAGAAAGGAATTTTTGGCCATCTGTGAGAGTAAATGCCATTCCTGTTCATCATGTTATTTTTATACAATGCTTATTTAAATTTGCATTTTATATTTTTGCACATTACATATTTTCATATACAATTAATAACATGATTATTTAAATATCATAAAGTGGTAACTATCCCAACATTGTGATACGCATAGGCACTTGAGGAACTCAGCTTGTTTAAGCCTCATTAAGATACAAAACATGTGTTGACAATACAACAGAACAAATTAACCAGAAATTTACTCTCACAGATGGCTAAAAATAACTATTTAAAAGCCACACCCCCACTAAGCTATGCCTCCAGTCTTCTGATCTGACCCGGTGGATCACAGCTCAATAACCCAACTAAATGACCCAATGTGTGCTCTGTCCACTATTTACCCAGCTCTGGGTTGTTTTTAACCAAGCATGTTTTTGACTATGTGAGTTTACTTAAGTTAACCAACAACAATTATGTGATTTATGTGTGCATAAACCGAAATTATATTGTTTGCTGTCTGTGTAAATATCTTCTTATCTGATAGATTATTTATTTATTTTGAGTACATTCATTATGTTGCTTCAGTCACCCAGAGGCAGATAGAGTAATGCCCTCCATTAAAGCTGTTTGCTCCACCATCACAATTGATGTTAATGAGTTAGCGGCAGCAGTGATCATCTGTATTAGTGGAATGAAAAGGGACGTTAAACTCATTACTAGCTTTTGCATTTAAGGGTTATGTGTTTATCATTAATAGCTTTGTGTTTATCCCGATTGTGCTGTTCCATTAGTCAGTTGAGGCCACAGCTTTTCCGAACCCCCAAATCCCCCTTCCTAATTCCCTCCACTGCCCAGTCCTCCAAGCCTCACTCCATATGGCTCCACCACCACCCCTCCCAGTCCCAACCCCAAATCCTGTTGGTCTGGCCAATCTAGGAGCCCCACCTACAGAGAGAGGGAGGCAGCCAAGCACTGGCCTGGCCTAGCTACACACGCTCAGATGAGCAGAGAGATTTGGCACGGTCATGTTGTCGCCTATGCAGCCCCACCCACCCCATGGCCAAACAGCACACAGTGTCACCACCGTGACAGGGCCTATTGCCTCCCCCCCCCCCCCCCCCTTCCAGGAATGATCTTGGGTCTTATCGCCACTCTGATCCCTGTGTTATTTCGGGAGTGCAGGGATCGCCTAATGATCTATTGACGTGATCTATCGATCTCTGTCAACCACAATGGCCAAGCGCTGGAGAGGAGCCTGTAGGTGTAGGACCTAGCTAGCTGCACCACTCCTCTGCCTCTCCCTCCGCTCCGCCCCCCTCCGCCCACGCACCCCACCCCTACCAGTCCCCACGGGCGCTCTCTTTCCCCTCTCTCTCAGTAAACCCAGAGAGATTAGGAATTAATGTGGTTTTAACATCTGGCTGTGAAGTAACAAATGTATTTCAGCTAACGCTGTTATCCAAAGATGACTTTGCTCTTTGGATAAATCCTATGATTTTTCAGTTTGAGTGTTTCTGTGAGAGGGCATTTTAGGATGCATATAACTCTTTAAAGTGGTGTCAGAGTGGGATATATAGTGGTGGTTCTCTTAACCCAATGCTTACCCAGAATGCAACAGTGAAGGTCACACCCTCGCCCTTTCTCCAGAGTTATGGCTCAGTTCAATCAAACTCACATATTAATGCAGAAGCATAAAGACATATTTTTCCTCACAGTCAAAACAAAATAATCAAATCAATTTGAGAAGGATTAAATTAGTAGGTGCTTTCAGTTGCTGATATATCCTCAGTCATTTACACCTCCAGAAGTCTCATAGCACTACCATAACTGGGGTTAACACGTTCTAACACCTTTTAATCTGATCTTAATTGGAAATGCATTGTTTAGTTGAGACACAAGGTCTCTGTGGTGAAGCCAAGATGAACTCTACTAAACTCTGTTATTCTGTTCACTGCTTCCTATCGGAAAGAAGTTAATTGTTCTTCTCCCATAGAGATACAGCCGATAGATAGAGCTGTTCATTACCCTGACCGCCACACTCAGTTTTAACTAGCAGGCTGTAGCTCTGCTCAGCATAACACCACACCAATTCCATGTTGCGATTTCAAATGGTGACATACTTAGCATTACTGGAATGAATGTGCCACAGATCGATATCGGACGACTTTCAAGCAGCTCAATTTTACACTTGCTGCAGGCAACAGATGGAACTAGCTGATAGTGTTGCCACAGGCTCCAAGGCAGAACAGCAAGTGGAGAAAAGGGCCAGGCCCTTTGGTTATAGTTTGGAGAGAAGGGGTGAAAATATGTACCCTTTTCACAACTATTGAGCCAAGCCGGCTGAGCCAAACCAAGTTGTACTACGCTGGCCTGGTTACTCATCCAATGACCATAGTTGCATGCTGGAAAGAATTATATGAAAAGGAAATATCTGAGCCTAAGCCAGCACAGTATGGTCCGGGACTCCGGGTTGGCACAATAGTGTGAAAAGGATAACACTGTGCTACAGCACTTATCCACTTAACTGGACCCTGGTAGCCTAATCCCTAATCGTATGTTTAGAACAGAGTCATTAAATACAAATGAGCTTCTGCTATATTGTGTTCTACAAATGTTTAGTGCTGGGTGTCATTTTTGAATGTTTTACTTAGCTCGTTTTTTACCTTCAGGATATGTTTAGGCTCAGACTGTGTGAGAGAAAAGCAATCAAATGAAGTTGTTTAAAGACACCTAGAGGTGTATTATATTCACATTATATTCTCAGCAGCACAATGTTTAGTTCCTTCCCAGACTGGGTTCAAACCTGTTGAATGCAGGAGCGGAAATCTCTCAGTCTATGATTGATAGGCTTCTGCATCACATTGATAGGCCTGTGTATCTCTGAGAAAATAGCCCTCTATCTACACCTCGTAAATCTGTCACTTATGTCAGGTTGAATCTCCTGGAACTACAGGACTGGGGGGATTGGAGAAAGGAGCTTGTCTTGCGTAGAAAACCCTATGTTATTGAAACCATTCCCGTTTCACGATTCCTTCTGAGGCCTTGTGATTGCATTGCCCTGGTCATTGCCCTGTGTGTGTGTGTGTGTGTGTGTGTGTGTGTGTGTGTGTGTGTGTGTGTGTGTGTGTGTGTGTGTGTGTGTGTGTGTGTGTGTGTGTGTGTGTGTGTGTGTGTGTGTGTGTGTGTGTGTGTGTGTGTGTGTGTGTGTGTGTGTGTGTGTGTGTGTGCGTGCATTCGTTTATGTGAGTACTAGCGCCGCTGTGCAGAGAGCCAAGTCAGAAGGGAGACGGAGTGAGAATTCAGGATCTTGTTTTGTTTGGCGGGAGAAAAAGTATTGTAGTGTGTTCATGGAACTGGCAGCGGCGCTACAACTCAATACAGTACAGCACAGTACAGTACAACACTGGAAAACAGACAGGGTTAACTGAATGCCACCACCACCAGCTCGACCCCTCTCTTCCCATCCCCCCACCGCTTTGCCAATTTACATAATCCCACGTATATCCCCTCGCACAGTTTTCATGATTCCAAGGACTGTATACATGACAACTTCCCTTCCCACTGTGCTATGAGAGATGTTAATGAGGCAGGTAGCCTGGTACCCCCGTAAGACCATTACTGTTTATAGGCAACTCTTTGTGTTAGAGACAATAGTAGTCGTTCCACCAATTTGGTGCCTATTGAGAAGTGTATATTAGTCCCAAAAATGTTTTGATTTCACCAAATATTATAATTCTGTCATAAAGTGCAACTTCATAAAATATTATAATTCTGTCAACTTCATAAAAAACTAATTTTCCCATCTCAAGAGGTTGAATAAAGTTCCAAATAAAGTAACAGGGTTGACCAGAACAGGGTTGACAATTTTATTTTAAATCAGCCATAAATCCCCTCGTGACAGGGGGAATTGAAGCTTGTTGTGCGCAACAGGGAGTTGCAATTGAATGCAAGCTTCACCCCCCAAAATAATTTGATAAAACATTTATAGCCTGTCTATCTATGGGTAACAGGGTTGACGTGTGATGCTCAACCTGATCAGTTTTCCACCACAAAACACCAGAAAATTGCCAAAAAGAGTTGAACCAGCTCACCTGCTTTTGCACTTTGATTTGATTATTAAATGGTCAATGTTTTTGTTTTTTTAAGGAATAGTTTCACCATATTAAAATGTATTCAGTTCACGTAACATGGTTGACCTTAAAATGAGGGACAGACGTAAATGAATCACTAATCACATTAAATAAATAATAATCTTCAGAAATGACTTTGCGAAAGCAACAAAATAACTAATGCTTTACAATGATGGTGAAACTTGGAGAAATGTTTTGATTAGGTAGGCTGGAATCTTCCTAGAAGTGACAAAATGCTGAATTATCTCATATTAGCAAGCCTTTATTCATCTAAAAAATCAGATTTATTGAATTCTCCATGTGGTCTATATTAAAGGGCACTTCATTTAATATAACAAGCTTTTAAAAATCAATATTGGTGCACAATTTCTACTTAAAATATCAAAGGTCACTCATTTTGTGGCACAACCCAGTACGCTGGAGGGAAATTAATGTCTCAATGTCTGTCTGAATGTCTCAAATCAGTTCTTCTCCATCTGTTTGATCAGAGAGGGGGAAGGGATGGCAGGTCACAGATTGAACGTGACAGAGAAGCCCCCCTCCTCTGGCTAGAGAGGAAAATACTACAATTAAAAGTGATGCTGTGGTTTACACCAGCAGACGCCCCCAGCCCCTGGCCCCCAGCCCCTGGCTGCAACCTGACCAGCTCATCCTGCCTGTTCTCATTCTGCCCATAGTTTTGGGCAGGCAGCATTAAGCTATGTCACCCTGGGAGTGTGAATGTAACGCTAGCCGCTTCAGGAGATAGCCTTCCTCTCTAAGCGATTGTCTTCATGGTTGAGGCAAGGTCTGTCACCTCTGTGAATCTACCTCTGATTAAGATGAATCGTGTGTGTGTGTTTTCCCTTGACGACCTATGTTTATTACACAGGGAGTATTTGGCTCTATACTTTTGGTTGAGAGCCACAATGAAGGTTATTCTTAATATGCCATTTAGCAGACGCTTTTATCCAAAGCGACTTACAGTCATGTGTGCATACATTTTTACATATGGGTGGTCCCGGGGATTGAACCCACTACCCTGGCGTTACAAGCGCCATGCTCTACCAATTGAGCTAGAGAGGACCAGGGCTGTTATGAAGGCAGTGTTTGGCTAAAAGGGGTATCATTGGGTCCTGTTCTTTTGACCCTGTTATTAAGAGAGCATCCTTATTAAGTGGGTTGACTGTGTCTCTCTGATGAACCAGCCAGCCAGTATGGATGGAAAGCAGAGAGCCTGTAGTGTGTAGGGATGTAAGCCTGAGGCAGGGCAGGGCCGGGGCAGACTGCTGCTGTCTCTGTGATGGTGTTTCCACACATGCCACATAGCCAGTGACCCTCACTGCCATAATGATCAAATCAAATCAAATTGTATTTGTCACATGCACCGAATACAACCGGTGTAGACCTTACAGTGAAATGCTTACTTACAAGCCCTTAACCAACAATGCAGTTTTAAGAAAAATAAGTGATAAGTAAAAAATAGATAACAAAAAAATAAAAAATAATTAAAGAGCAGCAGTAAAATAACAGTAGCGAGGCTATATACAGGGGGTACTGGTACAGAGTTAATGTGCAGGGCACAGGTTAGTCGAGGTAATTGAGGTAATATGTACATGTAGGTAGAGTTAAAGTGACTTTGCATAGATAATAAAACAGAGAGTAGCAGCAGCATAAAAGAGGGGGTGGAGGGAACAATGCAAATAGTTGGGTTAATTCCCCGGGAGTGGCCAGAGCTCTGGAACAGCTAGGAGACTGGAAGCTGAGGAAGGGGAGGAGGAGGAGGAGGGTTGGCCGTGGAACGTGCAGAGTCAGACCTCATTCTAGCATGTAACGCACAGTGATCTGTTTCCACCCAATCCCTTTCTGATGGGATTTCACAAGCTGCCAATAATCCACTGGTAATGGCAAGGAGCATTTTTCTCCACCCTTTCTCTAATGCTAAAAATAATTTAGTCGTTGCAAACGGAGGGAGGAAGCTAGGGTTTTTATCCGTAAATCATGGCAGACATTTTTTGGAGGGTTTTCTGGCACAGTGTGGCGTGCGGAATTAGACTGTGACAATCTCCTACTCCATCTTAGGCGGCGTACGACGAAGCAGAAATGCCAATTTTCCTGCTGCATTAAGTGATTTGCGGAGCTGCGTTTGAGCCGATTGTTCGTAGAGAACACATGAGAAAACATCCATTTGCATGCCATTTTCCCCTCACAGGGCACCGAGCTTAAATGCATAATGCTGTTTTCTCTTCCACATTGTATGGAAAATTGCTTTCGTAAAAAAGGTGCTGAGTAGAAATGGCAGTTACAGTTGTGAATTTCCTAGATTGTGTTTATGGCCTATTCTGAATGGATACTGTACTGTATACTGCACTTCATGCTTTTTAAAGTTATATTTACTGTATGTGCTGTGAAGGCAGTATGCAACATGAACATTATAGAGCATTAGTATTCAAATGGCATTGTTATGACATGGAGAAACAGAGAGAGATATGGAGGGAGAGAGGGAGAGAGGGAGACTGTGTATTACTCTGTTGGATTTGGCCCTTTTGATTTTCAGTAACTCACACAAATTAAACTCCCAATTCATATGCTTCTGCTGTGGCTGCATTTTCTGTCCCTGTGTTGATGAAAAGACTGCAAGTTGGACTGTTTCCTCTGGGAGGGATGGAGGGGGGACATATTAGACGGACACACCACGTCCTGTTCTTACATAAGCTCAGATATTGAGTGTGACCTGCTGCCACTATCTTGCCCCCTGCAGATTGCATTCCATAATCTAACCAGACAGACTTTCTTTAATAAAATCGGGTAAGAATGATTAGAATAAAAAACGTCTGAATGAGCAGCAACTGCTTTAGAGATCGAGAAACTTTGCCTTTGCTTTTGCCACTGTCATGTCTTTTGGTTGGAAATTTGGTCTTGAGGCCACTGAGAGAGTGGAATTGGATATTGCACCAGATTATGTTTTCCATCCTAAAACCAGTGAACCAAACCAGTGAAAGACTAAAGTAAATATTTACTTCCAATCTGTCTTTCCTGTAATTCTATGGTGGATTCGGCTTAATTATATTCAATGGTTTTGTGGGACAAATTTAGTCTTCCTGTCTATCATTTGGGTCAGGTGGTGGTTGAGCCTCTTTGGTCATTTGGTAAATATAAGACATTTTTTGCAACAAGACATAAAAGTCCCTAGAAAGCGGAGGCAAACATGGTCGGAGGAGGAAACAAACACGGTCGTAACTAAAAGTAAATGTCAGCTCAGCACTACGCTAGCAGAACAAATGCCTCTCATGTATCAGCAGTAAGAAAACAGTGAGACACAGCGAGGGGGGGATACAACACCAAACCATCAACCGACCAGACTAGGGAAGCCATCCCATCCCGCTAAAGCAAATTAATCATCTTAATCATCACAATATATACAGCAGGCTTTATTACATCCCATGAAAATAGATAGGAACAAACACACATTTAGAGAGAGGAAAAGAGGGAAAAACAGGGGAGGAGGATTCCAGAAGGAGCAACAGCGTGGAGCTTTTTGCTGGAATTCCTCTGGCGTCACCATTGGAGGGCTGTTTTGGTTTCTATTTGCCACTGCCGTGGTTACAAGGGGGAGGGAGGGAACATTTTAGTTTTGGTGCCAGTTCTGAGAGTCTGAGGCACACCCCTCCTCCTCTCCTCTCTCCTCCCTCTGGTTGCCGTTGGCACTGCATGTGTACTGTGTACCACAAAGGGCCCCAGCTGCACAGATGTGTTGCTTGGCTAGCGGTTTAGCGTTAGCCCGGGGCAGCCCCTCTCCAGGACAACTGGGCTGATGAAGGGGAGCGCTGGCATCATTTGGCAGCCAGCGCTGAAGTGGGGCTCCCATCTCCCAGACACCCCCCAACCCCCTCCCTATCCGATAGCATTCCACGAAGATGGAAGGCTGGTGCTGGCGGTGGAAGAATTCATCACTGCGCTTAGCCCGGAGCGCTACGTTAGCATTAGCGCTCAAATGGAAAAAACGTGTTCAGCACCTCGAATGTATCGCTGTGGGGGGCCCGTCTCCCACCTCCCATACCCCCCATTGCTTCCGCACAAAAAACCACTGGCGCACCCCACACCCTCCACGTTATGTTTGGGTATCTATCACCCTGGGGGCCAGGTGAGAAATAATTTACAGTACATGAGGTTGATTGACGACACAAAGAGTTTCTGTTTCTGTTGGGCGCTTGTCTCATCACGCTCTCTCTCCCCAGACATAATATACTCCCGCGAGGGAAAACACACACCAACCAAAAACACAATCTGAAATTGTTTCGAGAGACGTGACACTTAAAGTTCAAAAGCTGTTGGAGGTGGGGCAGAAACATCACTGCTTCTCAATCAGTGGAGGCTGCTGAGGGGAGGACAGCTCATAATAATGTCTGGAACGGAGCAAATGGAATGGCATCAAACACATGGAAACCAAGTGTTTGATGTATTTGATACCATTCCACTGATTCAGCACCAGCCATTACCACGAGCCCATCCTCCCCAATTAAGATGCCACCAACCTCCTGTGTTCTCAACAGGAATTGAAACACACACCTCCAGAGAAATGGCTATGTTGTCAATCCTTCCTCTTGGTTCTCTCGCAAAACATCTCTTCCACATAGGCCTAAGACTAGCATCCAGTCCAGGGAGTGTACTTGTACATCAAGCTGCCTCACAGAAACAGGCTCCTGCTCTATGGCTGTTCTGGCATGGACAAGGCTTACTTACATCCACCTAATGTGGTAGAAGGAAAAGGTGACCTGGAGGACCCAATTTAGGGGGGTTTATCACATATATAATTTGAATTATTCCAAAGTGGATAATTATGTACTGTAGGTAAGCATGAATTAAGTCTAGCTTCTAGAACACTGACTCACTGACTTTGACTGGAGTGTATGTGGATCCCATGCGTCTAATGGGTGGGTACTCTGGTGTGGTGGATGGATCTGGTAAAAGTCGACCTTGGGGGTGCAGCTCTTCTTGAGTTAGCTGCTACATCGACTGCTGATTTTATAGAATGTTAAGGAGATTAAGAGAAAACTTGTGGAGAATCCCCTCTAATCCGCGGGCCTTCCTGATCAAAGGCTTCCAGATAGCTGTGACTTTAACTTCCTTTCTTCCCTCTTCTCTTCTTTCCCAGAGCCTCACTGTAGATTTTTCCAATTCTATTATTTTCTGTAGCGTGTGCTGCCTGATGGTTGGACTGCGCCTTTCTGAGAGAGCGCGTGAGAGTGTGTGAAAAAGAAAGGGTGAGACTGGGAGAAGCCAGAGAGACTGGGAGAGAAGGAAATTATATTCTGTGTGACTGGCTACTTCTGTTCTGCTGTGATTCCTTGGCAGTGATTGGTCGGAATAGGTCATTTCGAGAGCCTTGGCAATGTACAGTATGTACATGAAGTGTCTATGAGGTGTCTGGTCAATTGGCAATAAGCCCTTCAGAGGTCCATCTCCTCACACATTAGAAATATGAAGTCTCCAAAATAGCTCAAACCTAATCTCTTCGCCCACCTTTCTAACACTGAAACCCTGTTAACAAGAATAATTGTGAGTTCTATGCCTGACCTTCACATGTTGCTGAGGGGAGAGTAAGGAGAGAGTGGTTTGATGGGTGGTTGCGGTGGGGTTTGGCCAAGGTGTGATGTTGCCATCCTTTGGGGGATAGAGATTCAATTACAGAGGTATAAGAGGAGCTTTATGTAAGAGAAGGAGAACTCACACACACATTCACAGTTTCACACACATGTTTCAGACTGAACATCAGTGGAGGGTCTTGTAGTACTGTACTGTGGTTAGGCTACACTGTACTGAATACTAGATTGGTACAGTGTTGTGATTGATGGATGGATGGATGAAAATCCCAATGCTGTGTTTGATCAATAGTCAAGAACTCCTTAGCAATAGCTCAAGAAAATACTGAAACCAATGAAACATGCATCCTTGTTTTAAAAGAGGATGTGTGCCATGTCATGTGAGCGATGATCAAATGCACTCGTTTCTACTGGGAAGTTTTAGTTGGAGGGCACATAAACCTTTACATTATCTAGCCTACATAGCAATCAATATTCCACTAAAGGTTCAGCACAAACGCTGAATGTACCATCACAACCACACTATCATGGAATGCCTGCAAACAGGGGGAGAAGAGACAAAAAAAAAACACTATCAGTAGTAGATGACGGAGGTATAGGCACTGCAGCCTACTCACTGTGATCCGCTATCTTAGATGTGATAGGAGGTGAAGACACAGCTTTATTCAGTCTGTGTGGAAGCTCTCCAGAAAGGCAATATGTGGAGGGGAAAAAAATAAGATTAAAAAAAAGTGGTTTTGAGGACAAATAAGAGATGATGTGTATTGTGTCCTTTGTATTTCAAATGAAATCATATCTCATTTTATTTGTCACATGCGCCAAATACAACAGGTGTAGACCTTACCGTGAAATGCTTACTTACAAGCCCTTAACCAACAATGACGAGGCTATATACAGGGGGTACCGGGACAGAGTCAATGTACTGGGGTACAGGTTAGTCGAGGTAATTTGTACATGTAGGTAGGGATAAAGTGACTATGCATAGATAATAAACAGCGAGTAGCAGTAGTGTAAAATAGTCTGGTGGCCATTTGATTAATTGTTCAGCAGTCTTATGGCTTAGGGGTAGAAGCTGTTAAGGAGAATTTTGGACCTAGACATGGCGCTCCGGTACAGCTTGCCGTGTGGTAGCAGAGAAAACAGTCTATGACTTGGGTGACTGGAGTCTTTGACAATTTTTTGGGTCTTCCTCTGACACCGCCTAGTATATAGGTCCTAGATGGCAGGAAGCTTGGCCACAGTGATGTACTGGGCCGTACACACTACCCTCTGTAGCACCTTACGGTCAGATCCTGAGCAGTTGCCATACCAGGCGGTGATGCAACCGGTCAGGATGCCCTCGATGGTGCAGCTGTATAACTTTTTGAGGATCTGGGGACCCATGCCAAATCTTTTCAGTCTCCTGAGGGGGAAATGGTGTTGTCGTGCCCTCATCGACTGTCTTGGTGTGTTTGGACCATGATAGTTCGTTGGTGATGTGGACACCAACTTAAAACTCTCGACCTGCTCCACTACAGCCCCGTCGATGTTAGTTAGTTTCCTATAGTCCACGATCAGCTCCTTTGTCTTGCTCACAACGAGGGAGAGGTTGTTGTCTCTGACCTCCTCCCTATAGGCTGTCTCATCGTTGTTGGTGATCAGGCCTACCACTGTTGTGTCGTCAGCAAACTTAATGATGGTGTTGGAGTCGTGCTTGGCCACGCAGTTGTGGGTGAACAGGGACTACAGGAGAAGACTAAGCACGCACCCCTGAGGGGCCCCAGTGTTGAGGATCAGTGTGGCAGATGTGTTGTTACCTACCCTTACCACCTGGGGGCGGCCCGTCAGGAAGTCCAGGATCCAGTTGCAGAGGGAGGTGTTTAGTCCCAGGGTCCTTAGCTTAGTGATGAGCTTTTTGGGCACTATGGTGTTGAACGCTGAGCTGTAGTCAATGAACAGCATTCTCACATAGGTGTTCCTTTTGTCCAGGTGGGAAAGAGCAGTGTGGAGTGCGATTGAGATTGCGTCATCTGTGTATCTGTTGGGGCGGTATGCAAATTGAAGTGGGTCTAGTGTTTCCGGCATGATGGTGTTGATGTGAGCCATGACCAGCCTTTCAAAGCACTTCATGGCTACCGACGTGAGTGCTACGGGGCAGTAATCATTTAGGCAGGTTACCTTCACTTTCTTTGGCACAGGGACTATGGTGGTCTGTTTGAAACATGTAGATATTACAGACTGGGTCTGGGAGAGGTTGAAAATGTTAGAGAAGACACTTACCAGTTGGTCCGTGCATGCTTTGAGTACACGTCCTGGTAAACCGTCTGGCCCGCGGCTTTGTGAATGTTGACCTTTTTAAAGGTCTTGCGCACATCAGCTATGGAGAGCGTGATCACACAGTCGTCCGGAACAGCTGGTACTCTCATGCATGCTTCAGTATTGCTTACCTTGAAGCGAGCATAAAAGGCATTTAGCTCGTCTGGTAGGCTCGCGTCACTGGGCAGCTCGCGGCTGGGTTTCCCTTTGTAGTCCATAATAGTTTGCAAGCCCTACCACATCCGACGAGCGTCAGAGCCGGTGTAGTACGATTCAATCTTAGTCCTGTATTGACACTTTTCCTGTTCGATGGTTTGTCTGAGGACATAGTGGGATTTCTTATAATAATTAGTGTCCCGCTCCTTGAAAGCGGCATCTCTAGCTCGGTGCGGATGTTGCCTGTAATCCATGGTTTCTGGTTGGGATATGTACATACGGTCACTGTGGGGACGACGTCGTCGATGCACTTATTGATGAAGCCCGTGACTGAGATTGTATACTTCTCAATGCCATTGTATGAATCCCGGAACATAGTCCAATCTGTGCTAGCAAAACAATCCTGTAGGGTAGCATCCGCTTCATCTGACCACTTCCATATTGAGCGAGTCACTGGTACTACCTGCTTTCGTTTTTGCTTGTAAGCAGGAGGAGGATAGAATTATGGTCAGATTTGCCAAATGGAGGGCGAGGGAGAGCTTTGTATGCGTCTCTGTGTGTGGAGTAAAGGTGGTCTAGAGTTTTTTTCCCTCGTGACATGCTGGTAGAAATTAGGCCACTAGGAGCGCCGCTTCTGGATGAGCATTTTCTTGTTTACTTATGGCCTTATGCAGATCGTTGAGTGCGGTCTTAGTGCCAGCGTCGGTTTGTGGTGGTAAATAGACGGCTACGATTAATATAGATGGGAACTCTCTTGGTAGATAGTGGGTCTACAGCTTATCATGAGGTATTCTACCTCAGGCGAGCAATACCTCAAGACTTGTTTAATATTAGACATCGCGCACCAGCAGTTATTGACAAATAGACAAACACCCCCGCCCCTCGTATTACCAGACGTAGCTGCTCTGTCCTGCCGATGCATGGAAAACCCAGCCAGCTCTATATTATCCGTATGGTCGTTCAGTATTTAATGTCCCGTTGGTAGGATAGTCTTAATCGTAGATCGTCCAGTTTATTTTCCAATGATTGCACATTGTCTAATAGGACAGAGGGTAGTGGTGGTTTAACTACTCGCCAACTAATTCTTACAAGGCACCCCGCCCTCCTCCCCCTTTTTCTCCACGCTATTGATGGGGATTTGGGCCTTGTCTCGAGAAAGCAGTATGTCCTTCGCGTCTGACACATTAAAGGAAAAATTATTTGTCCAGTTCGAGGTGAGTAATCGCTGTTCTGATGTCCAGAAGCTCTTTTTGGTGATAAGAGACGGAAGCAGCAACATTATGTAGAAATTAATGAGAGAGAGAGAGAGAGAGAGAGAGAGAGAGAGAGAGAGAGAGAGAGAGAGGAGAGAGAGGAGAGAGAGAGAGAGAGAGAGAGAGAGAGAGAGAGAGAGAGAAGAGAGAGAGAGAGAGAAGAGAGACGAGAGAGAGAGAGAGAGAGAGAGAGAGAGAGAGAGAGAGAGAGAGAGAGAGAGGAGAGAGAGGAGAGAGAGAGGAGAGAGAAGAGAGAGAGAGAGAGAGAGAGGCCATGAAGCAGTAGCAGTCAACTGTTCCACAACTCTGGATTATAGGCCTGTGTTATATTTCCAACACTAGAGATTGGCTCAAATAAATGTGCTCAGGCTCCAGGATTGGCTAAATGAGGGCCCCTCTCCGCACATGTGGTATCACAGAGAGGAGTCTAGCGCCACTCCTGCTTAAATTCCTCTAGAGGTATGAATCAAACTCTCAGTGCAATGCGTATTTCATCAAATACAGAAGAAATGCCTGGAAGTCGTACACAAAGTGGGACTCTCTCCTTGCCAAGCTCGTGCAGACATGTAGGCAACTGAAGTAGGAGTCGATATGAATTTTTAATCCGACAAAAATGTTTTTTTCCCGCCATATTGAGATGATCTTGAGTATAGAATGTCTTTGGGAAGCTGTCCTTGTCCCATCAGAGTTGCCAGCAGAGCTGTAAGTGCCAACAGGCAACTTGTTTGTCAAAGTGATGATAACAGAAGTTGTTACCCATTCATAATCAACACCCATAGGTTGTCTCTTGGCAATGGTCCAAAATAATCAGTGGCGAAGAGGAAGTATTGCCAAATAAAAGTCGGGAGTGTCCTTAAGCACTGCCAGCCAGGCATGATTAGTTTGACAGGGCAGCGGGAAGTCATCCGTGTGAAATCTATTCTCTGTAAAACTCTTAACCTTTCAACAATTTACTCTCTCTTGAGCTGTTGTTTACCAAAGCAGAGGCGATTAAATCCACTCCAATCTGGCCTTAGCCTTACAATCTCTGACCTAGCATCCTCTTATCTGTCAGGCCTGGCTGTTCCTCTAAGGACCACTTCTGTTCACTGGTTGTCCTTGAATAATATTAGAGGTACAGATATTGGCCAGGCCTGGGGCACTCTGCTTGGCACCTCTACAATTCCAGTTCTGTGATTATTGTACAAACGTCCACAATGTTCTACGCGTTGACAGTGATTCCACACAAAGCCTCCCCCCAAGCCAAATCCATCAAAACAAACTCCTCCCAGTTGTTTTTCTCCCTGAATGAAAGAATGAGAAACTAAACTTGGCTGTCTGGTGTTATCTCTGTGTTTCCATGTAGTTGTAGCTCTCCCAGGCAGACATGACAGGATATTGATGTGCCTCTTCTCCAGAGTCCCCCATCCCCCCTCCCTCCACCCCTACCCCCTACCCCTACTCCACCCCACACATCCATCCCACTTCAGGACAGAGAGTTCAAACCCCTGGCGAAGAAGAGCTGTCTCGCTCACTGTCAGCCGCCCTCCACTCCTGAGACCGCAGAGTTCAGATGTGAGAGGGCCGGGGTGATTGAAAATGAACCAGACTCAAATGGGAACGGGCGCGTGCTCTACTAACTGCTCTACTAGCCATTTTGTTAGCATCAACACTTTCTCTCAGCAGCCTATATGAGTGGGATGGGTTCTTCTGGGGGGTAGATTGTTGTCAGTGTCGTGGTTATTAGGATGGGAGGCTGGTTTACCCTCTGACTGGTTAATCTCTAGCAGGTGGATTGGGAGTCGACTGGAGCAGGAGATCAGAGAGTTGAAGTGGACAAATTGTACTTTTATCAGGGCCTCCGAGTAGACAGCCATCCATGCCTAGCTCAGAGTCATTTTCAGAGGATGATGCGAGGCCCAGGCAGGCAAGAGTGGGCACATTGCCGTTTAGGGGGCACTGCAGTTTTAGGAGGGATGGAGGGAAACTCATCTTAGTTGAGGATAAGAAGATGCCTTAGACAGATTTCAGGTGCACTTCACTGTGACTTCATTCCTTAGGGAGGGACTGGAAATCTTTGCCTTAATCAGTTAATGCCAAGAGGAAATCAACTGAACTAGGACCTCTTAGACCAGAACACCAGCTAACCCTCACACTTATATCTCTCCCATTCCTTCCCTCTCATTTTCTCCATCTCCTCTCTCTCTCTCTCTCTCTCTCTCGCTCTCATTTACTTTACATTTTAGTAATTTAGCAGACACTCTTATCCAGAGAGACTTCTCCCCTCCCTCCATCCTTCCCTCCCTCCCTCTCTCTCTCTCTCTCTCTCTCTCTCTCTCTCTCTCTCTCCCTCTCCCTCTCCCTCTCCCTCTCCCTCCCTCCCTCTCTCTAACCCCTTCTGTCTGAACTGTGCCTATTTCCTCCACTGACTGACCTCATAAAGACGGAAGTAAGAGGATTCCGTTGTTTATGGTGTCAAACAAAATCATATTCCAAGTGCATATAGGATAAAGAGCTTAGATATGAAAAATGTTATAGCTTAAGACTACAGTGTGTGACGTCAGACTCACAGCCATAAGCTTCCTCTCCATTTATCCCTGTTTCTTGCATCACAGACGTGTTCCACGCTCTCATCTTTAAAAAACATTGTCTCCATTCATTGCCGCTGTGGCAGTTGTTGGACCACTTTTACCACAAGGATGACTTTATAAAGGGAAGTGATTGACTGTATACCAGGTGTATCAAGACAGTATGTGAGGGAGGTTGTGTGTTTCTTTTCCTACACCCTTATTGAGAATATGGTTGTTTTCAGTTTATATATAGTAGTTCAATAATGATAAACCCAAGCCAGACCAATAATCCCTCAGGACAGACATGCAATCCCTGTAGAACATGTGTTACACTATAAACACAACAACAAACATATTAAGAAAAGAACATGGGATGATCAAAAAAATATATTGGATGATCTAAAAATGGATTGATAGGATCTGTTAAATGACATATTACTGACCCTGATTGCTTTTTGTTGTTTACCCCAGACAACCTCTAACAGTCCATTCACATCTCAGCAGCATAGTATGGATTTATCATTTCATCTGCCTTTATTGAAACAGGATTACAGTGATGATGGTGATTATGGCCAAGGAAACATAAGTGAAGATTACTGTACTCTGTTTTGCAGAACTAAGAACAGAATAGATTGGGAATTGGAATGCAGGTTTAGCACAATAACTCCTCTTTTCCCCCAAAAGATGGCTTTGATCTTTGTGTACTGCCTACAGTAAGTATAGACATTTGGAGATACAGTACTGTATTTGTGATTACAAAAAGGATAACAAGATGTCTGTGACCTATATCGAAAATATTATGGCTGAGAAAATAATCTAATTCATGTAGATTGTTTCTTGGCAAAGGCACGCTGGTAGTTTGGTTATTTTCTGTTTTGTTTTCTGGTAATTGAAACTTGAGCCACCCTTTTCTCTCTGTTACCAAAACGACTAGTTTGTGAGTGTGTGAGTGTGATTGTGACTGTGTGAGTGTGTCTGTGTATCCCTGTAAAATAGCCATGTCTGTCGGTGGTCTGCCTCCCTGACACATAACCTGATACTCTCCTAGTGAAATGGCCGTGGTTTCTCAGTCAATCAATCAAATGTATTTATAAAGCCCTTTTTACATCAGCAGATGTCACAAAGTGCTTATACAGAAACCCAGCCTAAAACCCCAAACAGCAAGCAATGCAGATCTAGAAGCCTGGTAGCTAGGAAAAACTCCCTAGAAAGGCAGGTAGGAAGAAACCTAGAGAGGAACCAGTCTCTGAGGGGTGGCCAGTCCTCTTCTGGCTGTGCCAGGTGGAGAATATAAGAGTGCATGGCCATTAAGGCCAGTTTCTCTGTCAGGCATCCCTCTCCTCCCTCTTACTTACCCACCTCCAAGTGCCTGATGGGGTTGACAGTCGGTATTCCTTCTCTCATTCAGCCCTGCTGCCTGTCGTTAGGAACATCTCCCCCTTCCACTCTTCTCCCTTCCTCTCCTCCTCTCCTCCCCTCAGCCCTCATCCTCTTTAATTCCAGCACGCTTCCTCCAACATTCCACGGATTTAATCAGTGTTATTTATTGTGATAGAGATTAACTCTGCTAAATCGACAACCCACCCAACCAGAGAGAGATAATTCTAAACCTGCCAGGCCCTCTAAGTGTCTCATGATGAAATCCAGCATGAAAGTCATGATGAGTGGAGTCGGACCAACTCTATATCCTGCACTGTGATGATGATGAACAGGTTTTTAAAGCAGACAGAGAAACATCAACTTGATTAGTGACTATGGCTGCATGACTGATAGTGATGCTGCTGTATCTTGTTGATTTGTGAAAGGAATGAGAAAGAAGGCCAAGGGAGGTGCAAACATGGCATCTTCACATTCTACCCTTGAGCAGTAATCTCAAACTCTATCCCACATTAACATGAGTCGAACTTTGCTCAGTGGAGTGATCCAACCTGATTCCTTCCTCATGACGATTGTCACTCATGGTAAAGCTCGGGGTAGGAGGATTTCATTTCACTGCTGGTAGTAAGCTGAGAGAGTTCCTCAGCAAAGACCATTCTCACACACACTAGGAGACTATAGACTAGGACTATAGCGATGGTGGCCTGGCCACACAGAGAGATTATGGACCTTGAAGAGTCAGTAACACCATGTGTTGCTTCTATATGTAGCTATCAGTTGTCAGTTACCAGGAAGAAGATTCTGGTTGCCAGCCTGCCTGTATGCCTCTCGTCTCATAGAGTAAGAAATGGCTTCCGAAGATATGTACATACACTACATGGCCAAAAGTATGCTCGTTGAACATCTCATTCCAAAATTATGGGCATTAATATGGAGTTGGTCCCCCCTTTGCTGCTATAACAGCCTCCACTCTTCTGGGAAGGCTTTCCACTAGATGTTTGAACATTGCTGCGGGGACTTGCTTCCATTCAGCCACAAGAGCATTAGTGAGGTCGGGCACTGATGTTGGGCGATTAGGTCTGGCTCACAATCGGCGTTCCAATTCATCCCAAAGGTGTTCGATGGGGTTGAGGTCAGGGGTCTGTGCAGGCCAGTCAAGTTCTTCCACACCGATCTTGACAAACCATTTCTGTATGGACCTCGCTTTGTGCACGGTGGCATTGTCATGCTGAAACAGGAAAGGGCCTGCCCCAAACTGGGCGTTAAGATTTCCCTTCACTGGAACTAAGGGGCCTAGCCCGAACCATGAAAAACAGCACCAGACCATTATTCCTCCTCCACCAAACTTCACAGTTGGCACTATGTATTGGGGCAGGTAGCGTTCTCCTTGCAGCCGCCAAACCCAGATTCGTCCATCGGACAACCAGATGGTGAAGCATGATTCATCACTCCAAAGAATGCGTTTCCACTGCTCCAGATTCCAATGGCGGCGAGCTTTACACCACTCCAGCCGACGCTTGGCATTGCGCACGGTGATCTTAGGCTTGGAAACCCATTTCATGAAGCTCCCAACGAACAGTTCTTGTGTTGATGTTGCTTCCAGAGGCAGTTTGGAACTCGGTAGTGAGTGTTGCAATTGAGGACAGACGATTTTTACACGCTGCACGCTTCAGCACTCAGCGGTCCCGTTCTGTGAGCTTGTGTGGTATGTAGGATCTTAATTTGACCAGTATTGTCGCAGCAAAATAATCCTGCAGTAACAGGATTTTAACCTTTAATCCATAATGTTGCTTGATCAGTGGTTATGCTATTAGCTGGCCAAAATTAGACTACTTGAAAAGTGCAATACTGTTAATATAATTGTGTTAGTGTGGATTTTCAGTGAATTTATGTAAATCAGGAAGCTTATCTGCATTTCCTGCAGGAAAATTGTCAGCAACAAAAAAGTGATCAAATGAAGATCCTACATCTGTAGCAATCATGGAGACAGCTTGACCAGCTGCACCACATGCCATTTACAGACAGTATCCGCCAGAATGCTGCAGCCTATCATATATGTCTGGAAGAATGATCACTATCACTGTTCAAGTAGACACTAACACACTGTGATACTGAGAATAGGGTGCTGTTTTTCACTGTCTGTCTGTGAGTTGTGAATGGTAGCGTTGCCAGCTTAGGTGGTGAAAGCTATGCCAGCTGTGTTTGTGTGCCCTAGAGACCGTCGCCTCCTCTGGAGAATAATGCAGTCTGGGCTGTAATTGTGGCTTGAAACATCAAAGACTCACTCAGCTGACTCCATTTGGGGAACATTCCTTGCGTCGTTTTAAGACTCACATCAGCACACCCATAGAGTCTCGGAGTAGAGTGGTACGGAAACTAACGGTATGCCGCAGTTAACAAAGAACACGCTGAGAATAAACGTTCCTCGCTCTGGCTCCTTCTAAGCTGTGTATTGTCGCCATGGGAGATCATTATGTTACGTCTGAGATGCATTTAGATACAGGAAGCAGGAGAAGTCTGTAGATCACCTTCCTGGGGTAGCTAGCCAGGGAGCCCTCTGAGGTCTTCTCAGTGTGGGGTAGATCAGCCCAGAGAATGGAAAGTAGCGGTGGCTTTTGTCTGAGTGTAGGCTAGTGCTTGTTGAGTTGTTCATGTTTTCTTTGATCGTGCTGTAGTGCTTCTCTATCTCAGTCATATAGCTTTCAGGATATTGCTCTTGATGTGATGAGAGACACTGTCACGCTCTGGCTCCGGGACTTTGTATTTTGAGCCAGGGTGTGTTCGTTTTGGTTGTGTTTTGTTTGGTTGGTTTGTCATTGGTTGTGTTTGGTCAAATGACTCCCAATCGGAGGTAACGAGTGTCAGCTGTCGGCTCGTTATCTCTGATTGGGAGCCATATTTAAACTGTGTGTTTTCACCTTGTGTTTGTGGGTTTTTGTTCTATGTTCAGTCGTTGTCACTGAGGACTTCATGATCGTGTTTTGTTTTGTATTCTCGTGTATTTCATTAAAGTCAATATGTTCGCTACCAACGCTGCGCTTTGGTCCTACTTCATAGACGGTCGTGACAGAAAAACCCACCCTAACGAGACCAAGCAGCGTTTCCAGGAGTTGGATGACGAGTGGTGGAGACAGAAGAGCGAAGGTTGGGAGAGGACTATAGAGGCCTGGTCCACGGGGAGGAGAGAACCCCAGAAAATTTTTAGGGGGGGGCTCACGACATCGGGGCAGGAGGAGGCCGCTATGGAGCGGTCCAGCGGGGTCGCAGAGGAGGCCGCCAGGTTACGGGGGCCACTGGTAGAAGAGGGGATGGAAGGCGTAGAGGCACGGCGAGAGGTACTGGCGGGTGTTGCCAGTCCGGTCCGGCCCGTTCCAGATCCCGGTGTAGAGCCAGTGGTGTGTGTCCCCAGTACGGTCCGGTCTATTCCTGCTCCCCGCTCCAAACCTACGGTGTGCGTCGACAGCCCAGCCCGGCCCGTTCCTGCGCTCCGCACCGAGTCTGTGGTGCGCGTCGCCAGCCCAGCCCGGCCTGTTCCTGCTCCTCGCACTAAGCCTACGGTGTGCGTCGCCAGCCCAGCCCGGCCTGTTCCTGTTCCACGCGCAAAGCCTACGGTGTGCGTCGCCAGCCCAGCCCGGCCTGTTCCTGTTCCACGCGCAAAGCCTACGGTGTGCGTCGCCAGGCCGACCCGGCCTGTTCCTGCCACTCGCACCAAACCTACGGTGCGAGTCGTCAGCCTGGTTCAGCCCGTTCCTGCTACTCGCACCAAACCAGGGATGCGAGTCGTCAGCCTGGTCCAGCCCGTTCCTGCTACTCGCACCAAGCCAAGGGTGCGAGTCGTCAGCTGGGTTCAGCTCGTCCCTGCTACTCGCACCAAGCCAAGGGTGCGAGCCGTCAGCCTGATCCAGCCCATTCCTGCTACTCGCACCAAGCCAGGGATGCGAGTCGTCAGCTTGGTGAGGCCCGTTCCGGCTCCACGCATCAAGCCTAGGGTGCGTATCGTCAGCCAGGTCCGGTCCGTTCCTGCCTCACGCGCCAAGCCAGGGGTGCGCGTCGTCAGTCCAGATCCTACCAGCTGGGTCAGATCGGACCGGGGGCGCTACGGGGGGATTGAAGAAGGGTGGGGGTCAAGCCCGGAACCGGAGCCGCCTCCGAGGAGTAATGCCCACCCAGTCCTCCCCTGTTTTGGGGTTTTGAGGCGCGGTCGCAGTCCGCGCCTTTAGGGGGGGGTACTGTCACGCTCTGGCTCCGGGACTTTGTATTTTGAGCCAGGGTGTGTTCGTTTTGGTTGTGTTTTGTTTGGTTGGTTTGTCATTGGTTGTGTTTGGTCAAATGACTCCCAATCGGAGGTAACGAGTGTCAGCTGTCGGCTCGTTATCTCTGATTGGGAGCCATATTTAAACTGTGTGTTTTCACCTTGTGTTTGTGGGTTTTTGTTCTATGTTCAGTCGTTGTCACTGAGGACTTCATGATCGTGTTTTGTTTTGTATTCTCGTGTATTTCATTAAAGTCAATATGTTCGCTACCAACGCTGCGCTTTGGTCCTACTTCATAGACGGTCGTGACAGACACGAACAGACACGTAGACCATCCGTGTGGGGATGGTCTACGCCTAAGGGGGCTCTCATTCAACTTTTCCAGGTATCACTTTATAATAGTTTTTTCCCCCTGAGGACACCACTGTGACAAATCATTGAAGGACCCCCCCAAAGAAATGGACACATATTTGATCAAAAACACACTTCTCCATTGGAGGCTATTCTGAGGCATGTGGATATCACTAGCTAATAAACTCTACTGTTTGACAATCATCCCAGTGAATGAAGGCATTGATTGTTCCACTGGCAGAGGCTATAACCTTTGAGCCGCTAGTTTGCTGGTGTTAATCTCCATGTCGTCACATGATAACTCTGAATGGTGGATTGAGCTGTAGTCTATTGGTAACACTCAGATTGGACCACCAACGATGTTTCCTACCGTCACACTTGTAATGTATCTAACCGTATTAGACTAGTAGCGACACTAAGGCTGTGTTTACACAGGCATACCAATTCTGATCTTTGACCCAATAATGGGCAACAGATCTGATCTGATTGGTCAAAAGACCAATTAGTGGCAAAAATATATCAGAATTGGGATGCCTGTGTAAATGCAGCCTTAACGTCTATATTGTGGCAGATAGTTGCACACATGCACACACACAGCAGCAGCATTGAGAGGTGGCGAAGATCATCAGTTTGAGAGAGAACGAGAGTGCAATTGTATTACATCTGCAAGTTTATTTGTGAACTGAACAGAAGTTGAAAGCCCTCTACTTTCTCACTGTTTGAAGGCAGGGTGAGTTTAGATGGGTGAGATTATAGTGAAGCTCAGGCCTCTATATCGCCTGGATCCAGCAGGCTTTGATAGCAGCCTAATTGGGTGTACGTTAGCCTCTGGTTCCACAGATACAACTAATTAGACTCTTGTGCGAATAATTAAAATGATGTAACATGGCCGGTTTAAGCAGGATGTGTATTTAGCGAAGCAATTAGGAAATTTATCACCTGGAAAGATCCATTATCCATTTATATCTCGACTCCACAACCAGCCCCCTTAGTGTTTGTTTAATGCAAAGGGATTTTCATTTTATTTCCTCTCGGTGAGTCTCTCAAAGGAGAGACGGTCAGTCGGCGAGGAACTGTAGTGAATTTGGTTTGATCCTCGGGGGCTGGAGCTTATCACTAAGAGAGCTCTGATAGTGGGGCTTACTAACCCCTGTAAGAGCTTCTTCTCTCTCTCCTCCCCTCCTCTTCTCCATCCCTCCCCCCTCTCTCCATTAAGCCCTGTATTAAAGAGTCATACGGTACCTACAGCACATACACAACACCCAGCACACTGTGTTAGGCTGGTTCTTTATTTATTCCATTACATCATAAGGATATTTAGAGTAAATCCTCCCAACTCCCCATTCCGTGGCGGATTAGTGTTCTCACCCTCGGCGGAGAAAACAATCGTTAGAGAGAGAGAGAGGAGACAAAGGGTTGCCTTGTTGGTGATGATGTGCTGTTTGGTCCAATAGGCTCTTTCTCTCTCCTCTCTCTGCTCCTCTGGGCTTGCTGAGTCAGTGTGTGTGTGTTGTGTAATGTGTGTGTCTGTGTGTCTCTCTCGCTCTCCCTCTGTCTGATTCTCTCTTTCACCTCAACGCGCTTTTCAGTAAGGAATGAACATCAATGCCCATATGCAATGATTAATGTTAGCATGTTTTTGACTGTGCCATGGTTTGCCAAAATACCAGTAGTTCATGTCTATCTTCATGACATCATGCACCAGCTTTTTCCTCTTCTGTTACTTAGGGTAAAGTCTAGTGAGAGAGAGTTAGCATATCTTCCACATTGCTCTGCTAATAGGCCCACAGTCTATATGACGCAATTAAGGAAAGCAATGTAGTTCATAAATGAAAGATTGAGTTGTAAGACTAAGACGTTTCACTCCTCGCTCATCATTTCGAAATGGAAACGTTTGGATTGGCCCCACCAGAGTTTTAGAGCAATTAGGCAGTGATACAAAAACACATTAATCTAGTTATTATATCTAGCCTCGCTTAATTTATGGTTGGGTGAGAGAACAGCTCTAAACTTTATTAATTGGCGGTGTGAGATGACACACAGTGAAATTACATTTGCATAGATCATTTTTAAATTGCTCAACATCCAACAACGAGTGGGCGAGTGTAAAACGCCTCATGGTGACGTAAATTGTCGGTACAAGCTATTTCTTTTTTAAAGATTGAGTTAGTTTGTGAGGTGGGGTGGTGGGGGAAGAGAGCGTGGCGTTTTTTAAGTGGTGGCGCTTGGTGGACGGACGGTGGCCATCTCGCCCCCGCGTCTCCATAGGAGCGGATAAATTGGGTCTACTCAGCCGACCAGGACGGAGATAACGGGGCGGGGAGTCAATTCCAGAAAGGACTCCCGAGTTTCATTCCAAAAATTGAATCGTCAATTTCCATTCAGGGAGCTGCTCTCCGGAATTGGAAATGAATTAGTGTTGCAGTGGCAGGGTCTGGAAATGGAGGTTAGCCCAGTGAAGTCGGGCAGGTGGACTCAAATCAAAAGTGAAATTCAACAGAGCCTGACCTTGGGTCCTCCTCCGTGTGATGGTATAGGTGATAATTCCTCTCCCTGTTCTCTGGCTCTGTGCTTTCTGGTCTGACTATCTAGCTGGCTGGGACTGGGCAGGCGGGTGGAGGGCTGTAATTATCAACAGAAGGCTGGGGAGATAAAGAGGTTGGAATGTACAGGACCCACTGGCAGACACCAGCGCAATCTAAGCCTTCGATTCTGCTCGGTACTGGTCGTGCTGGTGGTGTGTGTGTGTGTGTGTAAGTCCGCATGTGTCCTTGTGGCTCTGTGTGTGTGTGTGTGTTCTATCAAACCAGTGCCAACAAAAGCCCAGGCTTTGATGTCAGCCTAGGCCCATCTAAGCCCTGACAAAATGTCATAGCGTTCACTTGACATGAAAGACGTGGCACCTTTAGAACAAGGTGGAGATGCTATCTGTGATGTCCCTCAGCCTCAACCTTACGCCAAATGGGCTCATCACAGATGTGCCCCCCCCCTCCCCCCCAGAGGTTATCAGTTCGTTTGAAACCTGATTAAAACGGTTGGTTTTCATGGGGGCTAATTTAATTTGACATTTGTTCCTTTTACTCTAGATTAAAATTGGCTGGCACACACGAACGCATACAAGATCACACACACACACCTGAGTCCTGGTACAGTCTGTTTGATAGTGAGCCCTGGGGATAATGGCCCTGAGCCCCTAAACACAGTACAGGTAGGTGATATATGAAACGCCTCCTGCCTTAAAGCAGCTTCACTAATACCTCAGTCCATTTTTCAAGGATTACCCGTCCGTTACGTGCTGCCCATGCCAATAAAAATTAATCAACAACCATTGGAGTCATATTTATTTTCAGATTCCTCCTGGGTAACAGAGCAATCATCTCACAGAAAGCTGTGGTCTTTGGCTGGGATTTAGAAATGCTGTGTTTTCACTGGCCGCTGAAGCCTCACACACACTGACAGGAGAGAGTGTATGTGCCGTGTCTCTGTCTCTCTCTCTCACACACACACACAGTCATGCAGGCACTCACACACACACCCACCCACCTACATCCACACTACCTGTCAGACAGCACAGCACGAAGTAGAAGGGAAGACGCGGGACGCGGCGAACCCTACGACCATGACTGACAGCCAGCTGATCATCTCCCCGATTTCAAAGTTAATTAACCTCAGCGTCGGTCGGCCGCGTCCGTCCGGCCCGTTGATGGCGAGGCATTTCTATCTCTGGAGAGATCTGCGGTGGTGAGGGGAGGGGAGGAGGAGAGGACCTTACTGCACGTCTGCACTCCAATTCAGTCCCACCAGGCCAGTCCACACCTAAGTCACAGGAATATAATTAAAGATCAAATGTCATAGCAGGAGAGAGACATGTGTAGGATCAGGAGTGAGGGGAGACTTAGTGGCCCAGACACACCTGTGTGTATTATACTGTAGGAACCAAGGATGTGCCTCTGGTACTTTGACTCACAGTAATCTTGTCTTATGCACTCTGGACATGCATTGGTATCATATTAAAACTGCAAACATTTGCATCCCCCCTATGGCAAAATGTGTAGAATTGCAGGAAATTAGCTGTACAACTGCACATTTTTCTCTCCGCCCCATGGCAAAATGAGCAGAATTGCAGGAAATTAACTTTAAAACGTACATGTTTTCTCTTCGCTGTCACGAGGGGGGCTGTTAAAAATCTAAGTTTCCCATCCCTGGCCTAGGCGGTGCTGTTGATTCATTGATTGTGCAGGGCAGCTTAAGGGAGTTAGCCTACAATTGTAGTGAAGTTGTATTTGATTTTGAATAGCCTAGTAATAGGGCATTTTTTATATTTTCATAATTAATAGGCTGACATATTACCTTTGCCCATGGCATACAGAGTTTGTGTGGAATATCACCTGTCGTGCAGCAAGAGGCTGCATGCTCCTCAAACAGTGGTTGATGTGTGGAGTGAAATAACTGGAGTAACCGAGAAGGGTGCAACTGCAGCCCGCCATTCGGGGTGTTCTTGCATGTGGGCATTCCTCCATCTGCAGGAACCCCTCTTTTTAAATTGGTCCATTTTTAAGCCATGACTCCAGTACATAGGCGGGAGGCAGATGCACTCCAGTACAGTAGATGGCGGTATTGCACCATAACGTTGGATGCCAACTGTGATAAACCCCACAGAAGAAGAAGAGGCAGGTAGCTAGCTATAGCTAGTACACACCGGGAGTGTCCTTCGCCCCCGCCTGTCGGGCACTGTTTTCTCTCAGTTCTGTTAACGACGGCGAGGGCAGGTGTTCGGCAGGCGGGAGCGAAGGACACTGTGTGCTAGCTTAGCCAGCTAGTCCTAAGGAGGACTCTGGTACACAGCAGGCGGGAGGCGGAGTGACACAGTGTGCTGTAGCAAGCTAGCTTGCACACAGTGTCACTAGGACACTGTGTTGCCCCCTCCTCCAACCTTCTGTGTACTGAAATAGCTAGCGGTAGGCGGGGACAGAACCGGTAGATAGTATCCTTGCAAGCTAACTAGCAAGCTAGCGCATGGTGTCGCTAACTAGCAAGCTAGCTAGTTAGAACACAGTGTCGCTCCCGCCTGCTGTGCTAGCAGGAGGTGTGGGCGACCGCGGTATACAGTGTCCTTGGCCCCCGCCTGTCGGGCATGGTTTTCTCCAGTACACAGCAGGCGGGGAAACACCATGTGCAAGCTAGCACATGGTTTTGCTAACTAGAAAGCTAGCTAGTTAGCGCACGTGTCGTCCCAGCTTCCCGCCTGCTGTGTTAGCGGGAGGCTGGGGCGACCGGTAGACAGTGTCCTTTGCCCCCGCTTGTCGGACACAGTGGTTCCCAACCTTTTTCGGGTACTGTACCACCAACTGAATTTTGCTCTGCCCGGAGTACCCCTGAAGTAAATAATTATAATAATATGCCATTTAGCAGACGCTTTTATCCAAAGCGACTTACAGTCGATCCCCGGGACCACCCATACACATTTTTGTGTATGGGTTGTCCTGTTGATCGAACCCACTACCTTGGCGTTACAAGCGCCGTGCTCTACCAGCTGAGCTACAGAGGACCACTTCATATGCATTTTACCCATATTCCTATGGTATCATGACCCTTCTCAAGTACCCCCTGTGGATAGACCAAGTACCCCCAGGGTTCGTAGTACCCCAGGTTGGGAACTACTGTGCTAGCTAACTAGCAAGCTAGTACACAGTGTTGCTCCAGCCTTCCGCCTGCTGTACTAGCGGGAAAACGGGAAAACAGTGCCCGACAGGCAGGGACGAATGACACCGTCTACAGGTCGCCCCCGCCTGTCGGGCACTGTTTTCCCGCAGTTCTGTTAACGACGGTGAGGGCAGGTGTTTGGCAGACGGGAGCAAAGGACACTGTGTACCGGTGTCACTCCCGCTAGCTAGCAAAGAGGACTGTGTACCGGTGTCACTCCCGCTAGCTAGCAAAGAGGACTCTGGTACACAGCAGGTGGTGGTGGAAAAAACTCAATTAATACGTTTATTTCCCTTTAGAAAAACTAACCGGCAGGAAAGTGGCCTCCATTCACTATTCGAGTGCATATGGATGACGTCTTTTTCCCCCTGCCCCTGTTCCTGCCTATTTCATAATGAGCCATTCTAAATCAAAACTAATTTTAGATATTAGTAAAGACAAGATTAAATTGAGAATAGTCTGATGGGTGAAAATATGATTACTTGATGAGAGAACAGCATGTGCAGCCTGAGGCAAGGAACAGAGCGCAAGCGTTTTTTGCGACTTTCTCAAATCATCAATAGCCTATAGTCGCATCATGTAGCCCATATACGTTTAGATTTCTAAGACACTCTAAGGTTTGTATCATTCACAACTAAAGTTGCCAAATAACTCTAAATCTAGTGTAGAGGACCTGTTTCAAATGATCACTTTTACACTCAACATAGCCACTTCACTTACTCCGGAATGGGAAAAATGTCCTTTCTATTTTATTCAGCTAAGTTCAATTATATAGTTGTTACTATAAAATCATATAAAATAATGGCACGGGACTTATAAGCATATCTAGTCTGCTAAATGAACAAGCCTACAGCCTATGCCATGGCGCATAGCCAGATAACATATAGTAGGTGAACTCATATTCTGTTCTTCTGAAATACATTTTCTTCATATCATAATGTTTCTTTAGACCTGCCTAAAATAAATAATGGATTTATTGTGATAGTGTATATTAAATTGATTTATTAGACTTTTGTAAAATGTCGATGTTCCAAAGGCGTGCATCAGGGGCTTGTATGCGTGGAGGCCTGGAGATGCTAAATGTGTTTATGTTAATTAATGGCCAATTACCCTGAGACCGTCAGGCTTTTGCATAACAATAACCGGCTGAAAATAATGTCATGACCGCCACAGCCCTACTAGACAGAAGAGGAACGGAGAGCTATAGGAGTAGTCAAACTACAGCCTCTCTCTCTCGCTCTCTTCTAATCCCTACTGGACTCTGTCTGGTCTGAGGAGTGTGGAGGCATAGACTCCACCCTGGGAGAGAGGGCAGGGCAGGGTTTCAAGTTTTATTAGTCTTATGTACCGGATACACATGCTATTGTCAAGGCGTGCTGAAGGTGGGTGTGGTGTAGGAATCATGCGCAGGACGCAGAGGCTCAGTCCAAAGGCTTTAGTGCAATATATATGATATATATACAACAGAAGCACAATAAGCCCGAAGGCAAAATACGCGACGCACACAGGCGACAAAACAAATGACGCACAAACATGTGCAAACAACCCTCTCCAAAACACTGGAGGGAAAATGTAGCTCCAAACACGAAACAGAAGCGCAATCACACACAACGACAAGCACACACAACGAGAACTAAATAGGACACTAACGAGGACTAACAAGACACAGGTGTACAACATCCAGACAAAACCAAACGAACATGAAACATAGATCGGTGGCAGCTAGTACTCCGGGGACGACGACCGCCGAAGCCTGCCTGAACCAGGAGGAGGAGCAGTCTCGGCCGAAACCGTGACAGCTATACACCGTCCAATGAAATGCTTACTTGCAGGTTCCTTCTTGACAATGCAACAACGAGTATAGGCTCCTGTATTATTCCCACAAACCACTGAGGAATTAAAAAATACCCACACTTGGCTGTTTCTCATGCAAAAGAGGTCAGAGGGAATGGGACTGTTGTGGCATGCCCAGATCGACTGGTGACGGCAAGGCTGTCTGTCGGTCCCTGTCTCTCTGTCTGACTCTTGGCGGCTCATTTAAGACGCTCAGTGACATTTCATGTGAAGTGGCGGTGGCCCGCGAGCTGAGCTTTCACTGACTCATAAAAACATGTTGAGGAAAAGGTCAGTGCCGATCTCCGTGGGCCCAATCACCAGCTCTCAGCTCTCACTGCATTCAATGAGTGTCTCACTCTGTGTGTGTGTGTGTGTCACGACTTCCGCCGAGGCTGCCTCCCCTCCTTGTTCGGGCAGGTTTCGGCGTTCGTCGTCACCGGCTTACTAGCTACTGCCACTCCCATTCTCATCACTCCACTTGTCTTGTCTTGTCAATCACACACACCTGGTGCTCATCCCCTAATTAGTCTGTGTATAAGTGTTCCCTATGTCCCCCTTGCTTTGTGAGTGATTGTTCTATGTGGGAAGGGAGTAGCTTTTTTGCCAGGGTAGATTTTCCCCTGTGTCATTACATTTATTGTATTTTCTGAGACTGTGTTTGGTCAGGGAGAATTGTTTCCCCTGTACCTGTTCCGATTGCCGTTGTAGGCGTATTGTATGTCTGGAAGGAATACATCTGCATCCGGTTATTTTACTCCTGCGCCTGACTCCGTCCATCATTCACCACAGTGTGTGTGTGTGTGATTGTGTGTGCGTGTGCAGGTGTACGTATGTGTGTGCATATGTATGCAAGTGTCCATTTTCTGTGTATGTGTTTGTATGCACGCATGCATCGGCAGATGACCGCTCCAGGTCAGGTGGCTCAGCCACACACAGACACACATACACACACACATAAACTCCTCTATATAATAATAATATGCCATTTAGCAGACGCTTTTATCCAAAGCGACTTACAGTCATGCGTGAATACATTCTTTTGTGTATGTGTGGTCCCGGGGATCGAACCCACTACCTTGGCGTTACAAGCGCCGTGCTCTACCAGCTGAGCTACAGAGGACCACACCAAAGAGCAAACGTGGTGTGATTGAGCGAGTGGCAGCAGCCTCAACCGAAGCTGTGTGGTTTTAACAGGCTCATTAATTCAGTCCCCTTTTTAAAGAGTAACTATCATTAAAAAAAATACAAAATCAGCAGAAACCAGGCTTAGTTATAGTGAAACACGTCAATTCTGGTCTTCATTTTGACAGTTCGTTGCAAAAGTGTGATATATATAAATATATACAGTGCCTTCGGAAAGTATTCAAACCCCTTGACTTTTTCCAAATGTTGTTTCGTTACAACCTTATTCTAAAATGTTTTTTCCCCTCATCAATCTACACACAATGACAAAGCAAAAACAGGTTTTTAGAAATGTTTGCAAATGTATAAAAAAAAAGAAAGCTGAAATATCAAATTTACATAAGTATTCAGACCCTTTACTCAGTACCTTGTTGAAGCACCTTTGGCAGCGATTACAGCATCGAGTCTTCTTGGGTATGACGCTACAAGCTTCGCACCCCTGTATTTGGGGAGTTTCTCCCATTCTTCTCTGCAGATATTCTCAAGCTCTGTCAGGTTGGATGGGAGTGTTGCTGCACAGCTATTTTCAGGTCTCTCCAGAGATGTTCGATCGGGTTCAAGTCTGGGCTCTGGCTGGGCCACTCAAGGACATTCAGAGACTTATCCCGAAGCCACTCCTGTGTTGTCTTGGCTGTGTGCTTAGGGTCGTTGTCCTGTTGGAAGGTGAACCTTCGCCCCAGTCTGAGGTCTTGAACGCGCTGGAGCAGGTTTTCATCAAGGATCTCTCTGTACTTTGCTCCGTTCATCTTTCCCTCGATCCTGACTAGTCTCCCAGTCCCTGCCGCTGAATAACATCCCCACAGCATGATGCTGCCACCACCATGCTTCACCGTAGGGATGGTGGCAGGTTTCCTCCAGACGTGACCCTTGGCATTCAGGCCAAAGAGTTCAATATTGGTTAAATTAGACCAGAAAATCTTGTTTCTCATGGTCTGAGAGTCCTTTAGGTGCCTTTTGTCAAACTCGAAATGGGCTGTCATGTGCCTTTAACAGAGGAGTGGCTTTCGTCTGGCCAATCTACCATAAAGGCCTGATTGGTGGAGTGCTGCAGAGATGGTTGTCCTTCTGGAAGGTTCTCCCATCTCCACAGAGGAACTCTGGAGCTCTGTCAGAGTGACCATCGGGTTCTTGGTCACCTCCCTGACCAAGGCCCTTCTCACCGATTGCTCAGTTTGGCCGGGTGGCCAGCTCTAGGAAGAGTCTTGGTGGTTCCAAACTTCTTCCATTTAAGAATGATGGAGGCCACTGTGTTCTTGGGGACCTTCAATGCTGCAGAAATGTTTTCGTACCCTTCCCCAGATCTGTGCCTCGACACAATCCTGTCTCGGAGCTCTACAGACAATTCCTTCGACCTCATGGCTTGGTTTTTGCTCTGACATGCACTGTCAACTGTGAGACCTTATATAGACAGGTGTGTGCCTTTCCAAATCATGTCCAATCAATTGAATTTACCACAGGTGGACTCCAATCAAGTTGTAGAAACATCTCAAGGATGATCAATGGAAACAGGATGCACCTAAGCTCAATTTCGAGTCTCATAGCAAAGTGTCTGAATACTTATGTAAATTTCTAAAAACATGTTTTCGCTTTGTCATTATGGGGTATTGTGTATAGATTGCTGAGGAATTTATATTTATCTAATCCATTTTAGAATAACGCTGTAACGTAACAAAATGTGGAAAAAGTCAAATACTGAATA
>NC_139996.1:39253853-39276353 GCF_964263955.1 Coregonus lavaretus | reverse complement strand
GCGTCATTAAGTTGTTGCCAGCAGCACAGTTACAGTCATCAACGCTCTGGATAGCATGAAAACAGCCTAACCAGCTCTGCTAGGGCAAGTAAAATGGTCAGAGTGAGTTGTTCTCTCATTTGTGTCTGGAAGTAGCTAGCAAGCTAGCCAACGTTAGCCAGTTAGCTTGGGTGCTTGACAGCCGTTGTGAGGTCAGAACGCTCAGATCAACCCTACTCCTCGGCCAGAGCGTCCAGTGTGCGCTCTGAACACTCCGAGAGCGAACCGCTCTGAATTTACGAAAGGACAATCTGACAACGCTCTGAATTTACGAACGCCCAGAGCACACTCAGAGCGCTCTCTGGCACTCCAGATTGAATTTACGAAAACACCCTTTATAATGAAAGTTGCCAGTTCCCTTTGTTCCACCACAATACCCCACTTCCTGAGAGTCAGCTCCATAGAAGTGCATTGTGGTTTTCGGAGGTTGAGTTTATAACCGACATTGTGAGGGACAGATTTGTTCGGGGTCCTTTTGTGGGGCGTATGGTTAGTAGTTAGGAGGACCTGACAGGAAATAGACTCTGCCAGGGTAATCCATGGGAATCTAGGGGGTGGTGGGTCAATAGTGACCCAAATCATTCAAAGGCTATTTTGATCTTCTTAGGCAAATCATTGCCCTTACAAAAAAAAGATTGCCGTTTTGAAACTGCAGTAAAAGTACAGTAACTGTAGTTGACTGTGGTATTTTGGACGCAGTAATTGCAGAATAACTGCAGTATACTGCAGTTGAACTACAGTTATACTGCACTGTAACTGCAGTTACACTGCTAAATTACTGCAGTAAAAAAACAGTGTTATTTTGGACGCATTATTCGCAGCATACAAGCAGTTATACTGCACTATGACTGCAATCTTTTTTTTTAAAGGGTGATGGTACGTAACCACTGGCAGTGGAGCTTTTCTCCCCAGAGGGCGGAGGTGAAAGGAGCCTACGTGGCCCTTTGACATCTCAGCAGAGACCTTGTAATTCAGGGGCGCATCAATACTAATCATGATCACAGTCACAATGGGAACCGGAACACATTTACCCTAACACAACATTCCCATTGATTCACAAACAAACACGCACACACATACGCGCACGCACAAGAGGGAAACTCCAAAACCCAATTAGTAAGATGCTGACTGTTTGGTTAAGCAGAGAAGAGACACAGAGAAAACATTTAGCTAGTTCCCTGAAGACTAGACCCCACACTGGTTGGGCGCCCATGCCCTGTTAGAGGTCTGGGGTCAAGTCTGTGACGTCTGAGTTGGTTTCTCCATCTCTCTGTTGCACAATGAGCCAGGAGAGTTGAAATGAAGTTCAGGATATAATGTGGTGTTGAAATACACTTTCGGTTTTGTCCCACTTTTTTTATCGATTTAGGACTTGATGTTGTTCTGTTTTTCACTGTTTCTCTGTCAATCTTGAATGGAAATAGAATAAGAAATACTTTCAAGAGAGGATTTAATGAGGTCATGTTTTGCTCAGTTTAGAGATTCTGTTTTCCAGGTGGGCTTGGGAAATTACCTTCCAATCTCAAAAGATAACCTACCTCCCTTACAACCTGTATTTTTTTTCTTGCAAAACGGCTAGCTAAAACGTACATTGCTTTTCATAATTTTTTTATCTTCCTCTTTTGTTGACATTACCCTTGCAGCAATTGTTCCTGCACTTCTCTTTCCTTGAGTAAATATCCCTGGGAGAATTGGACTGCTTACCCACCATTAGCCTATAGGGCTCTGACTGAGACTTCAAAGCAGCAGAATCCCCCCAGTCTTAGGAATATGATGGGCTCACATATGACACAAGAGTGAGTTAAACTATTAAACAAACTATTAAACAATGTACCGTATTATGGTTCCTCCTTACTTTCCCTTGAAAACTTGTCAGAACCTGTAAATGGATTTCGCTTAGCTAATGGTCTCTTTCCACACCTTAAAGATATAGGTAGAATGAATTGGTTAAACATTATTAATGCATCCATGCCAGAGTTTTGCCCATGGATATCCTTTGTCTGTTTCTAAACAATAATTCCAATTATCCATAACTGAGTTTCCTGAACAAAAATGGTTTCACATAAAATATTCTGTTGAAACATCATAGAGTTTATAGAATTCATCATAGAGTAGTGTTTTGTCCATCTGATGCACTAATGTAGGAGGGAAATTTAGGAACACATATTTTTACTGTACCTTACAATACCATCATATCATAACGGCGGCATTTCTCTGTCAAATGGTCTTGTCTCGTGTATTGTTCAGGTTTAAAAGATACTTGACACAGATGTAGACAAGTGCACTGAACTAATGTCAAACTCATGTAGAGCAACATGAATCACATGATTTACATTTTCTCAAGATTTTCTTTTGGCACATCAAAAAGGTGTCAAAGGACTACAGCGATGCAGGCCTGAAACTCTCGGCCAACATGTGGCATGACTTTCTATGTACCATCAAGGATATTATGACGCTTAGCTGTGTCCGACTGTTTATGACGCTATACAGTGGGTATCATAAGTATTCACCCCCTTTGTTTAGGCCTAAATTAGTTCAGGAGTAACATTTGGCTTAACAAATCACATATGTAGTACTCACTTCGTCATCATGAAGTGCTTTGAGAGGCTAGTTTAGGATAATATCACCTCCACCTTAGCTGACATCCTAGACCCACTACAATTTGCATACCACCTCAACATATCCACGGACGACACAATCGCCATTGCAATGCACACACTGCCCTTTCCTGGACAACAGGAATATCTATGTACGAATGCATTTCACTGACTACAGCTCAGCCTTCAACACCATAGTGCACTAACACCTCAACACTAAGGGACTAGTTGAAATGTATGCAATTGTTATCCGGAGAACCTACCTGAATTTGTCCAATAGAAACTCAAATTTTGCTCTGTTTGCTTCCGTTTTATTATAAACGGTAAACGGTTTCTGTAATGAATATGCCTCTGGTTGGGAATTTGAAACGAGAGGGAGAGAGCGCGTGCGATGGTGTGATTAAAATACACCATGTGAGTAGCCTGCTAATGTACCTTTCCGGACCTTGTAAACTGTCGAGAATATAGACCCATAACTGACCCAAATGGTTGTATAATCAGGCCGAGGCTGTATAGTACTCCCTGTATAAACAGTGCCTTCAGAAAGTAAGGCTGTAATTTTGTTACATTACAGCCTTATTCTAAAATGGATTAAATAAAAGTAATTCCTCAGCAATCTACACACAGTACACCATAATGACAAAACGAAAACAGTTTTTTAAAAATGTTTGCACATTTCTTAAAAATAAAAAACAAAAATACCTTATTTATACAGTGGGGAAAAAAAGTATTTAGTCAGCCACCAATTGTGCAAGTTCTCCCACTTAATAAGATGAGAGAGGCCTGTAATTTTCATCATAGGTACACGTCAACTATGACAGACAAATTGAGAAATTATTTTCCAGAAAATCACATTGTAGGATTTTTTATGAATTTCTTTGCAAATTATGTTTTTATGAATTTCTTTGCAAATTATGGTGGAAAATAAGTATTTGGTCACCTACAAACAAGCAAGATTTTTGGCTCTCACAGACCTGTAACTTCTTCTTTAAGAGGCTCCTCTGTTGTCCACTCGTTACCTTTATTAATGGCACCTGTTTGAACTTGTTATCAGTATAAAAGACACCTGTCCACAACCTCAAACAGTCACACTCCAAACTCCACTATGGCCAAGACCAAAGAGCTGTCAAAGGACACCAGAAACAAAATTGTAGACCTGCACCAGGCAAGGAAGACTGAATCTGCAATAGGTAAGCAGCTTGGTTTGAAGAAATCAACTGTGGGAGCAATTATTAGGAAATGGAAGACATACAAGACCACTGATAATCTCCCTCGATCTGGGGCTCCACGCAAGATCTCACCCCGTGGGGTCAAAATGATCACAAGAACGGTGAGCAAAAATCCCAGAACCACACGGGGGGACCTAGTGAATGACCTGCAGAGAGCTGGGACCAAAGTAACAAAGCCTACCATCAGTAACACACTACGCCGCCAGGGACTCAAATCCTGCAGTGCCAGACGTGTCCCCCTGCTTAAGCCAGTACATGTCCAGGCCCGTCTGAAGTTTGCTAGAGTGCATTTGGATGATCCAGAAGAGGATTGGGAGAATGTCATATGGTCAGATGAAACCAAAATAGAACTTTTTGGTAAAAACTCAACTCGTCGTGTTTGGAGGACAAAGAATGCTGAGTTGCATCCAAAGAACACCATATCTACTGTGAAGCATGGGGGTGGGAACATCATGCTTTGGGGCTGTTTTTCTGCAAAGGGACCAGGACGACTGATCTGTGTAAAGGAAAGAATGAATGGGGCCATGTATCGTGAGATTTTGAGTGAAAACCTCCTTCCATCAGCAAGGGCATTGAAGATGAAACGTGGCTGGGTCTTTCAGCATGACAATGATCCCAAACACACCGCCCGGGCAACGAAGGAGTGGCTTCGTAAGAAGCATTTCAAGGTCCTGGAGTGGCCTAGCCAGTCTCCTGATCTCAACCCCATAGAAAATCTTTGGAGGGAGTTGAAAGTCCATGTTGCCCAGCGACAGCCCCAAAACATCACTGCTCTAGAGGAGATCTGCATGGAGGAATGGGCCAAAATACCAGCAACAGTGTGTGAAAACCTTGTGAAGACTTACAGAAAACTTTTGACCTGTGTCATTGCCAACAAAGGGTATATAACAAAGTATTGAGAAACTTTTGTTATTGACCAAATACTTATTTTCCACATAATTTGCAAATAAATTCATAACAAATCCTACAATGTGATTTTCTGGAGAAAGAAAAATCTCATTTTGTCTGTCATAGTTGACGTGTACCTATGATGAAAATTACTCTCTCATCTTTTTAAGTGGGAGAACTTGCACAATTGGTGGCTGACTAAATACTTTTTTCCAAACCTGTATATGTGTTGGATTGTGTTGAGGCACATATCTTGGGAAGGATACCAAAACATTTCTGCAGCATTGAAGGTCCACAAGAACACAGTGGCCTCCATCATTCTTAAATGGAAGAAGTTTGGAACCACCAAGACTCTTCCTAGAGCTGGCCGCCCGGCCAAACTGAGCAATCAGGGGAGAAGGGCCTTAGTCAGGGAGGTGAACAAGAACCCGATGGTCACTCTGACAGAGCTCCAGAGTTCCTCTGTGGAGATGGGAGAACCTTCCAGAAGGACAACCATCTCTGCAGCACTCCGCCAATCAGGCCTTTATGGTAGAGTGGCCAGACGGAAGCAACTCCTCAGTAAAAGGCACATGACAGCCTGCTTGGAGTTTGCCAAAAGGCACCTAAAGACTCTCAGACCATGAGAAACAAGATTAAATTATTTGGCCTGAATGCCAAGAGTCACGTCTGGAGGAAACCTGGCAACATCCCTACGGTGAAGCATGGTGGTGGCAGCATCATGCTGTGGAGATGTTTTTCAGCGGCAGGGACTGGGAGACTAGTCAGGATCGAGCCAAAGATGAATGGAGCAAAGTACAGAGAGATCCTTGATGAAAACCTGCTCCTGAGCGCTCAGGACCTCAGACTTGGGCGAAGGTTCCCCTTCCAACAGGACAACGACCCTGAGCACACAACCAAGTCAACGCAGGAGTGGCTTCGGCACAAGTCTCTGAATGTCGTTGAGTGGCCCAGCCTGTGCCCGGACTTGAACCCAATCGAACATCTCAGGAGAGACCTGAAAATAGCTGTGCAGCAACGCTCCCCATCCAACCTGACAGTACTTGAGAGGATCTGCAGAGTAGAACAGGAGAAACTCCCCAAATACAGGTGTGCCAAGCTTGTAGCATCATACCCAAAAAGACTCGAGACTGTAATCGCTCCCAAAGGTGCTTCAACAAAGTACTGAGTAAAGGGTCTGAATACTTATGTAAATGTCATATCCCCCCCCCCACCCCCAACAATTTTTATATAAATTAGCACATTTTTCTAAAAACCTGTTTTTGCTTTGTCATTATGAGGTATTGTGTGTAGATTGATGAGTGGGAAAAAACAATGTAATCCATTTTAGAATAAGGCTGTAATGTAACAAAATGTGGAAAAAGACAAGGGGTCTGAATACTTTCGATATCCACTATAGCTCCATTCTTGTGTATTTTATTTTATTCCTCTTGTGTTACAATTTTAAAACTCTGCATCGTTGTGAATGGCTCATAAGCAAGCATTTCACGGTAAAGTCTACACCAAGTTGTTTTCGGCGCATGTGATAATTACAATTTGATTTGATGCAGTTATTTCGGCATGAAGCAAAACAGGATGTTTAAGTGATTTTTGTCTTGCTCTTGATCAGAGGCCTAATATCAATACTATGCATGCCAGTCTCTCTTGGCTAAAAGTAAAGGAGAGACTGACTGTATCACTTTTTATTTTGAGAAGAAGCATTAATGTGTTGAAAATTAGAAATTGTTTGCATAGTCAACTTACACACATCACTGACACACACACTTATCCCACCAGCTATGTGTGACGTTTGAAATGCATGTAGTTCTGTCCTTAAGCTGTTCTTGTCTATTAATGTTCTGTATTATGTCATGTTTCATGTTCTGTGTGGACCCCAGGAAGAGTAGCTGCTGCAATCGCCACAGATAATGGGGATCCTGTGGTCCTCTGTAGCTCAATTGGTAGAGCATGGCGCTTGTAACGCCAGGGTAGTGTGTTCGATCCCCAGGACCACCCATACGTAAAAATGTATGCACGCAAGACTGTAAGTCGCTTTGGATAAAAGCGTCTGCTAAATGGCATATTATTATTATAAAATACAACCTTTTTCCCCCCATTCAAGTTAGCCTACAAATCAAAACAAATCAAATCACTGCAGTTTACAGCCCCAGCCCTAGCCAATAAGTGTGTACTCAGTTGATGAGAATAACACATTCCTCATTGCACTGTTGCTGTAGCCTAGGTAGAATAATGTTATTGTCTAAAAACACAGGCCTAATCAATAGTGCTTATTGTAGCCGTCAATGAGTGTGCTGCAGCTTTCTACTGGCAATTTGGCTCCTTCTTCAGCAGCAAACTGCTCTATTTCTTCAATGTTTGAGGGGTGCCCTCCACCAATGGCTGTTTTCAGCTCTCGCCATAGATTATGGATGTGATTCAGGTTTGAACTCTTCACTGGCCACTCCAGAAGAGTCTAACGTTTCTTCTTGAACCATTCCAGGATGCTTTTTATGTGTGTTTGGGGTTGTTGTCATACTGGAAGACCCACAACCTTCAATAGAGAGACCGTTTTTGGACACTGGGTTAAACATTGTACTCCCAAACACCTTGATAATCTGTTGATTTCATGATGTCTTGCACACATTCAAGGACCCCCAGAACTAGAGGCAGGAACCTCCCCCATAATTGATTGTAGGTCTTCTTTTCTTTGAATGCTTCATTTAGTCATTGGTAAATTGTACTCCCGAGTGGCGCAGTGGTCTAAGGCACTGCATCGCAGTGCTAGCTGTGCCTCTAGAGATCCTGGTTCGAATCCAGGCTCTGTTGTAGCCGGCCGCGACCGGGAGACCCATAGGGGAGGGAATGGCCGGCAGGGGATGTAGCTCAGTTGGTAGAGCATGGCGTTTGCAACGCCAGGGTTGCGGGTTCGATAAAAAATAATGTATGCACTAACTGTAAGTCGCTCTGGATAAGAGCGTCTGCTAAATGACTAAAATGTAATCAAAGGAGGCCCCCACTGCTGAAGGAAAACTAAAAAAAACGCCTAAATCATGGGGGAAATGTTCTGTGGACCAATAAAAGAAAATTAGAGCTCTTTGTCAATACAGCTCAGCGCTGTGTTTACTGACAACCAAATTAATAATTCAGTAAAAAGAACACCCTCCTTACAATCAAAGATGGGGGAGGTTTGATAATGCTGTAGGGTTGCTTTGCTGCCTCTGGTACTAGGGGCCTTGAACGTGGACAAGACATCATTAAATCAGGGGTGTTTCAGGGCACCCCTCAAACATTGAAGAATTAGAGCAGTTTGCTGCTGAAAAGTGGGCCAAATTGTCAGTAGAAAGGTGCAGTAAGCTCATTGATGGCTACAAGAAGCATTTGTCTGCAGCTATCTTGGCCAAAGGCTGCGCAACCAAGTACTAGCTCCGGTGTGCCAACAATTTTGTCCATGCCATTTGTCATTCTTTTTCTAAATTAAAATTGTAAACTTAAGTTTACAAAAATAAAATTGGTTCTGCAATGTTGAAAATCTAATAACAAGGTGTGGTGAACAAAAGTTGTTTTAAATTTCAACGTAGTATTTAAGAAAAGTGCAAGGGTGCCAACTTCATCTACTGCTGTACATGTCATTCTTAGTACATCATGTGTAAATTCACCTGGTGTATATACGTATAGATTGCATTTGGATTACTGTTACAGTGCTATTTGGGTTGTTAATTGGGTTCGTTCCGACATAAAATAAAAAAAAGAATATGGTAATTTGTATTATTTGTGTACTTCTTTTACATTTTACTGCATTGTTAGGAGCTAGTAACGTAAGCATTTTGCTGCACATGCTATAACATATACTAAACTGTGAACACAACCAATAAACTTTGATTTGAATTCAACTACAAAGACCAGAGAGCTTTTCGAAAGTGTCACAAAGAAGGGCAGTAATTGGTAGATGGGTAACAATATAAAATCAGACATTGAATATTGCTTTAAGCATGGTCTAGTTAATAATTATGCTGTGGATGATGTATTAAACCACCCAGACACATCAAAGATACAGTCGTCCTTCTGAACTGAGCTGCAGCTACGGAGTTCATTAGCTGTGATGGGAGAAAACTGAGGATGGATCAGCAACATTGTAGTGACTCTACAATAATGACCTAAATGACAGAGTGAAAAGAAGAATATAAATATACAGAATACAAATATTCCAAAACCTGAATCCTGTATCCAATAAGGCACTAAAGTGCTATGGCAAAAGAATACACTTTTTGGCTTAAATGCAAAGCCTTATGTTTCTCTTACAGAAAAAAACCACATGAATTTTACATGTGAACACATGATCCTGTGAGCGGGAAAGAGATATGGGCCACAGACTTATTGGCAAGAAAGCATTTTGCACTTTGCTAAAAGCTGCCCAGAATCAAGTAAATAATTGTCAAATTATCACCACCAACGTAACATTAGCAGTGCTCAAGGACACTTTATATTCTTTGGGGATTTGAACTTGCAACCGCATGGTTGGGAGTGTGTCAATGTTTCTGCAGTTCCACCAGGTTCATGCTTAATGCTTGGAACATAACACACTCTCAAGAAATAATGGTATGGTTAGGGTACACTACAGTGTTGTTACCTGGGGTACAAAAAGGTCAAAGGTACACTTCACAGGTACACATATGAACTCACATGGTAGAGTTTGGTAACTTGTAGGCATAATGGGACATTTTTCTACCCAACATTTTGAATATAAGGTACGATCATCACTGCGCTTTGAAATGTACTGGTGGGGTAAATTAGGTATATTGGGGGCATGATCAAATATATGTGCATTTGTGCCAACCATCAGTGGAAGTGTTATAGCAGTTTAAGTGTTTGATGGTAATGCCAATACAAGCACCTCCTTTGACACTGTCTGTTCTGCAAACTTTGTAAGAGTATGTGTCAGTAATGAGCTGCACTGTAAAGAGGTTATAGTGCATTTTCCAGTAAGTTAATGGCAACTTGTTGCTGTGAATTTGTAATTTCTTGTCTGGAAACTGCTAGTTAGGTAGTTACTGTAAAATTCACAGTATGTTGCCAGTAACCTACAGAACACTTGCTGCCACTAGCAATCCTTGCCGGTAACTGACTCTTCTGTTGACAACATGCTCATCACATGCTGATTGGCAGCATACTGTAACAGCGGCAGCCTATCAGAAGATTGCAGGCGTGGCCTTCAGCTAACTATTTTTGGTCTCCCATGAGAGGGAATGTCATCCCAATTAATGTGCTCTGTTGTATTCTGTTAATAAATACAAAGTTGTCAGTTCTGCAGCCTTGTCAAAGGCTGACATAAGTACATGTACTGAAGAGCCATACAATATTTAATTTATACTGTAGCTAGTTACCATGTCATTGTAATACTCACATCCCTACCAGACCAGTGAATGTGCCAGAACAGCTACAGTAAGTTATTGTACATTTTACAATAACCCACTTACAACTTGTTGACAGCAAGTCATAAAAAATTCAACATTAACATCCTGTAAACCAGCTGTCATTAAGCTACTTGAAAACGCACAATAACCTTGATCAACACAATGATAAAACCACTTAAACTGGTACAACATTCTAACTGACGGTTGGCACAAATACAACATACTTTAGACTATGCCCCCAAATATGCTAATGAGCAAATATTTCCCCACCTGCAGTATAGTCGCATTTTGCGTGCTAGTCGGATTTGCTAATTCGTTGAACGCGGCACAAGATTAACTACAACCAGTTAGCAAGTCTGACTTTTCTGAGTTTCTTAGTTCCAACTAGTATGTGAACGCAGCATAATGCTGCGTTCGTAACCAAGTGGGAAGTGGGAATTTACCACATGCGACTGGGAAGAATCCACTTGAACGGCCCTCCAACTTGTAATTACTAGTGGGAAACTCGTCTATCATCCTGAGCTCCCACTTAACCCACATGCTGACCTCTGACATCACCTACTAAGAAAATTACCTCAGCAGTTAAATGCAACAACAAAACATTATTAATAAAAAGCAATCTATGAATATGGTTTTTGAACACAATAATTAGTTTACAAGCATTATAGTTGTACTTTTAGTTTGTGGTTTACACAGCTTGTTAGTCATTAGCCAATCAGCGTCTCTCAGTGAGTTCAAAGCACATGAATGCATCTAACTCGTATTTATGACTTCACAACTGGTAAATTCCCACCTCCCACATGGTTAGGAACGCAGCATTAAAGTGACTATATTGGGTAGAACAATTTTCCATTATACTAGATTATCCACACATGTACCCTAAAAGGTACCGACCAGTACCATGTGAGTTCCTATGTGTATCTCTGAAAGTGCCTTATGAGTACCTTTGACCTTTTTGTACACCAGTGAACAACACTGTGCCGTAACGCAGTTACACCTCACAAACTGCCAAAACACCAGCTATGCGGGTGTCGGCTAATGTGTGTTTACGTTTGATCTGATTGAATCTAGGCCTTAATGTCAAGTGTCCCTGAGCACTGCTACTTTTTCTTTGGTGTTGCCAGATAATCGCATAATTATTGACTTGATTCTGGGCAACTTTTAGCAAAGTGCAGAAATGTATTCTTGCCAATCAATCTGTGGTAGATCTCTGTCATGGCAACAGTCCTGGAGGCAAAGCAGCAAATTCAGGTTGCTGGCATCCAAGAGAGTCCAAATCCCAAGCCAATGTTGAAGTAAATTCAATTTACATTTTAGTCATTTAGCAGACGCTCTTATCCAGAGCAACTTACAGTTAGTGAGTGCATACATGTTTATTTTTTTCATACAGGCCCCCCGTGGGAATCGAACCCACAACCCTGGCGTTGCAAATGCCATGGTCTTCCAACTGAGCTACATCCCGGCTGGCCATTCCCTCCCCTACACTGAACAACGCTGGGCCAGTTGCGCGCCGCCCCATGGGTCTCCCGGTCGCAGCCGGCTACTACAGAGCCTGGATTCGAACCAGGATATCTAGTGGCACAGCTAGCACTGCAATGCAGTGCCTTAGACCACTGCACCACTCGGGAGGTTCGAGTTCCAGTCAAATCAGAAAGTTATTTTTTTCATTTCACTATTTTGTGTATGTCCATTACATGAAATCCAAATAAAAATCAATTTAAATTACAGGTTGTTATGCAACAAAACACCAAGGGGGATGAATTATTTTGCAAGGCACTGTAAAGTATGAGCCCACCTGGGATTTGAGGTACACTGACCTTTCTGCTGCGCCACAAAGCATGTAGCATTTCCATACATATTCAATACTTATAATACGTCTCTGCACTTAGCAAAAGAGTTCCATCTGCACTGCTATGTCAGTTATTCTGACTATTCTCTCATCATTGATTACATTTAGTTATTTCAGCAATTTGAGGGTTTTCTGTATAGCTGTCTAATGTTGGTGGGGCATATTATTCTGCTTTAATGTTACATCTGAATCACTATTATAAATATAATAGTTTTTCTTGAGTGTATTTTTAACAAAGCTGAGATGTACGTTGAAGTCCAAAGTGTAAGAATACAGGTGAAATCAGTTATTGACACAGACAGGACGTTTGGAATGTAGAGAACCAAGAGGTTGATAGTTCATGTTAAAGGACATGTTAAATAATAAATATTGTATAAATAAACATAGACAATGTAGTCACGTGTGTCAAATATGTCAGTTGAAAACACTGTATGTTAAAAGTGCTGTGTGTGTATCATAACAACTTATTTTTGTTTGCAGGGCATCACCTGTGAAATCTCATGTGAATATTTGAATCCACATGTGAAAGGTTATGCGATCACATGTGAAAATCCAAAAACACATGGTTTCACATGATTTCACATGTGCAAAACATGTGGAAATGTCAGGTGAAATCATGTGATTTTCCACATGTGAAATCATGTGGTTTTTCTGTAAGGGTTGGAGCAAATCCAACACAACATATCACTGAGTAACTACCTCCTTATTTTCAAGCATAGTTGTGGTTGCATCGTGGTATGGCTATGCTTGACATCAGCAAAGACTGTGGAATTTTTAAGGATAAAAAGTAATGGGATAGATCTAAGAACAGGCAAAATCCTAGAGGAAAACCTGCTTCAGTCTGCTTTACACCAGCCACTGGGAAAGGAATTCACCTTTCAGCAGGACAATAACCTACAACACAAGGCCAAATCTACATTGGAGTTGCTTACCAAGAAGACAGTGAATGTTCCTGAGTGGCCAAGTTACAGTTTTGACTTCAAAATCTATGGCAATACTTGAAAATTGCTGTCTAGGCATGATCCCCAACACCTTGACAGAACTTGAAGAATTTTAAAAAGAATAATGGGCAAATATTGCACAATCCAGGTGTGCAAAGCTCTTAGAGACTCACCCAATAAGACTCACAGCTGTAATCGCTGCCAAAGGTGTTTCTAACATGTATTGACTGCAGCTGAATCTAGTTGCCTACCCCTGTTCTAAGGCACACCCTGGGTGTTGGATTGGAACATGGTTCATTGCTTTGTACCTTTGTTTTTGCACTGTTATCCTGCGGCTTTGTACAGTTCTTCTGCCCATTTATCCATTCTGTAAAGTTGTAGTATAATGTTCCTCTTATACTTTTGAGAAATAACCAAACCCCAAGAGTTTACAAGCAAGATGTTTAAAATAGCATAGTGTGCTGCTAATTTATCAGTGTGGATCCTTTTTAACTTCAATCACCATCTTTGGCATGGAAGGATGATTGCTACACGCTATAATTGAAGAGTAGATCAAAAGCACAGCCAGCAGTGGTCCCAGAAGTGTCAGCCAGGCCTTTATACAGGCAGCACTGCAGTGGGACTGCTGGGAAACGTGCCTGTGTTCAGGAGATTATAGGCCTCAGATTATCATTACTACTGTAGCTGAATCGGGAGCAAATCCTCCTCTAACCTGGCCAATCTGTAGATGTGTTAGGAGAAACCTCTGGGAGGACTAAAGGTAGGTTAAAGTCCTATTCAACACATACTCTTTTCATACTTGGTAGCGACTACTCTCTCCAAAGTCAAGACAGAACTAAATCTATTGATAAAACAGAGAGCAGAATTTGCCATCCATCAAGTTAGAGTCAACCATTACTTTCATGGTAATCCACACAGTCATCTACTGGCTAACAAGCTTCGCAGTAATGATCAATTAGCGGATATTGCAACTATTGAATCTGAATCAGGTGAATTACTATCAGAACCCAAATTAATCAGCCAAAGATTATCCCATTTCTATAAAGAATTGTACACCTCTGATTCTAAATCCACACCAGGCCAGATTGAGTCCTTTTTAAAAGATAGAAGAACTCCTCTTTTCTTAACTGAGAAAGCCGGCTTGCTGGGAGCCCAAATCTCTCTCCATGAACTCAAAAGGGAATTGGATAACATGAATAAAGGCAAATCACCTGGTTGGGACGGTATTCCTCCTGAGGTCTATTTAAAAATTTGGAACCAACTAAGTCCACTGTTATTTTAAATTATTTACACAGCCATTCAGAAAGGTTAATTAATTTTGCTTTTATACAGTGCATTCGGAAAGTATTCAGACCCCGTCCCTTTTTCTACATTTTGTTACGTTACAGCCTTATTCTAAAATGGATTAAAAAAAGAAAAATCCTCATCAATCTACACACAATACCCCATAATGACAAAGCAAAAACAGGTTTTTAGAAATTATAGCAAAAAAGCTTGTAGCGTCATACCCAAGAAGACTCATATCACGCTGCGTCTTGGTCTGACCCGTCATTCAATTAACGTGACAGAAGATCCCACCAAACGAGGACCAAGCAGCGTGCCCAGGCGGAGCGAATAGCCATGTCACAGGTGGGCAAATTGTGGTCATGGGAAGAGATATTTGCGGGGAGAGGACCATGGGCAAAGGTAGATGCCCAGGCAGGAGAGGTGCAACGACAACACGGAGGAGGCCGGTCGAGGAGGAAGCCCGAGAAGCAGCCCCAATAAAAAAATTTTTGGGGGCACACAGGATGGTTGGCGGAGCCTAGTGTCAGAGCAGAGCCAACTCCCCGTACTCACGCGAGGAAGCATATGACTGGGCCGGCTCCGTGTTATACAGAGCTACGTACTGTGTCGCCAGTGCGCCGGCACAGTCCTGTACGTCCTGTGCTTGCACCACGCACGTGCCGTGCGAAGATGGGCATCCAGCCAGGACGGGGTGTGCCGGCTCAACGCTCCTGGTCTTCAGTACGCCTCCTCGGTCCTGCATATCCTGCACCAGTTCTACGAACTGTATCGCCAGTGGGCGTGCACAGCCCAGTGCGTCCTGTGATGATGCCTCACACATACTGTGCGGAAGTAGGCATTCAGCCAGGACGGGTTGTGCCAGCTCTCCGCTCCAGACCTCCAGTCCGCCTCCACAGTCCGACCCGGCCTGTTCCTGCTCCTCGCACCAAGCCAGTGGTGCGCGTCCCCAGCCCGGCCTGTTCCTGCTCCTCGCACCAAGCCAGTGGTGCGCGTCGCCAGTCCGGCCCGGCCTGTTCCTGCTCCTCGCACCAAGCCAGTGGTGCGCGTCGCCAGTCCGGCCCGGCCCGTTCCTGTCCCTCGCACCAAGCCAGTGGTGCGTGTTCCTAGTCCGGTCCGGCCCGTGCCTGCTCCTCGCACCAGACCAGTGGTGCGTGTTCCTAGCCTGGTCCGGCACCGGTCAGCTGCTCCACTCGGGAGCCATAGCAGTCCGCTCCACCGGTGCCTGATCCAGTTCCGGTCAGCTGTTCCACTCCGGAGCCAGAGCAGTCCGCTCCACCGGTGCCTGACCCAGCTCCAGGCAGCTGCTCCACTCCGGAGCCAGAGCAGTCCGCTCCACCGGTGCCTGATCCAGCTCCGGTCAGCTGCGCCACTCCGGAGCCAGAGCAGTCCGCTCCACTGGGGTCCAGTCCAGCTCCGGTCAGCGGCTCCACTCCGGAGCCAGAGCAGTCCGCTCCACCGGTGCCTGATCCAGCTCCGGTCAGCGGCTCCACTCCGGAGCCAGAGCAGTCCGCTCCACCGGTGCCCAGTTCAGCTCTGGTCAGCGGCTCCAGTCCAGACCATGACGTCAGCCCCTCTCCAGGTTCGGGGTCTCCCACACCAGGGTCCAGACAAGGCCTGGCGTATCGTGGGAGGAAGGAGAGGGGAAGCAGCGCGCCGAGGTCCAGACCAGACCAGGGGCGCAACAGGGAGGTGGAGAGTGAGAGGTCGTCACACCCCGAGCCGGATCCGCCTCCGAGGCGGAATGCCCACCCGGCCCCTACCCTGTTATGTTTATGTTGTGCGGTCGGAGTCCGCACCTTTGGGGGGAGGTACTGTCACGCCCTGACTCAGGGGACGCTTATATGTTGAGTCAGGGTGTGTATATTCCTTGTTGTGCTTTTTCTATGTTGTATTCTAGTATGTATAGATCTATGTTGGCCGGTGTGGTTCCCAATCAGAGGCAGCTGTCGCTCGTTGTCTCTGATTGGGGATCATACTTAGGCAGCCTATTGGCACTGTGTAGTTGTGTGTGTGTGTGTGTGTGTGTGTGTGTGTGTGTGTGTGTGTGTGTGTGTGTGTGTGTGTGTGTGTGTGTGTGTGTGTGTGTGTGTGTGTGTGTGTGTGTGTGTGTGTGTGTGTGTGTGTGTGTGTGTGTGTGTGTGTGTGTGTGTGTGTGTGTGTTCTACCTTGGACTTCACGTTTCGTTTGTTGTTTTGTCGTTGTGTTTATAAGTTAATAAACATGTATGCATATCACGCTGTGCCTTGGTCTGATCCGTCATTCAACGAACGTGACATCTGTGTTCATCTGTACATCTCTGTGTCTCAGTTCCTGTCATTTCGGTCAGGATGCAATCAATTGGAGATTCACCTCCATTATATTTTATGCTTATCAATTGAAACTACCATGGTCTGGGTTTTATCGTTTCCCAGAAGTTTAGAGGTTGTTTATACACGTGGTCACAAAAATGTCAATGGTGCCATTCACAACCACTTCAAAGTGCAGGTAAATGTAAGTTATGGTCGGTGGGCCACTTTCCTCAGAGCAGTAGACTGGAGATGGATCACCTTGAGTGACTGTAGACCCTCCAGTTAGTCCTTCAGCCCTTTAGACCCTCTGATCTGTCCGAGGTTGTGGACACACCCTGTCTCTTATTGTTCCTGGCTGTGAGAGTTTACAGATCCTATCAGTATCAGGGATGTCTTGCTGCCACACTGCTGGACAGAACAGGGGTTTATTTATTGTCTGCTTCTCTCTGCACTGGATGCATCTCCTTTCCTGGCCGTTAGAGAGAGGGGAGGGCTCCAGATCTGAGCCCCAGATAACGGAAAATGTTAGAACATTACAACCAGGCCTCTGGACCACCAGCAGAAGTCAGAGGAAACATCTGATACGTACCATGATTCCATATGGTGGTGCAGGTGTATTCCTCATCCTCAGACACTCAACATCTCTCACAACATCTGCAGCCTAAACTTAGTTCTTACTCGGTCAGACAAGAGGTGACGAACAAGTACGTAGTCCTAGCAAAGCAGATAATTCTCTGTTGTAAACACATAATATCCCCTCTATAGAGACATGCTTTACACTCACCCTCAGGGATCAGGAAGACAAATTGAGGTGCTGTGGACTGGAGAGATGTAATGTATCAGTTGTGCTTTAACTAACGTGGATACTTACTAGGGCATCACAGGGTCATACTGTATATCTAGTTTAAAGTTGTATTAGTCGTATGTACGGGATACGCATGTATACATCGTCCAACGAAATGCTTACTTGCAGGTTCCTTCTCGACAATGCAACAACAATAAGAAATAAGAAAAGAAAAGAATACGAACCTAAAGGAAATGGCTCTGTAGAATAGAATACATTTTTTAGCATAAGTATAATACAGGAATGCACAATTTATAGTCCAATATTTGTATTGGGGATGAGGGGCAGTGCTGAGCAGTATAATACGAGTCTGGTAGCAGCAGTTGTGATGTGTGTGTAGCATGAATGTATGCATGTGTGTGTGTGTGTGCATGAGTGAGTGCATGTGTGCTAAGGTGCAGAGAATCAGAGCAGGTGGTCAGTCCAGTTCAAGTGTTCAGCAGTATGATGGCTTGTAAATAGAAACAGTCTCTGAGTCTGTTGGTATCAGACCTCATGCTCCTATACCGTCTGCCCGACAGTAAGGGACAGAACAGCTCGTGCCTGGGGTGTGTGGGGTCCTTGATGATGCTGCGTTCCTTCCTCACAGAGTGGGGATGGAGTGGGTCACTGTGTTTGATCAAATGTGTGTAGCTGAAGGTGGGTCGGCACGAGGAGGAGACTTAAGTCTTTAAAGTAATTCAGTATGTGAAGGGTAATGTCTGCAGGTAACAAACCGATCTCTCGTGATGTCCATTACCCATTTCGTATGATATGTTACGAATTACAATTCTTATTACATGTTACGAATTTGCAAAACGTACAATATGTTACGAATTATCAAAAACGTACAATATGTTACGAATGAGCAAAACTTACACTTTGTTATGAATTCTAGCTAGGTGGTTAACATTAGCTAGCTGGCTAACGTTATCTAGGCTAAAGGTTAAGGTTAAGGTTAGGGTTAAGTTTAGGAGTTAGGTTAAAGGGTTAAGGTTAGGGTTAGGGGAAGGGTTAGCTGAACGGGTTAAGGTTAGGGTTAGGGGAAGGGTTGGCTAACATGCTAAGTAGTTGCAAAGTTGCTAAAAAGTAGTAAGTAGTTGAAAAGTTGCTAATTAGCTAAAATGTTAAAGTTGTCCGTGATGAGATTTAAACTCGCAACCTTTGGGTTGCTAGACGTTCGCGTTATACGCCCACCTGTCCACCCTGACCAACTACCATACTTTTGTTTTTGACTTAAGTAATCATCTGTCTTATGTAACCATCTGTCTTATGTAACCATACCAAACGTAACGTATCATACTCATTTCACTGTCCCGGATTTACATTTACTATGTTATGTCTAGTCTATGAGACCAGGCTGGGCAATGAGGTCAGTCAGAGGGCAGATAGTATACACTGTGTTCTCTCTCTCTCTGCTAGACAGGCTGGAGTTAGACAGCTGAGCAGCAGAGCAGAGAGCAGGTATAGCAGGCTAGAACCAGGCAGTCCTGACAGTACAGACAGAGAACGACAGCACCCAGTTTCAGCGAGAGAAAGCAGAGAGAGCATCAAACACAGATCTCTCAGTGATGGTTGTACACTTATTCTTGAGGAATAACAGTCATTTGTTCAAGACATTTGGACTCTATCTAAATTTACAGGCCTGAAACTTTAATAATTGTTGTGTTTGAGCAACAAACTGTTGCCGACTGCTTCCTACATGAGTTTATTTACTAACTGGCTCAGATCTTTGTTTGGGTCACCCTGACCTCTGCCAAAGCACCCGGTCACATATGCCTTGTCTGTATGTCTGTTTGAGGGAGCATTCCAGTACTGGAGCTGAATCATATGCACATACAATGCAGACCTCAGTGAACTAATGGGCCAGGCCAGATATCATACAGAGACATCAAAGTATTTTACATGATTGATTATGACTGTCACATGACTATCAAGTTTCTTGCCACTTTGGTTATTCTTGTGATTTCAAGTTGTTTGTTCTTTATAACATTATTTACATCATTTAGACCTCAGTGAACTCTAAGAAGAAACAAACAGAGCAATATCTGATGTCAATGTCTGGTGTCAATGTCTGGTGTCAAGATTGCACAAAATCCAAATCCTTTACATGATTAATTATGACTATCATGATGTTGTTTTTTCTTTATACATAGTAGATCAGATCCATATAGATAAATGCATGGCTCTGATTTAGATTAGGTTTATTTCAATGGCAAGCACAGCTATGTAGTTATGTCTCTGCGGGGGCGCACGTGCTTGTCTCCACCTACTTATGAAAGTTATGGGAAAATAGACAAATGGCTCACATGTCGATAATTATCTGTTGCTGTTTAACATTTTCGGTCTAAGGTTCTTAATTAGAGAACACATCCTGGGTGGAGGACGTGGAATAAGATGAGTCAGAGTTGGTTGGGTATCAAAAAGACGGTACTGCAGGGAAGGGAAGGTCACAGCCACAGACAGGTTAAAGAAGTACAGCGTCTTGTTCACTCACAAACATCTCAGAGGTGCTGGTCCAAACTAGACCTGCTGTTGTAAAGTTACTCTTTCCTATTAGAAATGTATTTTTCACTCATGTAGGACATATCTGAGAGCTTGTCTTGTCTCCCATTGCTGACCTTTCAGACAGACTACAAGGATGTAGATGCAAGTTCCCATTGTTTGTAGTGTGATGGCATATTGTACGACCGGGTACGCGTATGATACTATACGTCCTATAATTGGTATGATATTGTACGACCACTATTCCATTCATAATATAACCTAACATAACGTAATATATCATACTAAATGGAGTGTCACAGATTTACGTAGAGAATAATACAAATTGCCCTGAGACCACATTATTACATGATGTAATCTTAACATGTAACATCCTTGGCTAGAGGCTAGAGGAGGGGAACTTCTGCCTGTGAAATAAAATGCAATCCCCTGTTTTGTTTGTTTTAGCTTAACCCTGGATGTCAAAACAGTTTCCATTATTCTCACTCCTCCTTTAGTTGATGCCGTTTACTCCAGTGCAGGAACACACTCCCAAGGGCTCTGTTAGCTCAACTCCCTTGATTCATAACCACAGCTGTTAAATCCATCCCAAGGGATACACCAATATGTCTCTGATCTTGGGACAGATTGTTTACTTGGCAATATTTCTGTAACTGTATACTGTATGTACGTTTAATGCATAATCAAGTGTTTCAGAGACAGATGATTTGCCATGTTGGTTAAACGTGCCCAAAAATCAGTTGTGAATTACTGAGTGATATGTAGAGCGATCGCATTCTATAAGGATCTTAAAAATATGCAATGCAGTGTCTGTGATAGGAAACAAACAAAGGAAAATAAAAATAATCTAGCCCCATGCCATAACATATGAGGAGTTACGTTGTATTTTTGTAATGAGAACATTGTTTTTGTAATAAATACGAAGCATTGTTTAGTCTTTGTTTATGTAACTGTCATTCTAAGTGGTGGAAAATCCCCTCAGGCTTTAGAGAGCTAATTCAACATTTAAGTCTTTAACTGTCTTCTGCCTCTTGTAAATACAGCCAGTGATGCACATGGCTGAACTAATAGCACTTACAAATGTGTCACTTACCAGTTCTAAGAGAAGCTACTTGTTTGTACAAGGCACCAATGACTCCCACCAGTAATGGAGTGTCACCAAATTCAAATAGCCTATTAGTATTTTTTAAGCATAATCCTTCTCCTTTCACTAATGTCGAGGTGTATTGTTGAGGTCTTGGGTGTGTGGTTTCAGCCACCATTGATTGGGGTCAAACGATGGGTTAGTTCTATTCACACTCAGATCTGGTGTGGTGCATTACAATGTTACCTCACTTTTGTGGCGGGCATTCTTTTGTCCCCTCGGCACCCTTGCTGATGGCGAGGTCAGTGTTTGGGGGTAATTAAGAGTGGGTTTAGGCAGGGGTAAAAGCACCAACTTAGACTCAAAGCAAAAGGTTAATGGGCATTGGTGGGTCCACTCCAAGAGGCTTTGCAGATTCCAACACTGAGAGGTTCCATTTTCTTCTGAAGGAAGGAGATGCAGCATATGAAATGATAGTTGTAAGGGTGAGAGGATTGTTGTCGTTGCTTTGTGTTTAGGGCAGAACCTCAAAATAATGACCACCACCTTTTTGAATGAAGAGCGCACCAGGACGGACCTTGAAAAAGCATAAATAAAGCTGTACATACAGTACATGACCAAAAGTATTTGGACATCTGCTCGTCGAACATCTCATTCCAAAATCATGGGTCCCCCATTTGCTGCTATAACAGCCTCCACTCTTCTGGTAAGGCTTTCCACTAGATGTTGGAACATTGCTGCGGGGACTTGCTTCCATTCAGCCACAAGAGCATTAGTGAGGTCAGGCACTGATTTTGGGCGATTAGGCCTGGCTCACAGTCAGCGTTATAATTCATCGCAAAGGTGTTCGGTGGAGTTGAGGTCAGGGCTCTGTGCAGGCCATTCAAGTTCTTCCACACCGATCTCGACAAACCATTTCTGTATGGACCTCGCTTTGTGCACGGGGGCATTGTCATGCTGAAACAGGAAAGGGCCTTCCCCAAACTGTTGCCACAAAGGTGGAAGCACAGAATCATCTAGAATGTCATGTTATACACCTGTCAGCAACAGGTGTGGCTGAAATAGCCAAATCCACTAATTTGAAGGGGTGTCCACATACTTTTGTATATATAGTGTATTTACTTACAGGCTCATGTCTGGGTATTCTCCAGCAACATCACTTACTTGCTTTCCCCTAGCTTCCTTCCAAATGTAACAAAACCAAATAACCTTGGCTTTTGTCAGCTAAGAGTTTGAGAAATAGATATTTGCTATCGTCCTGTATTCTCCCCCTGTACGTTTTTACAGTACAGAAGAGTAACACTACGGTACAGTGTGTTTTTGTCACCGCTTTAAAGATTAACCAGATGGAGAGAGAGGATGCTGGCTGAGCTGTGCTGAAGCCCAGTCCTCCTCCAGGGCTTGCCTTGCATGTCTCTCCCCCCCCCCCCCTCTCTCTGCTGTAAACGGCTTCACTAAAGTCATCATTCGCTTAATTGGAACAATTCAGCATGTTTTCCCAAGGTCTTAAGTAGTTTACGTTTTAAAGACACAGCAGTTTACGTTTTTAAAGACATTAGGGAGGGTCAGGGTCTGTGTGC
>NC_139996.1:39101778-39253653 GCF_964263955.1 Coregonus lavaretus | reverse complement strand
AGAGAGAGAGAGAGAGAGAGAGAGGGAGAGAGAGAGAGAGAGAGAGAGAGGAGAGAGAGAGAGAGAGAGAGAGAGAGAGAGAGAGAGAGAGAGAGAGATACATTCTTAGAAAAAGGGTTCTTTGGCTGTCCCCATAGGATAACCCTTTTTGGTTCCTGGTAGAACCCTTTTGAGTTCCATATAGATCCCTCTGTGGAATGGTTCTACATGGAACCCAAAAGGGTTCTTCAAAGGGTTCTTGTATGGGGACAGCCGAAAAAGCCTTTTGAAGTTCTACATAGTACCTTTTTTTCTAAGAGTGTAGAAGAGAGAGCAATATAAGAGAGAGAGAGAGAGAGAGAGAGAGAGAGAGAGGAGAGAGAGAGAGAGAGAGAGAGAGAGAGAGAGAGAGAGAGGGAGAGAGAGAGAGAGAGAGAGAGAGAGAGAAGAGGAGAGAGAGAGAGAGAGAGAGAGAGAGAGAGAGAGAGAGAGAGAGAGAGATACATTCTTAGAAAAAAGGGTTCTTTGGCTGTCCCCATAGGATAACCCTTTTTGGTTCCTGGTAGAACCCTTTTGAGTTCCATATAGATCCCTCTGTGGAATGGGTTCTACATGGAACCCAAAAGGGTTCTTCAAAGGGTTCTTGTATGGGGACAGCCGAAAAAGCCTTTTGAAGTTCTACATAGTACCTTTTTTTCTAAGAGTGTAGAAGAGAGAGCAATATAAGAGAGAGAGAGAGAGAGAGAGAGAGAGAGAGAGAGAGAGAGAGAGAGAGAGAGAGAGAGACAGAGAGACAGAGAGAGAGAGAGAGAGAGAGAGAGAGAGAGAGAGAGAGAGAGAGAGATACATTCTTAGAAAAAGGGTTCTTTGGCTGTCCCCATAGGATAACCCTTTTTGGTTCCTGGTAGAACCCTTTTGAGTTCCATATAGATCCCTCTGTGGAATGGGTTCTACATGGAACCCAAAAGGGTTCTTCAAAGGGTTCTTGTATGGGGACAGCCGAAAAACCCTTTTGAAGTTCTACATAGTACCTTTTTTTCTAAGAGTGTAGAAGAGAGAGCAATATAAGAGAGAGAGAGAGAGAGAGAGAGAGAGAGAGAGAGAGAGAGAGAGAGAGAGAGACACCTGCACCACATTTCCCAAGGTTCCTGTGGAGGAGCTGCTAGCGGTGGCGTGCCCAGGCCAGGACTGTCTAAACACAGGTCTGTAAGTATGTCCTAAACACAGGTCTAAACACAGGTCTGTCAGTATGTCCTCCAGGGGCCCAGCCCAGAGTGAGTGGATAATAGAGGAGATCTGCTCAACCCAAACCCTACATGGCCCCTGGCAGCGAGGTAGCTGACTGGGAGATTGTGATGATAATGAGTAAGTGCACAACAAGCACCAGTTGGAGCTCGTGTTAACTCACAATCAACATTGAATCAGCTTTTATTCCTGTTCACTGATTCATCTTTGATCATGTAATTGAATGTAAAACCAATAATCTCACATGGGTAAAGACAGTTGCCAGTTATTGACTGGTAACTTCAAATCATTTGAAGTAGAGGCTATTAGTAATAGAGTGTAGTGTACTGAGTTGTTCAAGGGAGTAATCGACTGTTCTTTTCATGTACTGGAACACAGAATTCCATGTAATTAGAATGAATAGCATTCACTCATACAGACTAAGATAGATGGATTGCTGAGAGACTTGATCAAGACATAAAGATACTACATGCATCACGGAACGTGGACTGCTCCAGAATTTCAATATAAAGCAGTGCCTGTAACCTTTGAGGAATTACGTTATTTAATTTATCAGGGAGTTAAACGAGGACAGTATGAGCAATGTTGAATAACAGTCAAAAGATTATGGTGGTAACTAACATACTGGACTCCTTTCCATTCCATGAGTGAACACCAAACCATGGTAATACATTTACCCACATCACGTGACAACCCAGCCACCTTTGAGGAGTTGAATCTCTGGGCTCATTTGAATCATAATGTGGCCTGTTCCCCTGAGCCTTGGTCTAGGAGTCCTCCCGACCTCCCGTTCGTCCCTCGTCTCGGCAGCACCGCTCCCTGTCCCTGCCTGTATGGAGAGCGAGGGAAAGAGAGAGAGAGAGGTGGAATGTGTGAACGTGTGACGCTGCGGGACCCCTCCGTGCCTCTTTCCTTTCTTACCCCAGGAGCCCCGGCGCAGGGGCTGCCCCCTCTGACATCACCAGGGCCCCGCAGCCCTGGGAAGTTGAGCATGTGAACTTCCCCAGGTCATTAGGAAAAGGGCTTGAAAAGACTGTCACCAGGAAGGAGATAAGCCGCGAGGGGAGCAGTAATAAGGCCCTGAATAATAGGCCTTCTGTGGAGAGCCACCACAGACACAGACACACGGATTAAAGTGAGCCTGACTAGGAGAAAGTCAATGGACCCTCCACATAAATATGAACCAACCGGGTTGAATGGTGGACTTATCAGCATTCTGGGGGTAGTTTCCCCCGGACTGAGCCAGGCCCATTAAAGGAGGCTCAAGGAGAGAGAGGGCAGCTGGCTGTTTTGGGGGGTCTCTCTCTCCTGGGGTGGGACTGAGCGACAGGCCTTTTTAAAGATTGTATTTCTGGTGCAAAGGTGTATAGTGTCCCTGCCTAGGCATGCATTAGAGACACCACACAGGATCAAATTCACACACACTCAGTCAGGGGCATCAGGCACCCATTATTTTAGAGGGGGCATGGAGTACGTGAGGTTGGGGGGGTCTGCAGGGGTGCTTGCATTTTTTTGTGGCCATTTTTTAAACCCCTGAATCTAGAGCCATAGTCATTATGCCTAATTCTATGTCACAAAGATGTATATTTTTCTGCATAGGTTGTCTAAGCATACCTCTTAACCTGTTCAATTGTCATTTTAATTAATGATGCACATTGATTTTTTAAGGACTTTTATGCCATAGGAGTATTAGACTTAAAAAGAATCATCCAGCAATCATACACTGTTTACCAGGGGGCAGGGCTACCGACGTAAAGGCTAATCTGAAGATGGTGCTGGCTAAGGCAAAAACTGGTGAGTGTGGAGAGTATAGGGATATTGTTATCCACGTCGGCACCAACAATGTTAGGATGAAACAGTCAGAGGTCACCAAGAGCAACATAGCTTCAGCGTGTAAATTAGCTAGAAAGATGTGTCGGCATCGAGTAATTGTCTCTGGCCCCCTCCCAGTTAGGGCGAGTGATGAGCTCTACAGCAAAGTCTCACAACTCAATCGCTGGTTGAAAACTGTTTTCTGCCCCTCCCAAAAGATATAATTAATAGATAATTGGCCCTCTTTCTGGGACTCACCCACAAACAGGACCAAGCCTGGCCTGCTGAGGAGTGACGGACTCCATCCTAGCTGGAGGGGTGCTCTAATCTTATCTACCAACATAGACAGGGCTCTAACTCCTCTAGCTCCACAATGAGACAGGGTGGAGGCCAGGCAGCAGGCTTTTAGCCAGCCTGCCAGCTTAGTGGAGTCTGCCACTAGCACAATCAGTGTAGTCAGCTCAGCTATCCCCGTTGAGACCGTGTCTGTGCCTCAATCTAGGTTGAGCAAAACTAAACATGGCGGTGTTTGCCTTAGCAATCTCACTGGAATAAAGACCTCCTCCATTCCTGTCATTATTGAAAGACATTGTGATATCTCACATCTCAAAATAGGGCTACTTAATGTTAGATCCCTCACTTCCAAGGCAGTTATGGTCAATGAACTAATCACTGATAATAATCTTGATGTGATTGGCCTGACTGAAACATGGCTTAAGCCTGATGAATTTACTGTGTTAAATGAGGCCTCTCCTCCTGGTTACACTAGTGACCAGTGGCGGCTCCTGAAAAAATTCTCAGGAGGGGCAATTTTTCTGATGATTTAGGTGACCTACACACATTTAAAAAAATATATGTCCAGCAACAACATGAAGACAGGGGCAGCATATAAGTCAATACCAGAAGCATTTATTGACTGATCTGGGGAGATGGATTCCAGTTTCTGTGACAGATTATAAATAATCTCTGATGCCTTTGTTATATTAGCTTTTGGTTGAATGTACTGTCGTAGTAAATATATAATGTTATAGCTTGGTCTGACTAAAATCTTGTGCATGACCCATTTTGTGTTGGGCCTTTGTATTCAATACAATGAACAAGAGTCCTATCTTGTCAGCCTTGTCAGCAGGTGGCTAAGGATAACACCCACGCCATAGGTCTCTCAGTTCTTCCAACTCACGAGTTCTTGCCCTGAGGACACACACACACACACACACCCACACACACACACACACATCATCACTGATAAACACACACACACACACACACACACATCATCACTGATAACAAACACACACACACACACACACACACACACACACACTGATAACAAACACACACACACACACACAAATCCTCTTCTCTTAGGATGAACATCTGAAGACAGAGAACCCGACTCAGAGCCAATGCAACAGTGACACTAGCCTGGAGGTGACCTCGCCCAACTCATCAGGACCAATCAGAAGATCAGAACTACTAGATTCAACCTACTTCATTTTATTGTATAAAATGTCAGCACACAATGTTTAGGGGCTCTTCTGATAAACTCCCTACGAGTTTGACGAACGGGTCCGTGCACGCGATTCCAGATATCTTTACCTCTGAATAAACTGCCTTATATTATACAATTATCCACCTTGTCCAAAAGTCTCTACTTGGTCTCCGTTCTCCAGTAAACTTGTTTTATCAACAATAGTAAGGTTCAATGACACAGAAAGCAGTTCATTGTCGGGGTACAGAGTCGCTCTCTTACCAGGATCGCGGTCCGCTCTGACCAGGGTGAAGCCGGCCGGCTCCACCTCTCTGCCCGGGACTCTGTCATCCAGCCAAGTCTCCCAGCTGTATTGGGATTCCGCTGCCAGCAGCGTTTTCATTATTTAGTCCGTTCGTAGCAGGTATGTACACGATCAACAAGATCAGTCCAAAACCGAAGATCAGTCCAAAGCAGAATGTTTGCAGAATGTTTGTAAACTAAGTCTACAAATTAAAAACATAAAATAACGCCACACTGCAGGTCGCAACATAGACGCTGCTAGCCGCCATTGTCTTAGTTACGTTCAACGTTACGTCACGTATGACGAAAGCGCGTAAGTGCATGCCCACAGACACCCATAGAGAATGTATTGAAAGCTTTGAAATGTGAAAAAAATAGATTTTACATGACAGGCTATGAGAGACTTCTGGGCGATTTTCAACCTGACTGAAATCGCCCAAAAAACGGGCGGGGCCATTTGAAGCACGACTTTAGCCTGATTTGACATTTAGTGGCTGGCAGATCAGACGTGAACACTGATAACTGCTGTTGCCGTGATATAATTGATTAGAAAAAAAATCCCTTCCTTTTCCCGTTTGGCAGTGCGTCGCCCATATCGCCCTATTGAACAAGCCGTCCCTGCTAGTGACCATATCCCCCGCGCATCCCGCAAAGGCGGAGATGTTGCTAACATTTACGATAGCAAATGTAAATTTATCCCCCCAAAAATGACTGCGTTTTCGTCTTTTGAGCTTCTAGTCATGAAATCTATGCAGCCTACTCAATCACTTTTTATAGCTACTGTTTACAGGCCTCCTGGGCCGTATACAGAGTTCCTCACCGAGTTCCCTGAATTCCTATCGGACCTTGTAGTCATGGCAGATAATATTCTAATTTTTGGTGACCTTAATATTCACATGGAAAAGTCCACAGATGTCACGATCGTCAGGGAGAGACCAATGCGCAGCGTTGAAGGTGAACATATTATTTAATGAATGAACACACGAACAAAACAACAGACGATAACGTGATGTCTACGGTTTAACACAAACCAAAATAGAACAAGAAACCACAAACACAAAGTGAAAGACAGACAGTTAAATATGTCTCCCAATCAGAGACAACCAGCTGACACTCGTTGCCTCTGATTGGGAGTCACTCAGGCCAACATAGAAATACAAACATAGAATTACACACCCTGGCTCAACATAACAGTGTCCCCAGAGCCAGGGCGTGACAGTACCCCCCCCTAAAGGCGCGGACTCCGACCGCGCCAACTAAATACCACAGGGGAGGGACCGGGTGGGCACTCCGCCTTGGCGGCGGATCCGGCTCCGGGCCTGATCCCCACTCCCTCTCCAACCCCCCAAAGTACCCCTGGTCCGGTCTGGCCCCGCTGGCCGGAGCTGGACTGCACACTGATGGAGCGGATTGCTCTAGCTCCGGCGTAACGCATCTGACCGGTGCCGGACCAGGCACCAGTGGAACAGGCACGGGCCGTGCCGGACCGACGACGCACACCACTGGCTTGGTGTGGGGAGCAGGAGCGGGCCGGACCGGGCTGACGAAGCGCACCACTGACTTGGTGCGGGGAGCTTGGATGGGCCGGACTGGGCTGGCGACGCGCACCACAGACTTGGTGCGGAGAGCAGGAACGGGCCAGACAGGGCTGACGAAACGCACCACAGACTTGGTGCGGGGAGCAGGAATGGGCCGGACTGGGCTGGCGACGCGCACCACAGACTTGGTGCGGAGAGCAGGAACGGGCCGGACAGGGCTGACGAAACGCACCACAGACTTGGTGCGGGGAGCAGGAATGGGCCGGACTGGGCTGGCGACGCGCACCACAGACTTGGTGCGGAGAGCAGGAACGGGCCGGACAGGGCTGACGAAACGCACCACAGACTTGGTGCGGGGAGCAGGAATGGGCCGGACTGAGCTGGCGACGCGCACCACAGACTTGGTGCGGAGAGCAGGAACGGGCCGGACAGGGCTGACGAAACGCACCACAGACTTGGTGCGGGGAGCAGGAATGGGCCGGACCGTACTGGGGACACACACCACTGGCCCTACACCGGGATCTGGAACGGGCCGGACCGGACTGGCAACACACGCCAGTACCTCTCGCCGTGCCTCTACATCCTCCATCCCCTCTTCGACCAGTGGCCCCCGTAACCTGGCGGCCTCCTCTGCCAACCCGCTGGGCCGCTCTATCGCGGCCTCCTGCTGGTCCAACGTCGTGAGCCCCCCCCCTAAAAAATTTCTGGGAGTCTCTCCTCCCCGTGGGCCAGGCCTCGATAATTCTCGCCCAACTCTCGCTCTTCTGCTTCCAATCTCCGCCATTCAGCTCCTCATTCGGCTTGACCCAGTCGAAGCTCTGCCTCCACTGTTGCCAAGTCCACCCACTCTGCTCCTCACTAGGCTGCTTGGTCCAGTTCTGGTGGTTTCTTCTGTCACGATCGTCAGGGAGAGACCAATGCGCAGCGTTGAAGGTGAACATATTATTTAATGAATGAACACACGAACAAAACAACAGACAATAACGTGATGTCTACGGTTTAACACAAACCAAAATAGAACAAGAAACCACAAACACAAAGTGAAAGACAGACAGTTAAATATGGCTCCCAATCAGAGACAACCAGCTGACACTCGTTGCCTCTGATTGGGAGTCACTCAGGCCAACATAGAAATACAAACATAGAATTACACACCCTGGCTCAACATAACAGTGTCCCCAGAGCCAGGGCGTGACAACAGACCCACTCCAAAAGGCTTTCGGAGCCATCATCGACTCAGTGGGTTTTGTCCAACATGTCTCCGGACCTACTCATTTCCACAGTCAAACCTGGATCTAGTTTTGTCCCGTGGAATAAATATTGTGGATCTAAATGTTTTTCCTCATAACCCTGGACTATCGGACCACCATCTTATTACGTTTGCAATCGCAACAAATAATCTGCTCAGACCCCAACCAAGGACCATCAAAAGCTGTGATATAAATTCTCGGACAACCCAAAGATTCCTAGAGGCCCTTCCAGACTCCCTCCACCTACTCAAGGACGTCGGAGTACAAAAATCAGTTAACGACCTAACTGAGGATCTAAATGTAACCTTGCATAATACCCTAGATGCAGTCGCACCCCTAAAAACAAAAAACATTTGTCACAAGAAACTAGCTCCCTGGTATACAGAAAATACCAGAGCTCTGAAGCAAACCTCCAGAAAATTGGAAAGGAAATGGTGCTCCACCAAACTGTAAGTCTTCCCACTAGCTTGGAAAGAAAGTACAGAGCAATATCGAAGAGCCCTCACTGCTGCTCGATCATCCTATTTTTCCAACCTAATTGAGGAGAATAAGAGCAATCCAAAATGTATATTTGATACTGTCGCAAAGCTAACTAAAAAACAACATACCCCAAGAGAGGATACCTTTCACTTCAGCAGTGAGGAATTCATGAACTTCTTTGACGAAAAGATCATTACGGACTCCTCTTTGAATCTGCGTATTTCTCCAAAGCTCAGCTGTCCTGAGTCTGCACAAAACTGCCAGGACCTAGGATCAATGGAGACACTCAAGTTTTTAAATCCTATATCTCTTGACACATTCATGAAAATAGTCATGGCCTCTAAACCTTCAAGCTGCATACTGGACCCTATTCCAACCAAACTACTGAAAGAGCTACTTCCTGTGCTTGGCCATCCTATGTTGAACATAATAAATGGCTCCCTATCCACTGGATGTGTACCAAACTCACTAAAAGTGGCAGTAATAAAGCCTCTCTTGAAAAAGCCAAACCTTGAACTAGAAAATGTAAAAAACTATCGGCCTATATCGAATCACCCATTCCTCTCAAATATTTTTAGAAAAAGCTGTTGTGCAGCAACTCACTGCCTTCCTGAAAACAAAAAATATATATGAAATGCTTCAGTCTGGTTTTAGACCCCATCATATCACTGAGACTGCACTCGTGAAGGTGGTAAATTACCTTTTAATGGCGTCAGACCAAGGCTCTGCATCTGTCCTCATGCTCCTAGACCTTAGTGCTGCTTTTGACACCATCGATCACCACATTCTTTTGGAGAGATTGGAAACCTTAATTGGTCTACACGGACAAGTTCTTGCCTGGTTTAGATCTTATCTGTAGGAAAGATATCAATTTGTCTCTGTGGATGGTTTGTTCTCTGCCAAATCAATTGTACGTTTCGGTGTTCCTCAAGGTTCAGTTTTAGGACCACTATTGTTTTCACTATATATTTTACCTCTTGGTGATGTCATTCGGAAACACAATGTTAACTTTCATTGCTATGCGGACGACACACAGCTCTACATTTCGATGGAAGCCTGTGTTTCAGACATAAGGAAGTGGATGGCGGCAAATGTTTTACTTTTAAACTCGGACAAAACAGAGATGCTAGTTCTAGGTCCCAAGAAACAAAGAGATCTTCTGTTGGATCTGACAATGAATCTTGATGGTTGTACAGTCGTCAAAAAAAAAATAGTGAAGGACCTCGGCGTTACTCTGGACCCTGATCTCTCTTTTGACGAACATATCAATCATTTTTTGTAACATTGCAAAAATCAGAAACTTTTTGTCCAAAAATGATGCAGAAAAGCTCATCCATGCTTTTGTCACTTCTAGATTAGACTAGGACCATGCCTCAGGACTACCTGGCCTGATGACTCCTTGCTGTCTCCAGTCCACCTGGTCGTGCTGCTGCTCCAGTTTTCACTCTTCTCCCTGCGGCTATGGACCTGTTCACCTGAAGTGTTACCTTGTCCCAGACCTGCTGTTTTCAACTCTCTCTCTCTACCGCACCTGCTATTTCAACCTCTAAATGCCAGGCTATGAAAAGCCAAGTGACGTTTACTCCTGATGTACTGACCTGTTGCAACCTCTACAACCACTGTGATTATTATTTGACCCTGCTGGTCATCTATGAACGTTTGAACATCTTGGAGAAAAATCTGTCCTTAATGGCCATGTACTGTTATAATCTCCACCCGGCACAGCCAGAAGGGGACTGGCCACCCCTCAGAGCCTGGTTCCTTTCTAGGTTTCTTCCTAGATTTCTGCCTTTCTAAGGAGTTTTTCCTAGCCACCGTGTTTTAGGCTGGGTTTCTGTACATCTGCTGATGTAAAAAGGGCTTTATAAATAACATTTGATTGATTGATTGATAGTACAACTGCCACACTGGTATATTATAACCTAAGAATTAAAAATATTTTTGTATTTTCTAAAGTATAGCACCTTTGCCAAGAGGCATGCCAGCTAAGATAGTTAGACAAGCTACTCTAACTTGATTGAAAGCCTCAAATGGCTTGGGAGCTGTTATATGAGGTTGGAAGATTTGGACTCTATCTAGCTGGCTAGCTAAAGCTAAGTACATAAAAGTTGCGAGTCCTGCCCATAACCAGCAGCTAAATTCAAATCAAAGTATGTGTCTCCTCCTCCACTGACTTAGCATATCTTTGCTCCGTGGTGCACCTTTGAAGGAACCACTTACTTGCCTGGTCCAGTCAGTGTGCCCCCTCCGCAAAGTACCTCTGACAGATCTTTTTATAAATAATTATCATAAAAAGTGAGTTTAAAAAGGAAGTCTAGTCATTAATTTAACATCTGAAGAAAAGAAAAAAAATGACAAATCTGTGTCTGCTGTGTGTTCAGGGCAGTCCAATGGTAAATGTTAATACTGTAGGCAAGGCGTTGTTTGTTCTGTCTTGTAGTTATTCCAGATAAGATCTGGGTCACCCTCTTCACCCGTGGTATGTCCACAGAAGGAAAGGACACACTTTTCTTCATCCAGTCTTTCTCACAGAACAATGATACAGCATATATCCATCACTGCTTTGATTAAAAGTCTTACATGAAAAGGATCAACGTAAACTACAAAAACAATGACTACTGAGTGAACATGAAGCTGTATATTGCTTTCTACAGACAGTCCATACAGGTACAGTAGTTCAAGATGTTTTGCAACGCATCACTGTCTCTCTAGTATGGACGCATGCAATGGAATGGAGAGCGATTAAGAACGGCCAGTAAAATCTTTCTGTAAGACTCAATTACAGGCTGTTGAAGTGGTTCCAAGGTATAAATACTGACCGTTTCCAAGTTTCCTCCTCCATCCTGAACATGATTGTCATTATTGCATCTGGATTCAGTCTCAATCCATACTCTACTAATACCATGTCATCTTAAACTGAAGATTACTTCTATGGTAACTGTAATAACTGAAGGGCTGTTTCTGGAGGAATATTAATAATTGGAGTTTGCTTCTATGACTGACCTGTTGATGGTCTGTTCTGCTTCATCTGCTCCACCTTGAGTTAAAGTTGGACTGAAACATGAACCCACCATACAGGACTCTCTGTAACTCCCTGGCTTGATGTCAGGTACTGCAGGAAACATCACAAAGGCCTTTAATCCGAGGGAGGAAATGCAATTGTTTTGAGGGAACACCCCATAAAATGTAATGAAATAATTGAGGGTCTATTTGCGAGTACTTTTTAGATCGGGGTGAGGTTAGAGTGGTGGTGGAGGGTGCTGTCACAGATGGATGGCCATGTAATTAGGTCATCCTCCTCGATGCACACGATCTGAATCAATTTCCCATCTAGCTGCAGCACCCAATGCGAGCCACATTGGCAGCCATTGGGAGCAGTAATGTGAAGCAGACACGTGAAGCTCCACTCAGGTGGGCCCTGCTCCCATCTGGAAGGGCCATGAGGGCCCAGGATGGGCTCCCCACTCACACACACAACAATCAATGATACAGTACACTCATGTCGCAAATATGAATGCACTAAATCCATAGTTGATAATAAACTCACTCAGCCCTATCATGCATTCACCCACATTCAAAATAAACACTTATAGAAATGCATTTGTCCCATTGTCATTACACAGTTAAACTTAACAGTTACTCAGTAACATACAGGTAGGCACTCAGTATCACCCACAATCCTCATATAATCACCCTGCACTCAAACTTGCTGCCACCTCCACACAAATGCAGCCCAGTCTCCCAACCCACCTCCCACAATAATCATCACTCCAGTCTCAACCACACAAATTAGGCTTGTCCTCCTTATTCAAGTCACCCTTGCCCCACAGAGAACCAGATAACCTCATAAGCGCAGTCTCCCCAACATACCCCACTGTCACCTCACAACCCCACATACAGATGTAGGGTCTTAATTTGATCACTTTTTTGTTGCTGAGAATGTTCCTGCACAGCAGGAAATGCACACTTGTAGTATATTCAAGGTTTAAAAAGGCTTCAAAAGTTCGTAATTTCCACTTTAAAATGTCTGACTTGATTTGCCCTAACGAAAAATCTATCAACCCCTTCAAATAATGTTGCTTAATTATAATTCACATAATAATTCACATTTCCTGTTGCTGCAGGATTATTTTCCTGCTGTAGCAAACTGGCTCAAATTACGATCCTACATCGGTACTTCAGCCTGCTGCCACATTGTCCCCACATCACTGTCAATGTCACTGTCACCATCATGCGTGTTCCCACCCAGGCCAAGCCCACCTTAGGCCCTCTTCTCCTCCTCCTCCTCTCCTCTCCTCTCACTGAGGCTGGCTCCCGGAGTTCCTCCATTGATTGTTCTGTTACACGGCCGTGGAATGGAGTGGCGAACCAAAGGCCTGCTCTCTCTCTGCAGGAGTCCCCCCCTGACTCCAGCCTGCTCTGGCCTGAGAACAGGCAGCCCACAGCGGACAGCCAGCCCAGCTTTCCTCAATCCCCAGCTCAGACCACCACAGCACAACACAAAGCCATCCGCCCTACCGACCAGAGCATAGCTGAGAGACAGACAGGTCTGTGAATAGGCATGAAGCCTGAATAGGCATCTCGTCAGAAAGGACTAATGGGTGGTCGCTGGATGTCAGGAATGGACTGCTGCATGGCAGTAGCACAGCCAAATGAACTCTCTCTTTCTCATGCAATGTCACCCAAGACAATCATCCGTTGAAATTCCCTAGTTCTAGACTTTCTGAAAAAACGTTTACTTTGCCTTCGCTCTTTGTAGTCTGATTTGTAAAGCCACCCCTCTCTCTCTCTCTCTCTCTCTCTCTCTCTGAGCAGAAAGGTTTTCCTAGAGAGACTCTCTCTGTGTTTGTTTGATCTGTCAAGAAAAATGGGTCTTGCTAATACAAAATATCCACAAAGCCTCGGCAAGACAGAACTGCTCATCCTCCAGGGGAAGGCCTGCCCGCTCCAAGACCTCTCCATCACGGTTGACAACTCTGCGGTGTTTCATAGCACTCATTTTATGTCGCTCTGGATAAGAGTGTCTGCTAAATGACTAAAATGTAAAATACCAACTTGAGAAATATATCGCACTTATGCCTACAGTTCTTGCCAGTCATGGAATCTTTGTTTAAGTTAGCTTATCTGCCTCTATCATAACCTCCATCATGATGGTCTGGTCTCCTGAGTATCCTCACCATGAAGCTTGGTGTTCCTGGGTGTGGTGTTCAGGCCAGTGCTTGGTTCAGGTGGAGCCTATCTCCCTGCCTGCTCCCTGGTTTTGTGTTGTGGAAACAATGGGTCGGGGATGCAGTGGGCCCCCGGGCCCCATGGCCCCTGGGAGGTGTTACAGAGCAGAGATCCCTGTCTGTCATCATCCCACTGCAGAGCACACACACACACAAAGACCCTGACACCGGCTGCAGTTAAGCAGGCTTTAATCACCCTCAGCCTCAGAGCTTCTTCAGCTCCTCTGCCATTTAGAGGTGTTTACACAACCGCACTCCACAATACCTGGATTCCCCCAACTGTGAAAAGGGAGGGGAGTGAGATTGGGATTGCATGTGGTAAAGCTTATTTTATTTACAGTAAATGTAAACATGTTAATTCACGAAACACAAAAAAAGTTCAAAATCATCCTCAGCATCATCCTATGCATGCCATTATCAGTCCCTGAAGTAGCCAAATGATTAAAAGATGCTATGAAACTAAAGTACTGTACAGTCAGGCATCAATTCACAGACGGCACACTGTACTCCAATCTCTCAAGTGTAGCGCTCAGGTGGAGAGCGCCGTAGTGAATAGGGAAATGAAGCTACGGTTGTACTGAGTGCACATGCCAGGGGGAGCTGTGATGCTGCAGCATGCAGCCACCCCCCTTCCTCCAGATGGAGGGGGAGGATCTAAATGAAGACCACCTGGACCGGGGCTAATCCCCCCGACACCATCCCCTATGACACCTCATGCCATTGGATTTACACAGTTTGGGATTTGAAACAGACCTGGGAATTGTTTTGGTTTTTGGGGAAAGGCTGCACGGCGCACGTGAACCTGGGTTAGGCCATAGTTCATGTATACAGTCAGTTACCCAATGAGCTCCTAGGGAGGATCTAATGGCTGATGTATTAATCAAGATATAGGGTGTCCACCCACTCTGCCCAGAGTGGGCGAAAACACGCTTTGGTGATGAAATTTCACTTCTTTATGTTCTAAAATACATTTTACCAAGACAAAATATGATTATTCATGTTCTGAATCGTTCAGAGGGGTCTTTCTCTAACATTTCATTAACAGTATATCCAAAAAGTCGGATTTCGTAACCTATACATCTGATAATAAGCATCGAGCTCTGTTGACAGAGTGGTGCAGCTTTCTTGCCGCAACTTTTGAGGATTTGACATGTTATGGTGGTCGTCTTCAGAGTTGTTTCCACGGATCGCAAAAAGCTAAATTAGCATGACCCGAGCTGAATTAAAATGTAAAAGGCTTGAAAAAAAAAAGCTTGCAGTACGATCAGTGCTCCATTGACATTTCACAGCAACAAGCTTGTTTTTGTCAGAAATCTTAATAGGTATTTGGGCATTAATGTGAAAAGCGTATACTAAAATATGAAAATACTACATGTCATGTCTCAAAATCGATATCTATCTTATCTCTATATTGTTTTATGTCCTGAGGATTCGAGAAGAAAGATGAGTTCAAGGAGGAAGTGAGCCTGTCAGGTAGCCTTCATTCTCACACAGCATCCAGCCTAGCTGAAGTGATGCTTCCAATGTTCTTTATTTTTGCCCACTTTGGATCTGGATGTCCTCTGGGTGGTGGGTGGACCATTCTTGATACACAAGGGAAACTGTTGAGCGTGAAAAGCCCAGCAGCGTTGCAGTTCTTGACACAAACCGGTGCGCCTGGCACCTACTACCATACCCCGTTCAAAGGCACAAAGGCATCTTTTGTCTTGCCCATTCACTTTCTGAATGGCACACATACACAATCCATGTCTCAACTGTTTCAAGGCTTAAAAATCCTTCTTTAACCTGTCTCCTCCCCTTCATCTACACTGATTAAAGTGGATTTAACAAGTGACATCAATAAGGGATCACAGCTTTCACCTGGACTCACCTGGTCAGTCTATTTCATGGAAATACGTTTTGTACACTCATAATGTTTTGTACACTCAGTGTATATGAACATTTTAATTGGATTTTTACATTCCATGTGGGAATAATGCGAATTATTATGGCCAGGGGTTTTACCTGGGAAGGTCAAGCGGTCAGGAAAACCTCCTGGCCCTAAGCATTATACAATGTTTGTTTCTTCTCTCATATTTGCGCCATGTTCTATGGGCAGGTCGGCTGTTTCAAATGCTTGCGCTTAATTGCATTTAATGCAGATAAGATTTGCTGATACAGTACATTAATGACAATGATAATATCGGTTTTCCTTTCACTTTGTTTCACCAAACAAAAATGACATACATCTGCCACACACACACACACACACACACACACACACACACACACACACACACACACACACACACACACACACACAAACACAGATAATGTGTTCAAATAGTACATGGAGACTGGTTGTCTACCCATATCTATAGATATGGTCAAACTGGGCAGAGTATTAACATTAACAGGTGTGGACCAATTTCCTCTGGCCACAGGCAGCCCATGTACCAAAAGAGAAAACAAAAAAAAACATTAAAGCCCCAGCATCCTGCGAATGATCTTGATTCAAAGAGTGTAGAGAATCGATTTGCTTTGCTGTGGTTCTGGGATGTCCAATAATATAAAAGGTAATATCATCTGTCAAAATGCCATCCAGGAAAAATATATCACACTGGGTCTGGGGATTGAACAAAGTGACTACCACGATACAGCGTGAAATCTCCAACAGCTTTATCTCCTTAGCATTTCTGACGACTAATTTTAGCACTATAGTATCTAGTGAGTTGGGAGCATGGCGTTATCTCCCAGGAGGTTCTTAGAACTGCCATGTCCACTGAGACTGGCTGCCACCAGGTCTTCATCAAGAGACACCCTGGGAAACTAAAGACCAGGCCAGGGTTCAAGATCCAGGTGGGCGGGGTTTGAAGTTCCAGGTGGGTGGGGTTTGAAGTTCCAGGTGGGCGGGGTTTGAAGTTCCAGGTGGGCGGGGTTTGCACTTTAAGGAAATGTTTATTGCTCTCAATATAACATGAAAAATCAATCAACCACAGCTTAAGTATTTTAAATGATTTCAAATAGTATTTGAACCCAGGTCTGGTAGACTGAAGACCTGTCTGTGTGACAGGGGCCAGTGTGAGAGGAGGAATGCCCAACACCTCTCAGGGGGTTAACAGCTGTAATCCTGGCATCAGGGGAAGGGATGAGCTTCAGAGCTGACGGATCCTTTGTGAAGGGATGGATAGGCTTTGGGACTAGCAGGGTTTACTGTGAGTGTGTGTAAACGGATGAGCTCTGGGTTATATGGACTGATACTGGTAATACCTAGAACAGTTCTGTCAGGCAGATGTATAACCAACCAGTGGCTGGTGGTCTTGACTGAGGTATAAGGTAAGATAAAGTGGACAGAATGGCCATATACTTGAAAACATATGTGAAGGCTCTTAATTCAAAGCAGTCCGATTGATCCATTAACTTTATTTTGTCTGACTTTGAAATCATTCAGACTCTCATTTAAAATGATGCATCATCACACTAACGATATTCCCAGACACACCTGTTTATGTTACTTTTTCTAATTAGTCCACCTTGTTGGTTTCTAACTTGCCCCACGGCTACATGGTCCAGACACAATGTGCCATGAGTCAGTCCTCTCCAAGCCTAATGTAAAGAATCAGCTGATGACTGCTCCACTTCTTATAGCGTCTGGACAATGCTAAGCGATAATAATAAACAGAGGCAACCCTTGATGTGGTTTGCATTAAATGGTTTACTATAGGGCGGCAGGTAGCCTAGCGGTTAGAGCGTTGGGCCAGTAACCGAAAGGTTGCTAGTTTAATTCACTGAGCCAACAAGGTGAAAAATCAGTCGATGTGCCCTTAAGCAAGGCACTTAACCCTAATTGCTCCAGGGTTCACCGTTGATAATGGCAGACTCTGGCCGTGACACCACTCTCCGAGGGTGTCTTAGGGGGAGTTGGGACATGCATGCGTATCATACACACTTGTTCATGTGTGGAATAGGACAGATATACACACCCACCTTATTATTATTAATCCCATCAGGATGAGTTAGAGACAGAATGATAGAGAAGTAGGTTGATGGTGCTGAGGACGTACGTATTTCATGTCAGTTATAATCTAAAGTGTCAGTGTTTTCTTTTAAAGGGTTACAGGACTGGCTTGCATTCTCACCTGTGTGGCTGTGTCTATTTTGCTTTGCCAAGAATTTCCTTGCTTTCGATATCGGACGTTAAAACAATTCTTGTTTTCGGGAATAATCTCGACCAACGTACTTGTAAACAATCTAAAATGTAGACATAATAATAACTGCATTGCATTTTCATGTTATGGTCAGTGAATTTCTCCTTGCAGAATAAACATACATTTCCCTCCTGGGCCAGTGGACTTTTAATAGAATGATTATGAAAACCTACAGTGATTTGGACCCCCTACACCGGTATGGAGGCAAAATGCACTTGCTGTCATGTTTCTGTCTATGACTGTTATGACAGGATGAGAGTCTCTGAGCCAGCCAGTCTCTCCCCAGTGTGGCTATATGCAGGAGGAGCTCAGAGTTCTCAGACACTAGGCCCAAGGGGCATTCATTCATTCTCCTAGTATAAACTGGCAATCCATAGGGCCCCTTAATGGACTGCTGTGGACCCTAATTCCAAGCTCTCATTGGATACTCAGATCCATTCCCACCCAATTTGCTCCCCTATTATTTTGGTTTCAGTTCACAAATAGTGCAGCAGTTGTCTCGCCGGTGGGCTTCAAGGTTTTAACCTGCATTCCTCTGCTTTCCCATCTCTTACCAGTTGAAAACAGGGCCAGTCAGCAAGACAGCAAACGCCAGCCACTATCCATATCCATGCTATGGGGTCTTTCAAAGATTAGGTTTACATTTTCACATGGGTGTATGCGAACGTTACACATATTTGAACATACTGGGATAGTCTTTACATTTCCCTGCTCTTACATTTGGTCCTGCTCTTACCTTCAACTATGTGGGCATCAGAACTGACCTTTGCCTGAGTGGACGGGACACCAGAGGAGGCTGGTGGGAGGAGCTATAGGAGGACGGGCTCATTGTAATGGCTGGAATGGAATAAATGGAATGGTACCAATCAAACACATGGAAACAACGTGTTTGACTCTGTTCCATTTAATCCATTTCAGCTATTACAATGAGCCCGACCTCCTATAGCTCCTCCCACCAGCCTCCTCTGCAGGACACCAATACCCATGGGATGGGGGTAACTCATAGGGTAGGAGAAGAGGAGATTTAAGGATATGAATTTGAGAGAGGTGGACGTCGTCTGTAAGCACCAGGCCACGGTCAGTAGGAAGTACACACAGCAAGCTCATTTCCCCTGAGCTTTGCTCTCTGGGATATCTAAACATCACCTGTTGATCCTAACTTACTGAGAGAGAGACGGCGAGGGAGGGGGAGAGAGGGAGGGAGTAAGGGAGAGAGAGTACGGAGGGGGGTGGGGGGAGGTGGAGAGAGTCGAGAAATGGGTGAAAGAGACTTTCAGCAACGGGAATGAGAGAATGGGGTGGGCGGAAACAGAGAGAGAGGAAGTGAGACAGAAAGTGAGACATTTTGATGTGGTAGAGATGAGAGAAACATGACCACTGTTAGTACTGGACCTGCTTATAATACCCCCATCACCAGATGTAGAACCATTAAGGCGTAGTATTCATCATATCCTGCTTTACTACCTCACAGAGACAACTGAGAAACAGAACCCAGACCAGGGCTGTCTTTATCCATGAGGTCATCTTCTATGGACTGTTTTCAGGATATTTTATACAAAAAACGGGCGGAAGAAAATGGAGGACCCCCTATTGGACTGTCATCAAATCTCAAGAGTTAGTGCAGCTAAAGGTTCACAGCTGTTAATAACCCAAATACTGGGCAGCTGTCTCTGGCATGGACCATGGCACTTATCACCAGTGGATTAGTGCACTATGTGACACTAGAAAATGCAAAGCTTTCCAAATGAATTTGTCAGTGTTTCATATTTTGTCATACTTTGATCAAACAATGATGAGTTTTAGTGATAGTAGGTAATGCATTCTATATGCATTTAATGATGGTTAGATATACAATATCAAAGATATTTCCCACACCCATCCAATAATTGCATATCCAGGCCAAACAAACTTCTCTTGGCAAGCATGTGTTGTGAGTAGAGAGTAAGAGTGCATGGGCATGCCAGTGTCCGTTACTCATGTGACTGTTTAGGTCTCTATGCCTTGTAGGGGAAATAGAAACGTGATTGCCAGCAAATCAGGCAGCTGCTGCAAGGAATATGTTTCTCAATGAAACCCGATAACTCTGAGACATTCATATGGATCATGTAGCAGGCATCACGCTGGGTGTAGAGACAGGGCATGTCCAGGGCTAATATACTGCAGGCAGCCATGGCTCCTGTTTTGGGTCTTCTGCTAGCGTCTCATAAAGTTTATATTCCCACCTCAAACTTCACTCCAACGCCATACCGTTTCTGTTAAAGGAGGACTTTCATTCATTGTTCGCAATTCATTTAAATTAAATATGATATAATTTCAAGTGGTTTGCATGTGCTGTGTGGTCAGTTTTCTCTTCCACTTTAATGTATCGCAATCAGCAGTGGGCTAATCAGTGTAACTATGTAATATATCACACTTGATGCTTTATTTCACCCAGTAATGCATCCATCTTTAACAGGAACATTCCCATTCCCAGTGCTCTCTCCCCCTCGTCCCCATAAGCTCAGAAAATTCATACAGTGCATGGTGGTGGTGGTGGTAGCCTACGGAAAACAGAGCTGAGTAGGTGTTTGCCCCGAGAGGGGATCAGCGTAGAAATCACAGCCTGGAGACGAGGGTTTGTATCAGGGCACATTTAGAGAGGACAAGCTTAATTTAATTGAGCTTTTCTTTGCAGGCTTGGCTCAACAAGTTGTTGCCTGTGATGCAATAGGTCCAGCACCACAATGCTGATCAAGAGCCTTTCTTAGCCCTCCTCCCACAGCCATTCAACACTCTCTCAAGAGTAAACACTGGTCCTGACTCCTGTCAAGCTGTGTGGGGATTTCAAAATACAAGACATGCATTTCTGAAAAGCGCCATTCAATTATGTGAGAACACTACTGTTTTCAATACAATCATCAAAACATACTATGAAACCTGAACTCTATTCTTTAAAAGCCCTACATTCTCTATCTTTGATGCCGTTTTTGTTAATGGAAATCTAACCAAACCAAAAGGGTTTGTTTGTTTTTTAGTTTTACTTTCTGGCATTCTCCCATAATATGTTGAGTCATTGGGGAAGACAATACAATGCATGAAAAGAGTTGGGTTTAGTACTGGAAGAGAAATAGCTGTTTTGACAGTGTTTTAAAGCTGTCTCCAGGGCTAAGACTAACAATGCTCCACTCAATGGGCAGGAAAGAAGATGACAGAACACTGTGTTTAAAAGGCCTTGGAATTCGCAGCTTATGAAGTTGGGCTCGTCTCGGCGCAGCAGTGCAGCGTTGGGGGCGGAAAAGCTGCTCTTCTTCAGGGGGCCTTAATCTGGAGTGCAAGCCAACACAGGTCTCAGGTGGCTGGCTGTGCAGCTCCTTGATCATCCACCATGAGAAATGGGGAGGAGAGGGGAGGGTTGGTGGGGGAGGTGAGGGTTGGAGGGCGGGGGGTGAGGAAAGGGGAGAGAAAGAGGGAGGGAAGACACGGTCTGGTCACCATGTTATGGTAACTCCCTGTGTGACACAGTAACCCTCCTTCCACACCCCACTGCCTTCTCATTCTCCTCAGCATGCTTTAAACTGACTATGTAACTATGTCCAACTATGTGCATTAATGGAAAGCAAGAGGAATTTGAAGTAGGAATATCTTGTTCGGTTAATTTAAGAATTAATGTCAGTAATGTATGCCTACTACGAGTAGTAATACTGTAGTAGCATTATTATAATGTGCAGTTTCATACTCAGCAGTATTGTGATACACGCCTTGGACTGAAACGTGGTCAGCAGATAATAGGCCTGAATTAACAGGGTGGAATAATGAGATGGAGAAAAGTTAGTAGTGTTCAGTATTAAGCATTCTCCAAGACTTAAAATATACTTTTATTTTGTTAATCTTTTTTCCATATTTTTGTTGTCAAAATCAATTATACATTACAACTGCATTGTAGTTTGAAATCTTTTCACATTCCATATTGGGTATAAAAAATAAAAGGTCTCAAGTTCAAAAAGCTATCTCCATACATCCACACATTCAAACACATTCACCTATTACCTCTCACTAATAGTGTGATGAGTGTGATAGAAGGAGTCAGGCACAGGAGGGTATATCACCGAATACAGAGTTTATTCCATCGTACACAATTGCGCTGGATAGTGACAACAGAAAACAGGCACAGGGGAAACCATCTACCCTGGCAATACAAGCTACGGGTAGCTCCAACAATATACAGGCACAGGGGAAAAATCGACCCTAGTGTAGCTCCACCGAGCTCCACTACTCTCCCAATAATCAATCACCCACAAGAACAAGGGGGCAGAGGGAACACTTATACATTGACTAATGAGGGGATAAGAACCCACCTTGATGCGCAGCTCCAGCAGCGCGCCGACCCCGGCCTCGGGGATGGCCAGGAGGACGCGGAGCAGGGCGAGCCGGATGACGACGGTGGAAATCCCGCAACAGGGAGGAATCGAGGATATCCCTCACCGGGACCCAGCACCGTTCCTCCAGACCGTACCCCTCCCACTCCACGAGGTACTGTAGGCCCCCCACCCGACGCCTCGAATCCAGGATGGAACGGACAGAGTACGCGGGGCCCCCACGATGTCCAGAGGAGGTGGAGGAACCTCCCGCACCTCAGACTCCTGGAGCGGACCAGCCACCACCGGCCTGAGGAGAGACACATGAAATGAGGGGTTAATATGGTAATCAGGGGTAAGTAATAACCTATAAGTGACCTCGTTGATTCTCCTTAGGACTTTGAACGCCCCCACAAACCACGGGCTCAGCTTCTGGCAGGGCAGGCGGAGGGGCAGATTCCGGGTCGAGAGCCAGACCCGATCCCCCGGTACGAAGACCGGGGCCTCACTGTGGTGGCGGTCAGCGTTGGCCTTCTGACGACGCACGGCGCGCTGGAGGTGAACGTCGGCAGCGTCCCACGTCTCCTCCGTGCGCCGAAACCAGTCATCCACCGCAGGAGCCTCAGTTTGGCTCTGGTGCCACGGTGCCAGAACCGGTTGGTAACCTAAAACACATTGGAATTGTGTTAGGTTAGTAGAGGAGTGGCGGAGAGAGTTCTGGGCATATTCTGCCCATGGCAAGAACACCAACCACTCCCCCAGCCGGTCCTGGCAGTAGGACCGCAGGACCCTACCCACATCCTGATTTTCCCGTTCCACCTGCCCATTAGACTCGGGGTGGAACCCAGAGGTCAGGCTGACCGAGACCCCCAGACGTTCCATGAACGCCTTCCAGACCTTGGACGTGAACTGGGGACCTCGGTCGGACACTATATATTCTGGTACCCTGTAGTGCCGAAAGACGTGAGTAAACAGGGCCCCCGCAGTTTGCAGGGCCGTGGGGAGACCAGGCAGAAGAAGGAGGCGGCAGGACACAACGACCAGGATGGTGGTGTTACCTTGGGAGAGGGGAAGATCAGTCAAGAAATCAACACTTAGGTGAGACCATGGTCGTTGTGGAACTGGTAAAGGTTGTAACTTACCCGCTGGGAGGTGCCTAGGTGCCTTACTCTGGGCGCACACCGAGCAGGCGGAGACGTACACCCTCACGTCCTTAGCCAAGGTAGGCCACCAGTACTTTCCGGTCAGGCAGCGCACTGTACGACCGATACCTGAGTGACCAGAGGAGGGTGACGTGTGTGCCCAGTAGATCAGACGATCACGGATAAGAGCAGGCACGTACCGCAGCCCAGCTGGACACTGAGGTGGAGATGGATCTGTGCGTAATGCCTGCTCTATATCCGCGTCCATCGCCCATACTACTGGCGCCACAATGCAGGAGGCCAGGAGTATGGGGGTGTTGTCTCTGGGCCTCTCCTCTGTTTCATACAGCCGGGACAGTGCGTCTGCCTTCACATTCTTCGTACCGGAATGTATGACAGTGTAAAATCAAACCGGGTGAAGAATAGGGCCCACCTGGCCTGGCGAGGATTCAGCCTCCTCGCTGCCCGGATGTACTCCAGGTTACGGTGGTCCGTCCAGATGAGGAAAGGGTGTTTCGCCCCTTCGAGCCAATGCCTCCACACAGTCAAAGCTCGGACAACAGCCAACAGCTCCTGATCACCAATGTCGTAGTTCTGCTCCGCCGGGCTGAGCTTCTTAGAGAAGAAGGCACAGGGGTGGAACTTGGGTGGCGTGCCAGAGCGTTGAGATAGGACAGTGCCTATCCCTTCCTCGGACGCATCCACCTCCACTACGAACGGTAGTGATGGATCGGGGTGGGCCAGTACCGGGGCTGAGGTGAACAGACCCCGCAGTTTACTGAAGGCCAGGTCAGCCTCAGCAAACCAGCGGAGCAGGGACGGCCCACCCTTCAACCGGGATGTAATGGGAGCTGCAACCTTGCCAAAGCCCCGGATAAACCTCCGATAGTAGTTGGCGAAGCCAGGGAAGCGCTGCACCTCCTTAACCGTGGTTGGAGTCGGCCAATTACGCACGGCTGAAATGTGATCTCCCTCCATCTCCACACCTGAGGTGGTAATGCAGTATCCGAGGAAGGAGACGGACTGCTGGAAAAACATACACTTCTCTGCCTGGTCCAACAGTCGGGCCAGTACTTTGCGAACCAGGGATACATGCTCGGTGTGCGTGGTGGAATACACCAGGATGTCATCGATGTAGACCACTACACCGCGACCAAGCATGTCCCGAAACACCTCGTTCACAAAGGACTGGAAGACGGATGGAGCATTCATCAAACCGTAGGGCATCACCAGGTATTCATAATGCCCCGTGGTTGTGCTGAATGCTGTCTTCCTCTCATCCCCCTCCCGAACACACACCAGGTTGTATGCACTCCTGAGATCTAATTTGGTGAAGAAGCGCACCCCATGCATTGACTCAATCACTGAAGGAAAAAGGGGGAGAGGATAACTAAATCTTATCGTCTCCTTGTTCATTGATCGTTAATCAATGCACGGGCGCAGACCTCCGTCTTTCTTCTTCACAAAGAAGAAACTCAAGGAGGCTGGTGAAGTGGAGGGACGTATATACCCCTGGCCCAGGGACTCGGTGACGTATGTTTCCATATCCTCCGTTTCAGCCTGCGACAGGGGGTACACATGACTCCTGGGAGGTACAACGTCTACCCGAAGGTTTATCGTTCAATTCCCCGCCCGATGAGGTGGTAGTTTTGTCGCCTGCATCTTCGAAAACGTGTGCACCAAATCGAGGTATTCGGGGGGAATGCGCATGGTGGAGGTAACATCTGGACTTTCCACTGTGGTTGCGGAAACACCTAGACACCTACCCTGACACTCTCGCGGCCACCCCGTGAGAACCCTCTGCGGCCATGAGAAGGTGGGGTTGTGGAGTGCTAGCCAAGGGATACCTAATACCACAGGGAAAGCAGGAGACTCAATCATCGAAAAGGTAACCTGCTCACAATGAGTCTCCTGGGTGATCATGGTGACTGGTACAGTAACTTCCTTAACCCTAAGGGTCGACTATCAAGTGCTCTGATGGGGAGTGGAATGGATAGGGGAACCAATGAAATGCCTTGATGGCGTGAGAATGCCCTGTCCATAAAGTTCCCAGCTGCGCCTGAATCGACTAGCACCTTACACTGGGGAACTACCATGTGATCGGGAAAGTAGATAGGTAGGGTACAGTGCGCAGCAGAGGGCTCTGAACGAGTGTGGGTGTTCGATACCTGAGGTGATGCGAGAGTGCCCTGCCTGCCGCATCCAGACCCAAAAGAGTGTTGACGACGACATGTGGTGTACTGTCCCTTCGTGCCACCAGAGTGGCACTGTCGCCGTCGTCCTCCGCTCTCTCGGACGGCGGCTCCACCCAGCTCCATCAGCTCGGGATCCGAGTCGTCCGGGGTGGAAACGGGCAGACCCCTACCAGGACGTCCTCTGGCTGCCAGCAGGTTGTCCAAACGGATGGCCATGTCCACCATTTGCGTGAAGGACAACATGGTGTCCCGCCGAAGCCTGCCCGAACAAGGAGGGGAGGCAGCCTCGACGGAAGTCGTGACAAATAGTCAAATGAATAATGCATATAATCTGAGGCTGTTCAATCAGTAGTATTTAGCATCTAGCAACAAAAGCTATTTGGCATGTAAAACCACCTAGAGCTAGCTAGCTAGCACTTAGCAAAGCTACATTCAGTTAGCATAAAGCTAACGAACAGTTCAATGCTATTTTCTTACAAATATAAACACTTTCAACACATTTTATCATCACATTGCATATTTCCATATATTAACTGAAGTAAACTGAGCCTTTGCTCATAGAAAATAAAACAAATAGGGGCTAAAAACATTGTTGAGAAAAAGTTTTAAAAGTTTGGACGCCATCTTATTCCCTTTTCTTGCATATAAATCATTAGCTAGCAACCGAGCGAACCACCATTACTTATAACGGGGAAAATACCAACCAGTTTTTCACTCGGTTAAAACTCCCTTCAATTGCTTTCAAACATCACCAAACTCATGGACTATGTAATTAACCATGTTATCTCAATATTTTGTGAGTCATATTGAACTTTTGCACCTTACATACCTGAATTAACAGGGTGGAATGATGAGATGGAGAAAAGTTAGTAGTGTTCAGTATTAGGCATTCTCCAAGATTGAAGAAGCAACGTCCAAGACCTGACGATCCCAATAATGCTCCCCATTGATGTCACAGCTCCCCTAGCAGCAGTGATCATACATATTACTTTCAATGCAAATACCTGGGAGGCCTAGAAAATGATACAAGGGATGGCTCCATAAAATAACAAACAAAATAAAACATCACAAATATGACCAAAATGTACATATTTGTGTGCGTCACAATTACATTAAGCAGTTAGTATAATGTATTACATTTCTTAGAAGTGTCATATTCATATACTCAGTGGTGTCTGAGCCTTGTAAGGAAACTTCTTAAGCCTGTGACACCTTAAATTCCCCCTGGGGATCAATAGAGTTTAATTGTATTGTAAAAGGTGCAAATGCAGGTCACGGAGACTGAACTTTGAAACATAGTGGCAGCAAGTAAGGTAACCTACCCACACTCAAAAACCAACCCAACACTGGGTAAATAGTGGACAGAAGACACATTGGGTTATTTTTGACCCAGCAGTTGGGCCACTTAGTTGGGTTATTGAGCTAGATGGGCAGTATTTCTGATGGGCAGTATTTCTGTATTTGAAATACGCAATTTAATTATTTTTTATTATGTATTACACTGGGCTGAACTACACTCCAATGTATTATACTTTCTAAAGCTGTAATTAGTATTTTCAAAATTCAAAATACTTTTCTATACCATTTCTTTATTGCGGTTCAGAATTGTGTGGCCCCCATTCACCCTACATTGGTATCAAAAGTCTGATGGTACTATGGTGTGATAAAAGCGTCTGCTAAATGAACTAAATATAAATGTCTATGCAAAAATTTACATTTGCAAAGCATGCTGAGTATTATTCTAATGAGCCCCACCCCAAAACAAGGCCAATGACAATACTCAGTGTGCTTTGCAGTTGTTCATTTTCACATTACCTTTACATTTTGGTCATTTAGCAGACACTCTTATCCAGAGTGACAGTGCATTCAACTTAGGGGTATGGGAGAGGGTCATACGTTTTACATTTCAGTAAGGGGAGGGTTTTGTATTTTTTCAATCTAGTCTAGGGGAGGGTCATGTAATTTGTAATCGATTAAATTTCAATATTTCTCAGTGTTTTAGAATTAGTTGCTTATTAGGTTATATATATTGATGTATGCCCGATGCCACCCCTCATCTCTGATTCTCCTCTGGGCGCGCAATATCATATGCGCCTATAGGCTATTTAGTGTGGTCTCAATCAAATAATCCATAGCCTATAGGCCAGGGGTATTCAACTCTTACCCTACGAGGTGCGGAGCCTGCTGGTTTTCATATGGGTGGTCCTCTGTAGCTCAGCTGGTAGAGCACGGCGCTTGTAACGCCAGGGTAGTGGGTTCGATCCCCGGGACCACCCATACGTAAAAATGTATGCACACATGACTGTTAGTCGCTTTGGATAAAAGCGTCTGCTAAATGGCATATTATTATATTATACCTGATCATTAATTGCAACCACCTGTTGTCTCAGGTCTAAATGACTCCCTGATTAGAGAAACATTTGAAAAAAGCAGTGGAACTGGCTTTGAGGTCCAGAGTTGAGTTTGGCTATAGGCTTTTTTGTGTGCTGCTTAACCAATGGCTGTGCTGTGTAGGGCCACGGCATCAATAAATCAATACATTTTGAATAGGCCTAGACCAAAACATTTGTGTTGTATTGGAGCCTATTTCTTCCTTTTTAAGAAATATGAGGTAAGCCTACCTGTTTGACAGACGAAATTAGGCTATAGGCTGCTATATCCATATTCCTCCACCTACCATGCACTCTTTAAATAGCCTAACTCCGTGTCAGTGAAGGGCAGTTCAATTAAAACCAAGACTCGAATTGAGGATTTTTTATGAATTTATTTGCAAATTATGGTGGAAAATACGTATTTGGTCACCTACAAACAAGCAAGATTTCTGGCTCTCACAGACCTGTAACTTCTTCTTTAAGAGGCTCCTCTGTCCTCCACTCGTTACCTGTATTAATGGCACCTGTTTGAACTTGTTATCAGTATAAAAGACACCTGTCCACAACCTCAAACAGTCACACTCCAAACTCCACTATGGCCAAGACCAAAGAGCTGTCAAAGGACACCAGAAACAAAATTGTAGACCTGCACCAGGCTGGGAAGACTGAATCTGCAATAGGTAAGCAGCTTGGTTTGAAGAAATCAACTGTGGGAGCAATTATTAGGAAATGGAAGACATACAAGACCACTGATAATCTCCCTCGATCTGGGGCTCCACGCAAGATCTCACCCCGTGGTGTCAAAATGATCACAAGAACCCCAGAACCACACGGGGGGACCTAGTGAATGACCTGCAGAGAGCTGGGACCAAAGTAATAAAGCCTACCATCAGTAACACACTACGCCGCCAGGGACTCAAATCCTGCAGTGCCAGACGTGTCCCCCTGCTTAAGCCAGTACATGTCCAGGCCCGTCTGAAGTTTGCTAGAGTGCATTTGGATGATCCAGAAGAGGATTGGGAGAATTTCATATGGTCAGACGAAACCAAAATATAACTTTTTGGTAAAAACTCAACTCGTCGTGTTTGGAGGACAAAGAATGCTGAGTTGCATCCAAAGAACACCATACCTACTGTGAAGCATGGGGGTGGAAACATCATGCTTTGGGGCTGTTTTTCTGCAAAGGGACCAGGACGGCTGATCCGTGTAAAGGAAAGAATGAATGGGGCCATGTATCGTGAGATTTTGAGTGAAAACCTCCTTCCATCAGCAAGGGCATTGAAGATGAAACGTGGCTGGGTCTTTCAGCATGACAATGATCCCAAACACACCGCCCGGGCAACGAAGGAGTGGCTTCGTAAGAAGCATTTCAAGGTCCTGGAGTGGCCTAGCCAGTCTCCAGATCTCAACACCATAGAAAATCTTTGGAGGGAGTTGAAAGTCCGTGTTGCCCAGCGACAGCCCCAAAACATCACTGCTCTAGAGGAGATCTGCATGGAGGAATGGGCCAAAATACCAGCAACAGTGTGTGAAAACCTTGTGAAGACTTACAGAAAACGTTTGACCTGTGTAATTGCCAACAAAGGGTATATAACAAAGTATTGAGAAACTTTTGTTATTGACCAAATACTTATTTTCCACCATAATTTGCAAATAAATTCATTAAAAATCCTACAATGTGATTTTCTGGAGAAAAAAAATCTCATTTTGTCTGTCATAGTTGACGTGTACCTATGATGAAAATTACAGGCCTCTCTCATCTTTTTAAGTGGGAGAAGTTGCACAATTGGTGGCTGACTAAAAATGTTTTTTCCCCACTGTAAATACATTTGCAATTAGCCTGCCGAACAGCAACAACATTCTCAGTAACAGTTACAGAAACGTCTTACTTGCTATGACTGTGATATGTTGTTGTTTATCTACCTTAGTTGAATGCATTGTCTCTCTGGATAAGAGCTTCTGCTAAATCAGGGGTGTCAAACTCATTCCATGGAGGGCCTAGTGTCTGCAGGTTTTTGGTCTTTCCTTTCAATTAAGCCCAAGACAATCAGGTGCGGGGAGTTCCTTACTAATTAGTGACCTTAATTCATCAATCAAGGACAAGGGAGGAGCGAAAGCCTGCAGATTCTCGGCCCTCCGTTGAATGAGTTTGACACCTGTGTGATAAATTACCAAAATGTAAATCTATATGTGAAAATTTACAATTGCAAAGCACACTGGGTATTGTCATTGGCCTTGCTTCGGCGCGGAGCTCATTAGAGTAATACTCATTATGCTTCGCAATTGTACATTTTTACATATACATTTACATTTACAATAGTTCATTTAGCAGACGCTGTTGTCACATCATAGTGCAATCAGACTTTTGAAACCATTGTAGGGTTGAAGGGGGCCACAAAATTGTGAACCGCTGTAAAGAAATAGTATAGAAAAGTATTTTGTATTTTGAAAATACAAATTACAGCTTTCGAAAGTATCTTGTTACAAAATACTTTGGAGTTTAGTTCAGCCCAGTGTATTACAAAATACTCAGAAGTAATTAAAATATGCATTTCAAATACATGTAACAGAAATACTACCCATCTCTGATTGTAGTTCAATAACCCGGCATCAACAAGGCTCTGGCAATGGGTTGTTAAGTGACCCAACTGCTGGGTCAAAATAGCCCAAAGTGTTCTGTCCAATATTTACCCTAATTGAGTTGTTTTTAACCCCGCATTTTTTTTAGTGCACTGATGTATATCTGGAGGTATACATCACTTATGACTGGGAGTTCAAACTCACTGAACCATACTTAAGAGGGGGAGATGGGGGTTGTTTGAACACTCAAGGCCAAGCTTTGCTCAAACTGGGGGAGAGCAGAGCAGGGCAGGGAGGAGGGAGGGGTGATGGGAGGTTTGATAGGGCAGCGTCCCATTGGATGATAAATCACCTGACATGCCAGTTGAAAGGCCGAGCCGTACAGTAGAAATTACTGACCAGGACCAGCGTTTCATGGTTTTGGTTTGAGCTTTACGCCATCGCATCTGGCAAAGGTTGACAATGGTATATTGCGCATGTAAGTGTTAAAACCATCTTCTTATTGAATAGCACCAGTTATTGTATGGATAGTGTTCATGAGGCCCAGATTGTTGAACTAGAAGGGCAAGTAGGCTTTATTTCTTGAATTATGAGATTAATCATGAGCTACTTGATCCTGTCACATTCTCATTGAGCTATGATTCCAAAACCACTTTTTGACAAAAGCATGGCAACAATATTGCTCAGCTAACATGTCATCAATCAGGGTCAAAACTCACATTATTGAGTTGAGTAAATGATCAACCCTGGTAAAAAGATCAAACACAATGGAAAAACTTGAACTCAACACATTGTTCCGCACATATGTCCCTTTTCAGAGTAGTCCAGATCGAGCCAAGATGTGTTATGCTACACAAAATATTCTCTGCTCAAAACCAAATAAGGCCCTCCAACATATACCCCAGAAATCATTTGAATACAAAAACGTGAAACATTGTTCAAATATATAAATAAAATGAATAAAGACATTTGTTCTCCATATGTGAAGTCTCTTTGTTTTAAAACAGCATACTGCTCTAGCTGATCAACAGTGCCTTGCGAAAGTATTCACCCCCCTTGGCATTTTTCCTATTTTGTTGCCTTACAACCTGGAAATAAAATTGATTTTTTTGGGGGGGGGTTTGTATCATTTTATTTACACAACATACCTACCACTTTGAAGATGCAAAATATTTTTTGGGGTGAAACAAACAAGAAATAAGACAAAAAAAACAGAAAACTTGAGTGTGCATAACAATTCACCGCCCCAAAGTCAATACTGTAGAGCCACCTTTTGCAGCAATTACAGCTGCAAGTCTCTTGGGGTATGTCTCTATAAGCTTGACACATCTAGCCACTGGGATTTTTGCCCATTCTTCAAGGCAAAACTGCTCCAGCTCCTTCAAGTTGGATGGGTTCTGCTGGTGTACAGCAATCTTTAAGTCATACCACAGATTCTCAATTGGATTGAGGTCTGGGCTTTGACTAGGCCATTTCAAGACACTTAAATGTTTCCCCTTAAACCACTCGAGTGTTGCTTTAGCAGTATGCTTAGGGTCACTGTCCTGCTGGAAGGTGAACCTCCGTCCCAGTCTCAAATCTCTGGAAGACTGAAACAGGTTTCCCTCTACAATTTCCCTGTATTTAGCGCCATCCATCATTCCTTCAATTCTGACCAGTTTTCCAGTCCCTGCCGATGAAAAACATCCCCACAGCATGATGCTGCCACCACCATGCTTCACTGTGGGGATGGTGTTCTCGGGGTGATGAGAGGTGTTGGGTTTGCGCCAGACATAGCGTTTTCCTTGACGGCCAAAAAGGTCAATTTTAGTCTCATCTGACCAGAGTACCTTATTCCATGTGTTTGGGGAGTCTCCCGCATGGCTTTTGGCGAACACCAAACGTGTTTGCTTATTTTTTTCTTTAAGCAATAGCTTTTTTCTGGCCACTCTTCCGTAAAGCCCAGCTCTGTGGAATGTACGGCTTCAAGTGGTCCTATGGACAGATACTCCAATATCCGCTGTGGAGCTTTGCAGCTCCTTCAGGGTTATCTTTGGTCTCTTTGTTGCCTCTCTGATTAATGCCCTCCTTACCTGGTCTGTGAGTTTTGGTGGGCAGCCCTCTCTTGGCAGGTTTGTTGTGGTGCCATATTGTTTCCATTTTTTAATAATGGATTTAATGGTGCTCCGTGGGATGTTCAAAGTTTCTGATATTTTTTTTATAACCCAACCCTGATCTGTACTTCTCCACAACTTTGTCCCTGACCTGTTTGGAGAGCTCCTTGGTCTTCATGGTGCTGCTTGCTTGGTGGTGCCCCTTGCTTAGTGGTGTTGCAGACTCTGGGGCCTTTCAGAACAGGTGTATATATACTGAGATCATGTGACACTTAGATTGCACACAGGTGGTCTTTATTTAACTAATCATGTGACTTCTGAAGGTAATTGGTTGCACCAGATCTTATTTAGGGGCTTCATAGCAAAGGGGGTGAATACATATGCACACACCACTTTTCAGTTATTTATTTTTTAGAATTTTTTGAAACAAGTTATTTTTTTCATTTCACTTCACCAATTTGGACTATTTTGTGTATGTCCATTACATGAAATCCAAATAAAAATCCATTTAAATTACAGGTTGTAATGCAACAAAATAGGAAAAACACCAAGGGGGATGAATACTTTTGCAAGGCACTGTATCTGCAGTAGTCAGCAGCAATGATGTATTCCACTGGTCAGACTTCCATGACGGTTCATTGATGTGTTACGTCAAACCACAATGGACTACATGCATCCTAAGGGAACAATCCATGAGTCACATCCTCATGGCTTTAATTCCCTCTACACACTCACTGCTACTGCATTGCATCCAGTAACCCCTTCAAAGCACATGCACCCCACGCCCAATCTGTTCCCCTAACCCCCTTTCCTGACCTCACTGGGTCAAGCCAACATGTGGAACTCATAGGCACTAAACGGCACTTTGTTAATGTCATTGTTATCTGATATGTGGAGACAATTAATGGCTGCCAAGGGCATGACTTTTCTTTCTCTCCTTCCTCCTGCCTACATGCGTTCTGTTCTGTCCAAGTCTGGAGAGGCAGGAACTCAACTAGGGCCATTGGCCACACAGTGAGCAAATTTCAGTGCTGTTTGTGCCTTGAGGTTGGTCGCCTTAATTGGGGAGGATGGGCTCGTGGTAATGGCAGGAGCGGAGTAAATGTAATGGTATCAAATACATCAAACACATGGTTTCCATGTGTTTGATGCCATTCCATTGGCTCCATTCCAGACATTATTATGAACCGTCCTCCCCTCAGCAGCCTCCACTGTTTTACATTAAACTATGTGAGCAACTGCAAGATCAGGTGTTTAGCCTCCAAATCCCACAATTCCAAGAGTCCTTCAAATGGTCCGATGATCAAATCAAATCAAATGTTATTTGTCACATGCGCCGAATACAAGTGTAGACCTTACCGTGAAATGCTTACTTACAAGCCCTTAACCAACCACGTAGTTCAAGAAATAGAGTTAAGAAAATATTTGCTAAATAAACTAAAGTAACACAATAAAATAAAAAGTAACACAATAAGATTACATAACAATAACTAGGCTATATACAGGGGGTACCGGTACCGAGTCAATGTGCTGGGGGACAGGTTAGTCGAGCTAATTTGTACGTGTAGGCAGGGGTAAAGTGACTATGTATAGATAATAAACAGCGAGTAGCAGGATCAATGTAAATAGTCTAGGTGGCCATTTTATCAATTGTTCAGCAGTCTTATGGCTTGGGGGTAGAAGGTGTTAAGGAGCCTTTTGGACCTAGACTTGGCGCTCCGGTACCGCTTGCGGTGCGGTAGTAGAGAGAACAGTCTATGACTTGGGTGACTGGAGTCTTTGACAATTTTTTGGGCCTTCCTCTGACACCGCTAATATATAGGTCCTGGTGGCAGGAAGCTTGACCCCAGTGTTGTATTGGGCGCCTTATGGTCGGATGCTGAGCTGTTGCCATACCAGGCGGTGATGCAACCGGTCAGGATGCTCTCGATGGTGCAGCTGTAGAACGTTTTGAGGATCTGGGGACCCATGCCAAATATTTTCAGTCTCCTGAGGGGGAAAAGGTGTTGTCGTGCCCTCTTCATGACTGTCTTGGTGTGTTTGGACCATGATAGTTTGTTGGTGATGTGGACACCAAGGAACTTGAAACTCTCGACCCGCTCCACTACAGCCCCGTCGAAGTTAACGGGGGCCTGTTCGGCCCTCCTTTTCCTGTAGTCCACGATCATCTCCTTTGTCTTGCTCACATTGAGGGAGAGGTTGTTGTCCTGGCACCACACTGCCAGGTCTCTGACCTCCTCCCTATAGGCTGTCTCATCGTTGTCGGTGATCAGGCCTACCACTGTTGTGTCGTCAGCAAATCAATGATGGTGTTGGAGTCGTGCTTGGCCACGCAGTCGTGGGTGAACAGCGAGTACAGGAGGGGACTAAGCACGCACCCCTGAGGGACCCCAGTGTTGAGGATCAGCGTGGCAGATGTGTTGTTGCCCACCCTTACCACCTGAGGGTGGCCCGTCGCGAAGTCCTGGATCCAGTTGCAGTGGGAGGTGTTTAGTCCCAGAGTCCTTAGGTTAGATGAGGTATCTGATGTATGTCCATCATGAGAGGAGGCAGATAGGAGTTTTCCTTATTCTGCCCTTGAGGGCAGAAATTCACGAGATTTGTTATGTTTAGGCAAGCAATCACAATTGGTTAAGGTTTGGGTTAGGGGTTAGGATAATTTTAGGTAAGAAAACAAGGAGCTCAGATGCAGTAAGGGGAGGGGTTATGAATATGTTACAGAATGCCTGACTCTCAGCCCATCTGGTGAGGGATTAACTAAGTCACATAATAATAAGCCTGCTGGACTTTACATTAATGAACCATTGCATGTGTGGAGGCTTAATTAGAAGGTGGGTTGTTATACAGACAACCCCATGCAGGCACTTGGCTCATTTAAGGAGTAGTCACTGGGTGCTGTAGGTGATGGAAGTGATGTTTGTTAGGGGGTGGGGCAGGTTGGGAGTGAGGGGGTGAGTACTAGGGTTAATAAAGTGATGGCCCAAGGGGGGCATGGCACCTGTTTGGCAAGCCAGCGGAGGATATGTCTCTATACCTTAAAGAAATGTGGTTTGTGGTTTCTTCTTTGTTTCTTCTTTGTGGTTTCATACTGTTCTCTTGGTTTCAGGGAGTTTGACCTTTGTGTGCTCATGTACCATTATTGTAAAGCACCGGAATAAATCAGACTGTCCATAAAGTTCACTGTAAAATAGTGTCTCTGTAGGGGAAAGCTGAAGAGGTAGGTTCATCACAATTATAGAGCTATACTACAGAGAAGTGGATATCAAATGGGATTGCAGTTGGACTGTAACTGGTTGCTGTTTGTCAAATTCAATTCTACTTCCACATTCACAGTATGGTCTTGCTCATGAAAGAGCTCTGAGAGTGGTTTAGGACTCAATGGCTTCACGGGAGGCTTGGAAATGAATGAATAACACATCAGGGAAGCATCAGACTGAGGAGCTACAGTTAAAAGATGTACTTAATCTGAACAATCACCACATCTCAGGAGGACCTGAGGTTCATACGCAGCTTAGGTGCTTGGACAGACACTGTGGTGCTTGGACAGACACTGTGGTGCTTGGACAGACACTGTGGTGCTTGGACAGACACTGTGGTGCTTGGACAGACACTGTGGTGCTTGGACAGACACTGTGGTGCTTGGACAGACACTGTGGTGCTTGGACAGACACTGTGGTGCTTGGACAGACACTGTGGTGCTTGGACAGACACTGTGGTGCTTGGACAGACACTGTGGTGCTTGGACAGACACTGTGCCATCCAAGTGCTCAGTTTAATTGGCTTCACTTCATCAGAATGGATGAATGATCTCTTGTTGTCACCATGATAGGCCTATAAGAGTGAAGTCAGTGAATTTCATAATTTTATTGCCTCATCTTGTGGATCCTGTTGTAGGCCTCACTTAGTGACTTTAAGGGCAACTTTTGAGTGGCAGTAGATAGCATAAAACAAGAATTGCAACTGCAGAGATAATCTTTGAATGAATAGACAATAGCCATAACGTCAATGTCTTCTTGAATGTTTTTCTTTAGATTGAAAGTCAGAGCCAAAGACCTCACCACATCCAAAAGCTCTTCCGGTGAGCCCACCGAATCTAATCACCGACAATGAGGTGACATTTCTGGCCAAAGCAGATGAAAAAAATAAGGTCTTTCATATGTCCATCAAGTGTGCTCTAGACATTATGTGCCACAATGACTAATGAAGAACTGGACTGACCACTGTCTCAATGAAGTAAGTCTACAGTTTACTCTAAACACATGTTACAGGGTAAATCCTTATTTTGATTGTATTATTGCTCCTGATCCTTGGGTTTAATGAGGAAACGTTATTCATTCTGCAAACTTTTATGTGGGCTATAATACATAATACTCATACATAGGAAAATAAGTTTTCTATCAAATTCTGCAAAAAGGTGTGTAGTTGGCTCTATAATAGCCCAGCAAAACACTTGGTAACACTTTACTTATACTGTATAACTAAAGACTGCGGGTATAATGCTTGATAACTTGTTGATCGGAGACAGTTTTCTTTAACAGTTCTTCTTCACACAGAGTACAGACGGCCCAAATTGTGTGTTGGTCGAGGCGCACTCACCATTGGCTCTCCCGCCTAGGGGCGTTGCTTGTGTTCCTATGTTGGCGAGCGCTTATGGTGCAAGGGTGTTCTATGGATGGCTAAGGAAAAGCTTATTTGGCACTGATCCCTCCTTTCCATATAGACGTAGCTTACATTAGGCAGCAAATACTCTGTTATGTATCGTAAATAGTGCGTGTTTACAGAGCATTGTGGATGCATATTTAGCCATGCGATGAGGCCAGTGCACTTTGCAAGACTGCAGAGAGCCTCCGCAGATCCCACGACCTGTTGCTGACAAGCCGGTGAAGGAGAGGTGAGAACCGCTTGAGAAAGGTAGCCTACTGCCTTGGAGACGAGAGCCCGTGGTTTGTTCACTGGGGAAATCATGCAGTTTGCAATCTGGCTGGTTGGACTAATGTGTCATCTGTCAGCACTTGTCCGGAACTCCTTGGAATACCGATTGCATCCGAAACAAGGTAGGCTATTTATCTCGTTGATTTATGGATGGTAGCATCCATAAAATGCGATATCTGAAAGTATATGTTTAAACTGTTTAGTAGCCTAATGGCGCTGAAGAAAGATGCCAGTAGAGTACATTGTAGGCTAACTGATACAAAATAGTTGCATGTCAAAAACGGTTACATTGACGCGTCTTTATTGGCTATATCTTTTACCGTTATAATCTCTCTGAATGAATCTCACTAATGCACGTTTCCTTGCATTTTAGAAAGTTTCATCAAACAGTTGTCATCCTATGAAATTATCACCCCGCTGCGGATAAATGATTTCGGAGAATCATTCACCCACAAGTTTCACTACAAAAGGAAACGGAGAAGTGTGAATTCGGATTCTTTGGATGGTTTACATGCTCACTACAGAATTGAGGCGTTCGGACAACGCTTTCATCTCAATCTAACCGCCGACTCCGGTTTTATTGCCCCCACGTACACTGTGACACATTTGGGAGCGGAGCACAGCAACGCAACAGAGTCCCAACAACAAGAAGCCAGCGATATGCGGCACTGCTTTTTCCGCGGACACGTCAACGCCAAGATTGAATCCACCGCAGTCTTCAGTCTGTGCACTGGTCTTGTGAGTATGACTTTTCCCCTCTAAACTTAAATACTTTTATTAGGCGCTGCTGAGTCTCCCTGGTTATTCCCATTTCAACGGATTCCATGCATATCCTCCATAACTCACAGCACTAGTAAAACAACACATATCACTGCACCTGACCAGTGTATGTGACAATAAAACATATATTTGTTTTGTGTGTGAAGTGCATATATGTAACATGAGCATGTGTGGCTTGACGTGTCATTGACCACAGTGTCAGCAGGGACAGGGGCAGGGCAGCATCCCACCTCTTGTCTGTTCAGTAGTAATACCACTGGGGTGAAGTTGCTATTACACGTTTTACATTATGTCCTCTGCCGGATATAATTCCAACATGGGTATCTATGACATAATGTGTTTTTTTTATTATTATGAAAGTCCTTTGGCACACATTTTGTTTATTTTTATTGTGCCAATTATGGAATGACACATAGCGTAGGCATCTTGGAATATATGAATATACTTTTAATAATCCTGGTGTTTTCTATAATGACACAGTGTATTATGTCCTCAGGGATGTTTAGCCCACCCACTATAAGTCTCTGTCATTCTGGCCACTTTTATTGTGTATCTGTCTTACACATTGACTCTTATCTCATGGGGCTATAATGGAGTTATTGGATGTTAATTGGCTTTAAACCAAGTCGTTAGAGAATAATACCATTTAGATGAGAATCTTCCTCATCACTCCCTTCTCACTTCAGTGAAGTTTCAGTGGTGTGAGAGAATCAGGTAGTGTTGAAGGGATGACTTCATGGGTCAGATAAGGTTACTGGTACAGGGGCAGGGCTTGACCTCGTTCGCGCTAGTCTGATTCAGTGGGAACTGAATGTTTGCCTAGCTGGCCACAGAAAGTGACAGAGGGCCATAGCCTTGGAGGCTCCTGCTGTATATGTCACTGCAGCCCTATCAGTGACATCACACGCATTTTAGATATGCACAGTTTGCATGACTCTGGCCTGGGGTGACTGGCACTGGCCACATATAAGATGCACTGCATGGCTGTATAACTAGCACAACACATAATCAACTGATTGTGTTTTCAGTGAAACACACCCTTCTCTTAACTTGTTATCTAAATTATGTACTTTAATGTTAAGCTGATTACTTCAGACATACCGTACATACAGTACCTCATCTACTGGTAAAAAAGCTTTGATTGTCAGTCTTTCCAACTTGATGTCACTTCAAGCTCTTTTCCAAACATTGATATAATTATGACTTCAAGCTCCTTTCCAAACATTTTTGCTTCCGTACAGTGTATTAGTACTCTCTGTGATGTTATCATCTGTAATTGAGAGTGACAGGACAATAGCATCAGTACACCCATGACTCTAGGCTATTGGGTCATAAACGTGTCAGCTTAGTCTCTGAGCGCTGAGGCTGCTGGGGCTTCGTTGGATGAGCACATTTTGGTGTGATGAGGGCTTTAAGGGATGATTAAGCCTCTAAAACAAAGGGGTCATTTTGAGAAGGGGAAGTTTCTCTTGCCTCTGGTGCCCAAAGGCTTCCCTCCAGGGGGCTAAGGGCCTTGTGTCTTTTCAAAGTGTGCTGTGACTTGTGGGAAACAGGAGAAAGTGGCTAGCCTGTGGATAACTACTAATGAAGGTGCTGAGAGGAATCTAGAGTATGACTCACACCGTGGGAAATGTGTGTCCTCCTAGGGTTTCTCTGTTTAAAGGAACATAATGGGGGTACATTCAGAATACCCCCTATGTATCACATATGTCCCTCTCTCTGTTTCTACAGTCATCTGTCAAGTGATAGATATCTACACACAAAAAAAATTGCTGGGTTAAAAACAACCGTTGGGTTATTTTCACCTAGACAGTTTGTTCACAAACAACCATTTGTTTTTTAAAAGTTGTGTTGTTGATGCTGGGTTATTGATCTATGATCCACTGGGTCAGAGTAGAAGACTGGAGGTTTGGCCTAGTAGGGGTGTGGCTTCAGATAGTTATTTTTGGCCACCTGTGAGAGTAAATGTCATTCCGGTTAATCTGTTCTGTTGTATTGTCTACACATGTTAAGGTTGTGCACTGACACAGACACAAGATTATGAGTACCTTAAATGAAAATTCCACCCCAAAATGATCTTATGGTATTTGTTTCATTATTACATAGTTGCAAAATGTATGTAAGTTGTATGTACTGTATGTAACTTTCAGAATATAGAAATCATCTCTGTATGATGCATTTTGAATCATATGATGCAAACCGCAGCATCATATGATGTGAACTGCATCATACAGGGATGATTTCTGTATTTTGCTAACTTGATTGGTGACAAGCTAAACATTTTAGGACTATATCAGCAATGGGCTAATGAAACAAATACCAAAATATAGTTTTTGGGTAGACTTTTCCTTTAAGTGTCTATGCATATCCCAATGTTGGGATAGTTCCCACTTTGGTATAATATTTAAATAATAATGTTATACATTTTATATTAAAATACAGAGAAAAATTGAAATTTGCAGTGTACAAACTTAACATGATGAACATGAATTACATTTACTCTCACGGGTGGCCAAAAATAACTATCTGAAAGCCACAGCCCCAATAGGCCAGCCCTTTTTTGATTACCTAAACATGGGTTAATTTAACCATCAGTTGGAATTTTATTCACTTTCAACTGAATCCCAGCAGATTAGTATTTTTTAATGTAATCCATAGGTTATTTTAAGGAGGTGTGGCCTATTGGGTGCGTGGCTTTCAGATAGGTATTTTTGGCCATCTGTGAGAGTCATGTTTGTTAACCGAAAATTAACATGTATCTTCAATATTTTTGCACATTACATATTTCAATATACAATTAATTTGATTTAAATAACATAACAAAGTGGTAACTATCCCAACATTGGGATACACATAGACACTTGAGGAACTCAACTTGTGTACACCTCATTAAGCTATAACAGTATCAGTGCGCAACATTAACATGTGTTGACAATACAACAGAACAGATTAACCGGAATGGTATTTACTCTCACGGGTGGCCAAAAATAAGAATCCAAAAGCCACGCCCCTATTAAGTCACGCCTCCAGTCTTCTGATCTGACCCGGTGGAACATAGCTCAAAAACCCAACTACAGTGCATTCAGGAAAGTATTCAGACCCCTTGACTTTTTCAACATTTTGCTACGTTACAGCCTTATTCTAAAATGGATTCAATTGTTTTTTTCCCTCATCAATCTACACACAATACCCCCATAATGACAAAGCAAAAAACATGTTTTTAGATATTTTTGCAAATGTATTAAAAATAAAAAAAACGTCAATATCACATTTACATAAGTATTCAGACCCTTTACTCAGTACTTTGTTGGAGCACCTTTGGCAGCGATTACAGCCTTGAGTCTTCTTGGGTATGACACTACAAGCTGGCACACCTGTATTTGGGGAGTTTCTCCCATTCTTTTCTGCAGATCCTCTCAAGCTCTGTCAGGTTGGATGGGGAGTGTCGCTGCACAGCTATTTTCAGGTCTCTCCAGAGATGTTCGATCGGGTTCAAGTCCAGGCTCTGGCTGGGCCACTCAAGGACATTCAGAGACTTGTCCCGAATCCACTCCTCCGATGTCTTGGCTGTGTGCTTAGGGTTGTTGTCCTGTTGGAAGGTGAACCTTCGCCCCAGTCTGAGGTCCTGAGCGCTCTGGAGCAGGTTTTCATCTTGGATCTCTCTGTACTTTGCTCCGTTCATCTTTCCCTCGATCCTGACTAGTCTCCCAGTCCCTGCCGCTGAAAAACATCCCCACAGCATGATGCTGCCACCACCATGCTTCACCGTAGGGATGGTGCCAGGTTTCCTCCAGATGTGACACTTGGTATTCAGGCCAAAGAGTACAATCTTGGTTTCATCAGACCAGAGAATATTGTTTCTCATGGTCTGAGAGTCCTTTAGGTGCCTTTGGCAAACTCCAAGTGGGCTGTCATGTGCCTTTTACTGAGGAGTGGCTTCTGTCTGGCCACTCTACCATAAAGGCCTGATTGGTGGAGTGCTGCAGAGATGGTTGTCCTTCTGGAATGTTCTCCCATCTCCACAGAGGAACTCTGCAGCTCTGTCAGAGTGCCCATCGGGTTCTTGGTCACCTCCCTGACCAAGACCCTTCTCCCCCGATTGCTCAGTTTGAATGTTGGAGGCCACTGTGTTCTTGGGGACCTTCAATGCTGCAGACATTTTTTGGTACCATTCCCCAGATCTGTACCTCGACACAATCCTGTCTCGGAGCTCTACGGACAATTCCTTTGACCTCAGGGCTTGGTTTTTGCTCTGACATGCACTGTCAACTGTGGGACATTATATAGAACGGTGTGTGCCTTTCCAAATCATGTCCAATCAATTGAATTTACCACAGGTGGACTCCAATCAAGTTGTAGAAACATCTCAAGGATGATCAATGGAAACAGGATGCACCTGAGCTCAATTTCGAGTCTCATAGCAAAGGGTCTGAATACTTATGTAAACAAGCTATTTCTGGGGGTAAAAAAAACAACAACACATTTCTAAAAACCTGTTTTCGCTTTGTCGTTATGGGGTATTGTGTGTAGATTAATGAGGGGAAAAAATAATGCAATACATTTTAGAATAAGGCTGTAACGTAACACAATGTGGAAAAAGTCAAGGGGTCTGAATACTTTGCGAATGCACTGTAAGTGACCCAGCTGGCTGGTCATAAATAACCCAATGTGTGTTCTGTCCACTACACTCTTAGAAAAAAAGGTGCTATCTAGAACCTTAAAAGGTTATTTGGCTGTCCTAATAGGAGAACCCTTTGAAGAACCCTTTTTGGTTTGAGGTGGACCCCTTTTGAATCCAGGTAGAACCATTTTGGGTTCCATGTAGAACCCTTCCCATATAGGGTTCTACATGGAACTAAAAAGGGTTCTACCTGGAAACAAAAAGGGTTCTTCATAGGGTTCTCCTATTAGGACAGCCAAATAACCTTTTAAGGTTCTAGCTAGCAGAAGAACCCTTTTGGAACCCTTTTTTTTAAAAGAGTGTATTTACCCAGCCCCGGGTTTTAAAGTGTATGTGAAGATCAGACGCTAGATACTTTAACAGTCTGTTTAACTAAAGAGATGGCCTGTCTTTACTGTACGTCACATTAAATGACTGTCATAGTGGTCTTTGCTAGCTGTGTGTCAACAGACAGAGATTCCTCACCACGGCCTTGGACTGTAGCTCTCTGTGAAGTCCCCTCCACCAAAGGCCCATTACAGCACCCGTTCCTGAACAGCAACATTGTGTGTTCGTCCAAACTAGGTTGTCAGATTTCCAAGTGAATAGAAACTAACACTAGACCCCTGACACCATGCTTCCTAGTTTGTGCAAACAAATACTTGACACTTGGTGTGTGTTTAGCGGTGTGGAAACGCTTGTTGGGATTATGGGAAGAAGTCCGTTCCTCAGACCGACGATGTACTACTACTACAACATTTTCATATTTGTCCTTGTAGAACTTGATAGATGTCATACAATGTACAATGTTAGGTAGGTTGTTGTCATTCTGTGCATCACCACAGTCTCGACCCCAGGCTCTTTTGTGCACTGTACATATAGGAAGTGCCTGGTGCCCAGTCTATAGTTCATCAACTCAGTAATCACTCAGTCCTTGACATTACTGTATAGTACCTGAGTGAGTGCCTTAGGCTGACAGTGTCTGTGTGCAACTTAACATAACGCTGCATGGGATAGACTGCTACAAGCTGTTCGCTGATGGCCTTGTATACAAACGCTCCCACCCAGCACATGCTGACAGTACCATGCCTTGTAATGATACAGTGTAACTGGACTCTGTTAATACTCTGCTCTATGCCAGCGCAGCACATTCACATTAATTCATTCTCACTATACTCTACTATACTGACATGTCATCAGAGGAGCAGAGTGGGGCGCTCAAGGTGGTTTTCACGCAGTGTTACAAGACTGAGACTTAGAGAGAGCTTCTAACTACTATAGCCATAGTTTGTTTCCTCTGCTCTGGGTCATGTTATTACAAGGGCAACCCAGTCATTATATTGTACTTGGGCTCAGGTTGAGCTCTCATCATATAGCATATAGTCTTCAGCACTCTGGCTTTCCAAGATGCAAGGGTGTGTGTGTTCAAATGTCTATCCCATCTACCGTGAACGGAAAATAAGAAATGGACACATGGTATGTCCTTTGTTTTCCATGGCCTTTCTGGATATTTTCTGTTTTCAAATTCCGATCACTTGTGGGGATGCTCATGGAAATTGCCCCCAAAAGATAACATTCCACCACACAATATCCTGTTAAAGTGTGCGTATGAAATTACCATACAAACACCTTTGTCTTCACGGCTGAGTGAGCCAGCGAGCGACTGGCTGTTGAACTAAGCAGCTTTGTGAGGGCCTCATCCTCCACATCAAAATTTGCATTGCCCAATCCTATCAAAATGATATCACTCCTCCCATTGGTTGTCATTCATTCAAGACAGGATTTGAGTGGTGCACTCTCAAATACTATCAAAACAATAGTTTTAAAGACACAGGTTGTAAGATTTAGGTGGGATGCTAATGTTGTGTGAAATGAAAATATGCTATGATATATGAGGAATATACTGTATGTGTCAATCAAGCCCATTTCTTATCATCAAATGTCCTGAGGATTATGCTGTCATCTCACCCATTATTACGCAATGTCCTCAACTCAAAGTACTAAATATTTATTTAGGAATTCCTGAATGCAAACAATAGAATTTGCATTAAAATGGAGGGCTTGATGGCCCATCCATATACTGTACTGCAGCAACATGATGGCCCATTAAAATACTGCCGCGGCAAGATCGTGTTACTGCCATGACAAGTCTGGACAAATTAAGATCCAACACCTGTACTAAGAAGGATTACTAGTGTGATGATTGTATCAATGGTGATTGACAGAGACCTTAGTAGTGTTTTCCCTGTTTTCCGATTTTCCATGTTGTTTCCATTTCCACCGGCTAAAGATATATATCTTTGGAAGACAGTGTACTTTTGGAAGATTTTCATTTTGCGTTATTCTTGTGTTGTTTGGACTAGTCATGAACTAATGATGCATAGCACACTGTGTGCTATACTGGTACTCAACATTAACTCAGGGAAACAGCACACATGTTGTAAAAAGCTACATCACTCTAAAACATGAATGATCAAATGTTTTAAATAGCACGAGAAGTTCAGTTATTACTTAGATTTCAGTTATTACAATGTCTCTAGGTTTACGACAAAACAAGACATGCACTTGCAGGTGGTGACCACTTAAAGTATATGGACACCCAACCTGTCATACCATAGCTGTCATATATAGTGACCCTGTCACTCATATGACCCACACCGCACAGACCTCTAACCAACTCTCTCTCTCTCTCTCTCTCTCTCTCTCTCTCTCTCTCTCTCTCTCTCTCTCTCTCTCTCTCTCTCTCTCTCTCTCTCTCTCTCTCTCTCTCTCTCTCTCTCTCTCTCTCTCTCTCTCTCTCTCTCTCTCTCTCCTCCAGATGGGGACTTTTACCACCCAGCATGGTGAATACTTCTTAGAGCCCCTGATGAATGCGGAGGAGGGGGAGGAGTACGACGAGGAGCACAACAAACCTCACCTCGTCTACAGAAAGGACAGGAAGAGGAGAGAGGGCCCTGCCAGTGAACCCACACAACCCTGTTCAGCCTCAGGTAACAGACCTACCACAGTCTACCCCTGTACTTACCACAGCCTGGATCTGCTCCTATACTATACTATATAACCACAGTCTGATTGTTACTGTGATTGTTCCTGGGTTTCCCCTCAGACTTAGCCCCAGTATGACCTGTTCTGTTCTTCAACTCTGTGCCACAGCCGTAATAACTGTCCTAAATGCAAATGATACTCAGTCACGATCCTTGGCTGCTGGCTTAGCGAGAAGATTTGAGCCTTGATTAAGCGTGTTATTGAAATCATTTACTTAATAAAGCTAAAATGCGTTCCAGCCCAGCGAACCATTCCCTGTTGGTGTTCACACCCAAGACCGTGGAGGAACAGAGGAAGAAATAACAGCTTTTTACTTTGTGGCACTAGCGGAGAGAAATAAAGAAACTGGAGAGCACTGCACTTGTAGGCTGCTATCTGAATGTTTTCCGTTTCATTTGAATTTGTATAGCTACAGCCTTTAGATGGTGGAGAGGCTCACAAAAAGCAAAGTGACCCAGCAGAGTTCACCCTGACACAGGCCCTTAAAGGAGAGCTCGCGGGGAGCTTTGTGGGCAGCCTTTGTTGGCTGATGCAATAAATCTTTTATGTGCTGGACACTTGATTTGCTTGTTGTCTGAACACGGGTATTGTCCGCTGGTTGTGGCCATTGTCTGTGAAGTAGTTGGAGTGACCTGAGGGGCCAGGCCAATACCTCCTTAATATGCTTGCCTTTCACTCCATCAGTCTGTGTGTGGCAAACACAGAGGGGCAGCAATCTGGAGGGTTTCAGCCAGGCATTGAAGACCTTTGAAAAATGTAGGCACTGTCAGATAGTGGGTGGGAGGTGGGATACTCTTGATAGGCCATGGTTTAACATTAAGGAGGTGTAGCAGCTATCTTGCACACACAAGTTGTGGGTCTGTCAATATCAATATCCCCTGTCCACCCTCACAGATTAGATACAACATCAGTAGATTTTTCTATTTAAAGTGCCCAAGCAAACACAGGCTTCCTCCTCACCTTTTAATAAGTCAATGGGGTCTTGTTATAACATAGATAGATAGCAGGGGAATGAGAAGACACCTGCAGCAGGCCTCATCAAAGGGCAGCAGAGCAGACACACAATGAGGCGGGATTAAAGGAGAGAGACGTCACAGGGCCGGGTTAGGACAGGAGGACTGTGAGGTGTCCTGGGTTGTGGTTCCACACCCTTATCTGATAGGCTCCTCTCCAGATGCACTGATAAATGCCTCTCTTTGAAGGCCACAGTAGGCCTGGCTGGCTGGCTGGCTGGCTGGCTGCTAGTAGGCCTCCTTTCTTTTTATGGGAATGTGTGCAGTGCATTGCAGTGCAGTGCAGTGCACACACTGACTGTTACTATCAGGTCAGGAGTAAACACTGTGTTGGTTGGCTGCTCTCAAAGCATAACAAATATATAATTGGTTTTGATGGTGTGGAAGAGTAATCTATTAGCTGCCTGTAAATTAGGGCTGACATTCTTATATAGTTAATGGACAACTGGTCAGATAGATTAGGTGGACTGCCCCCCCCCCCCCCCCCCCCCCCTCAATTCAATTCAATTCAAAGGGGCTTTATTGGCATGGGAAACGTGTTTTTACATTGCCAAAGCAAATTAAATAAACAATAAACAAAAGTGAGAAGACACAAAACAACATCAACAAACTATTAAAATGTAACTGTAAATATTTAACTCAAAAGGGTTTAAAAAATATAAAGACATTTAAAGTGTTATATTATCAGCTATGTACAGGGTTTTAGCAATGTGCAAATAGTAGGGGAAGATAAAAACAGATAAATATTGTTGGATTTACAATGTTGTTTGTTCACCACTTCCATTTTTTCTCTCTCTCTCTCTCTCTCTCTCTCTCTCTCTCTCTCTCTCTCTCTCTCTCTCTCTCTCTCTCTCTCTCTCTCTCTCTCTCTCTCTCTCTTAAATCAAAGTCGCTAGCCGGAGTTTCATTGCTGAGGGGGGCAGAAGGGTTTTGGGGCTTTGGGGGGTTGGAAGGAGGCTCAAAACCTGCCAACTATCCTGGTTGGTCAGAACAGAACACACATGGAAATGCCAGACGCTTTACAATTAACCATCCTTCCAGCCCTTCTTCACTCTGTACATTTAAAAATATATTTGTTTTGCAGAACATTAGTCATTCAGTGAGTCATTCTTTCCTCCCCCTCTCTTTGCTGCTATACTCTTCAGGGAGAGACATATTTTTTAAACAGACAACAATGAAACTTTTTGTCTGTTTTGTTAATTGGTCTTCCAGGACACAAACAAAATGTGTATCAGTGAAAAGATAAGGTTTACATTTAGATAGGCCTATGTCGGCTCTTGTTGCTGCATTTGAGCCATACATGCTAGTTCAGGAATGCTATAGAAGAAGACAATAGGCTTATGGTGGTATACTGTATGTCTTTACTCTCAGTTGTATAAGAATTTCCATAGTTGGTGTAGTCCTGTTGGTTTCCATAGTTGGTGTAGTCCTGTTGGTTTCCATAGTTGGTGTAGTCCTGCTGTAGTCCTATCTCTGCACTCCTTGGTAAAATGTGTTGATAGAAGCGGAACAGTATGTTTCAACTGAGATAAAGTGAAAAAATATCAAGTTGAAGAGCTCATTGTGTCCATCATTGTGCAGTCAGTCGTCTTTGGTCTTTCAACAGAAATCGCATATTTTTGCCTCTAATATGCCATCACCAACAGGGGAGTGTTGAAAATGCTACTGTGATAATAAGGGCTTTTAAAGTGTAACCTCTTAAGGAAGATAGAGTTTCTGTTATTTTATCATCAGTCATTACACAGTAATTAAGCTGTCATTGGCTGTGTGTTCATGCATTGTTGTTAGAGCACTACAGCATCCTTCCATGACTCATGCTTTCCATCTGATTCAAGGTGAAATGTTTCTCAAACTCAATATATAATTTAGGCATACTATTTTATGAAATTCAAGTTCAGATACACTACCTTCCTTGACATTAACATGACCCAGATCTTCCTCCCAACTACTGTTCACTATATCAAGCAGCCATGTCTAGGTCTACAGCTGTTTATGCCCACTAAGTCATATTGGGTGGTTTTACTGTTTTTGATAACTGTGAAGTTGGGAGCTGTTCAGTGGGTGATTACGTTTTAAGAGGCGAATGTTCCTCATTGTTTTTTTTTGTTGTTGTTTTTTTACCTTTATTTAACTAGTCAAGTCAGTTAAGAACATATTCTTATTTACAATGACGGCCTACATGTGCCAGGATGGGTTTAAAAGCTTCTACAAAGGAGCTCGTCAGACTGAAATCCAAATACTGTGACTGTGTCGGTCCCCTAATGCAACATTCTGGGGGTTATCTGTCTGTCTGTGGGCTAAGGCTTGCATGTGAATCTCTGTGTCGGTCGTCTTGAGATGTCGATAGTCAGAAGGATGGGGAGGACTGTCACTGCTCCCTATGATCACTAGGTCTCTGCAGGGCTGACATTTATGAGCGCTTCGAAGGTAATGAGAGGTTGTAGTTATGTGTTTCTCTCTCATGATGTACTTACTATACCAAAGGCACTGACAGGTCCCTGGTACTAGGACTGGGATGCTGTGAATGGAACAATTAGTGTGATAATAGAGAAGTTGTTTCTGTTGGAGTATACAGAGTTGGTTGGCAGTGGGCCTGTGGCTAGCCCTGGCACAAAGCATCGCAGGGAAATGCTTTCTCATGCTCTACCCCGTATGTCCAGTTATTGAACTAGCCGACTTGAATCGCTCCCTGTTCTTTGGCGCTTTCATGTATGTGAATGGAGCACTTGTTGTGTGTTGTGTGTGTGACCTCGCGCTTGTCACCCTTTGTTTGGAGTCACTCATTGGAGGGGATTTGACCTTGAATTATTTCCTAGTGGTTTTCGGCCCTCCGTTTCATCTGTTTACGCTCTCAGTTGAAGCTGTTTTTGTCTCTCATGCCGTGTTGGGAATGGGGTCAACAGAGGTAGCCATGGTGTGATGGATGGATGGTTATCGGTCAGACAACCTCTTTCACCTTTAGGATCTGGCTCAGTTAGGTGTGGGGGCTTTTGGATGTCATTTGGCGCCATAGTACTTAGGCCAGGGTTCCCTGGTTATTTGGCCCCCAATGTTGTCTCAAAAATATATATACAAAATATATAATTTTCGTTGTTGGGCATTAAAGACTGTAAAATAACCAGGAAATGAGCTCAACGTTATTTTCATGTAGGAAATCTGTTCCCATGTATTCCCATGCATAATTAGAGAGGCATATGTAATCGTATCCCATGTTATCAAGGTTTGAAATGATTCTGTTTTTGTCAAATACTATACCTATTTGGGATTCTTGCGGTCAATTTGCAGTGTGCAAATTATTTATAACTATGTTCCGCCCTCCCGACCATCCGCTCAAGGAAAAATCTGCCCACTGCTGAATGTAATTGGGGATCCCTGGCTTAGGCCTTGCCGCTCTACACCTCCCTCCCTCCCTCCCAGCCAGCCCCCCCCCCCCCCCCCCCCAACCCACCCACCATGGAGCCGCTATTGTTGCTCATCCTGAAATGGGTATCTGGCCGTGCTTTGTTCAATGAGTGAGTGTGTACAAATGTTTGCTTTGTTCATGTGTGTGCGTGCGAAGTGTGCGTGTGTGTAAGTAAGTGTACGCACAGACTGTGTGTATGTGTTTACTCTGCTGGGCTCATCTGTTTGACTGAGTGCTTGTTGTCTCTGTTAATGTGGCTGTGGATGAGACAGCCCACTGAGGGGTTGGAATCGCTGAGCGAGGAGAGGAGAGAAGAGAAGCAGCCTAGTCTGTGCTGCATGTGTGCTGGTCTCACTCTAAACCCTGGCACCAGCCCCGGACGTTTCTCAGGCTCTCTCTCTGCCTTCCTCCTCCCCTCTACACCTGTGTCTCTATCTGTAGCAGCCCCTCAATCCAAGTCAGAGTTTTCATACTCACCTCCAGCTGTAAATGTACACAGGAGAAGTTGGACTGTGTAGTAGCTGGGGCAGAAAAAATATCGGACATATGGTACATTTGGTGAACATTGTGCCTCTGTCTATTAGTGATTGAGATATGAAGTGCTATGATGCGTCTCCGACCTAGCCAATAGTAATTGTGAACCAGTATGTTATAGGTAGTATCAACAAACATCACTGGACTCCAGCAATAATAGAGCCCTCATTGCTCAGTCTGGTGTTCAAATTCCAACAGCTATTTTCTTCCGAGGTCTTCTGTCTGTCTGTCTGTCTGTTTTGGTATTCTGTCTGAACGGATGGGCGGGAGGGGATCCATCAGACCTGCAGCTTTCTATTATAGTGTTATTATGGTGGCAGTTGTCAGAGGTGAGAGGTGCTAACAGGTGAGGGACATGGTCCCCCACAACGTGGCCCTGGACATGCTGGGACACCACTGACCCTAATGGGAAGACGGGTTAGGCCAGAGACGTGCAGTGTCAACGCCTGGAGCTCCTCTGTCCATCTGAATTCCTATAGGCACCAAAACAAGTGGTTGAAATGATTATGGTACTGTTATGTATGGAAAGTCTATGGAGGTTACTTGATCTTGTGGAATTGAGACCAATGGAATATGGATGGAGAGTGGAATCCAAGATGTTGCTGCTGTCATCTCGTTTTACAGGGGTTCAGACACATCACGGGGAAAATGTAATTCCCATCATCTAAAGAGCACTCATGTCCTCATTAAAAGCTGAAGGGAAAGTAGATGCCAGATGCTTTGGGGTAATTGATTCAGTGCCGTGGTTTTACGAGTGTGGTTTTCTGCAGCCCCTCTCATCTTTACTGTACACTCTACCCAGAGAACAGAGCTAACATAAATGAACCGACCATCATCTCTACCCTTGTCTCATCAACATGAGAGAAGCAAGGAATGTCTGGCAGCTTTCCCTGCTCTTATCGTGTGAGGTAGAGATGGTTCCATTGAAGGACAACCTAGCTGTGGCGTCATTGTTGTTGAACTCCAGAGCAGAGGAATGGGATTCCCTGTTGAGAAAGTCTGGTACCTAAACTCTAACCCTTAACCCCCTGGCCACTCTACGACCTTTACCATGGATCTGGACAGTAACACTGACACCACTGTGGCAGACAGTGTGTGTGAAACCTGCTATCTTTCTTTCTGAGGGTCAAGAGTCATGCAGCCAGGTCTTTCGTTCTTCAGCAACAATTAGTTCCCTCCGTTCTCTGTCTAGCCAGCAGCCACAGAATGGCTCTTAATTGTAGGTCTGTGGGGGTCTACAGGATGTTGTACTGTCCATTAAACGACCTGACCCCTGATTGGCCCAGGCATGACCTTTGCTTGGTGTAAGGAACACTACAGCTACACTCTACACTGTCACCGTAATTGGCACCCAAGTGACAGAGCTCTTTCTCTCCCAGTGGGTTCTTGTAAAATAATGTTAATTAGCTCAACAATGAAATCAGTGTTTCCTATTGTTGGCCTTTTGGCATTGATACTTCTGAACAAGTGAAAAGAGGTTGTAGTGCATTGGAGTATAAATATAAATTGACTTTAATCCAGCTTAAGTGGAGGAGAACGTCATGTTTGTTGACATCATGCTTGAAAGATACATCTATGTTGGTATCAAGCATTGACGTGATGTACTATTGCTTTAATGTTTCTAAATTGGATTATAAACAAAAATAAGCAAACATTTTTTGTGGTTATTGTGCTCAAACACCCTGTGTGCGCGATTGTGTTTGTGTGAGTGGGTAATATACGTCTTATTGAAAGAATACATAAATAACTTTAGTTATTAAGTCGTAAAATGTTATTGTGATTAGAACCCCCACCGTTTACTGCTCTGTATAGACAGGGATTGTACCAGAAAATGCTTTTGATTCCTCAGTTACATGTATGTGTACATAAGTGCCAACAAAAACACTGTATTTATAGATGGCACGCGTTGCAGAAATATGTGCCATTATACACTCTTAGAATTAGTGGTGACTGGAGGAACCTTGCAGATCCTCAAGCAACCCCTGGAGTTCCTCAAGGAACCGTTGCTAGTCAACAGTTTATATTTGCACCTTTATTTAGTTGGAGGATCCTTTAATGTTTCAATGTAGCAAACGCTTCCTGGAGGAACCCTGGACTGGAGGCGTGGCTTAGTAGGGTCTTGGCGTTCAGATATATATTTTTTGGGCCATCCGTTAGAGTAAATGTTATTGCTGTCCATCTGTTCTGTTGTATTGTCATCACATGTGAAGTTTGAACACTGATAATTTTGTAGCTTCAATGAGGCTTACAGAGGTGTATGAGTTCCTCAAGAGCCTGTGCAAATCCCAAAATCGGTGTAGTTACCACTTTATTACTATAAGTAGTCAGCAATGTTAATATTATATTAGACTATGTAATATGCATAAATATTCAAGGGACATTGAAGTTTGCAGTGTACAAACTTAACAATATGAACACGAATGACATTTACTCAAATGGGTGGCCAAAAAGAACTATCTGAAAGCCACACATCAAATAAGCCACGCCTCTAATCTTCTGATAGGCTGACACCTCTACAATATATTATTAAAAAGGTTCAAAATTGAACCCCTCCCATCACAAAAAGGTTCTGGTTTGAACCTTTACACAGGGGTTCCTCAAAAACCCTTTTCAGAGGACCATTTTTAGAACTCCGAAAGGTTCTTCCTGGCACCATTATTTCTAAGAGTGTAGCGCTGGACTGCAATGTCATCATGTGTTGGGCTGCATTGCTAGTATGAGTTACTGCTGTAGTTATCTGGAAGAGGGAATTTATGGATGTTTAATTATGTTTTATAAACATGGTAGAAGTTTTTAATAAATGTTTGATAAATATCTGTACATGTTTTATAGTTTTTTAATTGAGAGATAAAATCCCCTATTTTGGGGTTTGTCAGAGAAGATTACTTTTGGTCCTGTTAGTGAATCAGGCCAGGGCCAGCCCAAACTACTCTTCTCACAGTGTAAGGAGCAGCTCACCGGCCAGTGAGAGGGGGGATTTGACTGTAAGGCGATTTCGGAAAGGTTGTGTGTAGCTAATCTAATGTGATTTAAAGGCTATTATTATATTGGCCATATTTCCTCCTCCTGCTCCTCAACTTACTGTACTCCCTCGAATGAGTAAAAAAAAAGAGTTTTCCTTTTCTTTTTCTCTTCCTCTTTTAAACCCTCTCTATCATCGTCTTACAGTCTCTTTCTGTCTTGATGGTTTGATAGAGTAGCTGCTGGGTGCTCAGACCACAAGGTGACACTCACTATGACAGGGTTACTCAGAGGTAGTACTGAGTGATTAACCGAAATGTCAGTTATTTTTCATTTTTTAAACAACTAATTGACCAACGTTGGTTCAATTATTTGAATTACGGTATTATTTTTTTTTGTGAGCTCAATGCGCAGTTTCTCTTGAGATAAATCAGATCACGCCCGAACTGTGCGATATAGTAGGGGGTTGTAGTTTCCAACAGGCCAATATTCTACATAGTTTAGTGCAGAAAACGTGGTAATTAACTACAATGACCATAATCCATTGCGCGCCTACTGGTACATTCTGTGTTGGGCAGACACGGAAAGGGAGAGAAGAGACAGAAAAGCGTGCGATAGAGAGGGATAGAGAGCAGTTGCTTCGCAAGGTATCTCTACCTGAAAATACATGATCTAAGTGATTGATAGATGATATTCAGCAATCATAAAAGTATGCCTTATTTACATTGAAGATCTACTAAAATAGTGATTTTGTCAAACAGCATAGGCAGCAGCTCTATAGAGATGAGATGATGACTTGGAATTAAATAATAAAGTCATCAAAAAAACAACAACTGAAATATTTTATTAAAGTAAAATAATGTGAATAAATGATGGTTAATAAGTGATAAGCAGTAATGGGCAGTCACTACCATCATGGGACTTTGATTGATTGTTTTATTCTGTGTTGTTACAGCATTAAAGCCACATAATGCATAGTGCATTTAATGTGAAAAATAATAATAACCAAAATTGAAAACCGTGATTATTTTTTTTATAATCGAGCCAAAACCGAACCGACCTCAAAAAGCACTAATCGCTCAGCACTACCCAGGGGTAAACAGAGTATAGTATATGTAGTAACTCATCGGGATACTGAAGTAAAAGGCAGTTGGTAGGAAATCAGGTGTGTTGTGCAGTATATTGTGTATGGCCATGGATGCCTTGCAGCCAATTTACAATATAGTACTGTATTTTGATGCAGTCTCAGTACTGATCTCAGTGCAGGACAACAATATGATAAAGAGTTAATATTAACAGTTAACTGCTCATTCTGGCAGCTGCTTGGATCACAGTCTTCTAGTCTTCCTCTCTCTCTCTGATTGGACAGTTTGTCTGGCCATAGAGATTGGTCTTACCTCAGCTGTGAGACAGCAGAAACATTACAAGTCCTCATTCCGAGTCGGACATCTCAGCACATGTGGCTATACATCAGTGCAGATGCGGAAAACCTGATGCATGGTGTACTTTTCAACATACATATCCCTGGCCAAACTTAATCCATCCAGATACATTATTGATCTTGGACCAAAACTATTTTCGCTCTCTGCTCTTGAATGCTTTTAGATAATGTGTTACCAATATTCCCTTCCGTAATATGACGTTGTCTTTGACTGAGACGGTCCGTTATTTCAGAAGTGGGGTAGGGTTGGGTTGGGGTGTGTACAGCCCTCTGCAGCTGTACCCTACTGCTGTACTCTATCTCCCAAACAATGTAGCTAGCCTCTTGTGGGCAGCCGGGAGCTTGCCTGAGCGGAAAATGGAAGGCCCCCACAGTCCCTCAACCCTGGCCCTAGCTTCACTTCCCTGGTGCTGTTATGCCTCAACATAAAAGTGTCCCAGGAAACTGCCCTGTGCTCAGACAACATAGACACACATAATTAAGCTCTCTCCCTTCCTTCACCTCTTTAGGTTGGCCTCCGGGTGCTTTCCTATATTCTTCTTATCCTCTCTCTCTCTCTCTTACTCCCCCCCCCCCCTCTCTCTCTCTCTCTCTCTCTCTCTCTCTCTCTCTCTCTCTCTCTCTCTCTCTCTCTCTCTCTCTCTCTCTCTCTCTCTCTCTCTCCCTTCCTTCACCTCTTTAGGTTGGCCTCAGGGTGCTTTTTCTATCTTCCTCCTATTCTCACTCTCTTTCAATTCCCTGTCGTCATGGTAAAGGAATCTCTCATCTCACACTGACTGAGCTCTGCTGTGCTACACATGCAGTTCATCTGAGGTCCGCCTAACAGAGGAAAGGGTTGGAAGTGATGCCAATGGACTATATGTAGCCAGAGTATATGGCTGCTTTCCATACCCTTTTTACCTTTCCGTTGTTAAGTGCTTTCTCCTTTGGCCTGAATATAACCTTCTGAAAGTCTGAATCTGGTATCTGTTCCATTTCAGCTGTACTGTTCTGTTCAACTTGTACTCCCTTAGTGGCCCTTTAATTTGTTGTGATATACGGGCGGTGGTTTAAATGAAGTGGTTTAAATTCATATTCACATGTGGAGTGCCCTTGTTGAATGCAGAGACAGCAGTGTGAATAGTGTGGTTTTCTGTGTTTGCATAAGTAGAATTTGAGGCACAAGAGTGCAGCTTGTCTGATCTTCAAACTCTTACCCTCAAACCTCTGTTACTGACCATGTGTCGTTGACTACAACTTTTCTTCAGAACCTTGAAATGACACAGTAATTTATGGAAGTCCAATATCTGGTGGTTACTGTATGTCATTGGAATGTGGCTAAGCTGAGGCATTTCTCTTTAGCTTTAGACGTTTAATACTGCGGCAGGAAATGCTAGTAGATGTAACATAAAAGGTGTATGAGTTTTCTTTGTATTCTAGAAATGATTTATTGTGTTCCACTATTTACGCTCAGGTCTAAGTCTGTTCCTATTATCATATGACCTTCAACCAGATTATTCTACTCTGTTACTCTGTTCTATTTCCCGACAGGGGAAGGATCGGAAAGGCCAGTCGTCAATCTTCAAAGCAACAGGAGTATGGGAGAACAGTTGGATTCCCTGAGAGATAGAATGGACATCCACCACATAGGCTACGAGATAGAACACCATATAGACAATCACACCACCAACTCTTCAAACCCCCATCACAGAGCCCCGTCCAGGCAGAAGAGGTTCCTCTCATACCCCCGCTACGTGGAACTGATGCTGACTGCTGACGTCAAGATGGTGCGCCACCACGGACGCAACCTCGAGCACTACATCCTAACAATCATGTCAGTAGTAAGTAAAACAATTTTTTATTATGAAAAATACATTGTTGAATCTAGATTTGTTCTGTGCTGTAACTTACTATGATTTCAGGAAATGTGACTTTTCCGTGGTACAAAGTCATTAACTTAGTGGCTAATGATATTGGTGTCTGGTTGGTAGCTTGGTTGACTTTTTACTGTACCCATTTTTATTATCTAAGGATAACAGTTTTCACCTACAATCATTACCCCTCTTTGTTAATCAATGTCAAGATCACTGTTGTGTCTCCCAATTATATTACACTGTAATGGTCTGTTTGGGTTTTGCCCATTAGTTTTCACCCATGTGGATTGAGGTTTAACCCATTAACTATGTTTTACACAAAGGAGATGCATACAGTATTGTTCAATGTGGCACTCATACAGTAGAGAGACACAACACCCTAGAAGCCTTGACCTGTCGAATTCTGCCAAACGATGCAACTTGGATTTTGTTTACCTGTCTAGCTTCTGCTAAATGGCATATTATTACATTGACAGTATGTTGGATCCCTAAGAATGCAAGACATAAATGCTGATAGCCAGTTTTCTCTTCCTAATGTTACCCTGATAGCAAGCTCTCCTGCACAGTCAGAGATGTGGTTCATAAGGGGGTTCAATGAGCTGACTCAACACTTTATGATCTTATTGGTTTTTAGTTGGTTAATGTTACCACATGCTTGGGTTACCTCAGGGTTAACAACCAAAACACAACACTGTAAAATATGTATTTGGAAACACATGGGCCTCTGCTTTAGCCCTTAAATACATCAATATGAAGGACCTTATGACCGTCCACACAACCATTTTCACACATACAGATGCCGTATCTTAATTTGATCATCTTGTTGTTGCAGGAATTTTCCTGCATATCAGGAAATGTAAACTTATAGTGTATTCAAGGTTTAAAAAGGCTTCTAAAGTTTGTAATTTCTTCTTGAAAATTGTAGACTTGATTTGCCCTAACAGAAAATGTATCAACCCCTACAAAAAATGTCCATGAAATATAATCCACATAATAATTCACATTTCCTGTAGCTGCAGGATTATTTTCCTGCTGTAGCAAACTGGCTCAAATTAAGATCCTGCATCTGTACACACACACGCTCACGTACGTGCATACACACACGTGCACACAGCTGTCAAAGAAAAACCTGTCAAGGCTACTCAATCAAAAAGACATGCCACGCTTCGGCCAAACCAACAGAAACCAGACCCAGCATTTTAAACAAGAACAGGGAAATCAGCCAAGACTGATCCGTCATCATCATGGTGACAGCACGTTGTGCCTGGTAGTGGAGAAGGGGGCTAATGGGTGGGCTACTAGCCCTCTGATATGATGTCATAGTGTTTACACTGACCACAGAGACACATTCCTCTAGTGTATCACAGCCTTGATTGTCTGTCCATTTATGTACCAGTGTGAAGCCGTAGTTTAGGCTACAGCACGCACTCTGGGTCCCACTGTCTATCCCCCTGTCTATCTTTCTATCAGCCTGTCCCCCTGTCCCCCTGTCCCCCTGTCTGTCTGCCCGCCTGCCTGTCTGCCCGCCTGCCCGCCTGTCTGCCTGCCTGTCTGCCCGCCTGCCCGCCTGTCTGCCTGCCTGTCTGCCCGCCTGCCCGCCTGTCTGTCTGTCTGTCTGTCTGTCTGTCTGTCTGTCTGTCTGTCTGTCTGTCTGTCTGTCTGTCTGTCTGTCTGTCTGTCTGTCTGTCTCTCTCTCTCTCTCTCTCTCTCTCTCTCTCTCTCTCTCTCTCTCTCTCTCTCTCTCTCTCTCTCTCTCTCTCTCTCTCTGTCTCTCCCCCTACCAGAAGAGGTATCTGCTTCACTCAGCCCCCCAGGCTCTGACAAGCTAAATGTTTATAGAGGGCTAATGAGTTCCTGTCAGAGCTCTGTTAGGATAGCCCCAGGAGGATAGTGACCCACACTGACAGGGCTGAACCAAAAGAAAGGCACACCAAAACGGTTTTGTCCAAGGAGTGGTGGGATACACACAAGTCAAGCTTTGCTGACATTTTTACATTTTGTTAAAATGTCAACCCCCCCCCCCAACACCAGAGGGTCCTTAGAGGAATTGTAATTGTGCGTAAGACATTGTTTATTAAACTTACCCTGAAGGAATAAAATAAGAATATGCATTCCTTTCTTTAACTGTTCCTGTTATTTTGGTCAAGACTTTGGAACTTGGTCTCTAGACCTACTCTCATTCAAAGTAATAATTGTGTTTACATTAGTCTATTTTTGTACCGTTAGTAGAGATTTGCATTTCTTGCCTGTGTGTTCATCTTGTCACAGGTTGCTGCGGTCTACAGGGACCCAAGTGTAGGAAACCTGATCAACGTCATGATTGTCAAGCTGATCGTCATCCACAATGAACAGGTAAGAACAGGCGCTGGGGGCTGCAGTGAGTGAGTACTCTGAGACAGCTGACATCAGCCTCTCTCTAAGCCCTTTAGAAGGACACTGCACTCCTTGTCAGAGGAAAACCTCAAGAGAAATCTCCTCAGAGAAAATGATACTACTGTCCTGTGCTACTACCATAGCTGTGATTCGACTAGGACTGACTGAGGGGCATACAGCAAATGGCCTTGTAATGACAGATAACTAACTCAGATGAAAATACTTTAATGAGACTTTTAGATACATGGTTACATTTTGTAGCTTTTTTATCTAGGAACACCTGTTCAAATCCTCACCACTGTCTCTATGTTATCTCTCACAGGATGGGCCCTCAATAAATTTCAATGCTGCTACTACCCTCCACAACTTCTGTGTCTGGCAACAGACCCAAAATGTCCAGGACGACAGTCACCCTTCTCACCACGACACTGCACTCCTCATCACAAGGTACTTACTGACATTTCACCTTTGAACTGTACTGTCTCACTACCCTAACACATACAACTGCATATAGATGATGAATAATGGTGTACTTTGCTTGTGCTTGTGTCTTCTCACAGGGAAGACATCTGCCGAGCGAAAGACAAGTGTGACACATTGGGTAAACAAACGTCTTCACTTTCAGATTTAAATGTGTCCATGTCACCTTCAGTGACTGGGTTAACTTTCCACTCCTGTTTCAATGTTCCACAGTCAGCTAATATACAGTAATGTGTTTATATCAGGAGCTTACAGCTAATATAGTGGCCGATTAGAACGGTGTAGTGAGAGGGAGGGTGGGTGACGGGGAGGATAGAGGGTAGTACTGATCTCTCTTATGGAACAGAAGTTTCATGGCTTAATCGCCTTTAGCGGTGGAAGGTTTTTTCTTCTCCGTCCGTTCAAGCAGCTGTGTATTGGTGACCTTCCAGGGCTGGCGGAGCTTGGGACCATGTGTGACCCGTACCGGAGCTGCTCCATCAGCGAGGAGAACGGACTCAGCGCCTCATTCACCATCGCTCACGAGCTGGGTCATGTGTAAGTTAGTGATGTGCAGTTCGCAAACGATTTGTTATTTTTAAACTATTTTTACTGACTCGAGAGTCATAATTCATTTTACCAAGTGACTCGTTCATTTTAGTCATTCATTTTACCTGCTGGCTGGCCAAAATTAATCCTACAGCAGGATTATTACGCACTCCTCCAGCTCAGCGGCTCCAGAGACGTGCTCCGACCACCAACTGTCTATCACGTGTGCACAGAAAAATACATCAAATCAAATCAAATCAAATTGTATTTGTCACATGCACCGAATACAACAGTGAAATGCTTACTTACAAGCCCTTAACCAACAATGCAGTGCAACAATAAGTGTTATGTAAAAAATTGATAAGTATAAAATTAAAATTAAAATACGTTGGCTAGTAGGACTGATGGTAGAGGCAGATTACGCACTCGCCATCGGATCCTTACAAGGCACCCCGACCTACGTCATGCGAATTACAGGGATTTGGGCCTTAACACAATAGCACAATTGGTTAGGAGCCCGTAAAACGGCTGCCATTTTCTCCGGCGCCAAATGTAGAACTGATAATTGATCTCATGGTGCAAGAATAAATGTAATGAATTGATTATTGAATGTTATCGATTGACACAGCTTTGTAGAACCATGACACAGCCTACACAGCCTGCCTCTGCTCAGAAATCTTGAGAATGAATCATTTGGGGGGCTACTGTAGTACGCAAACAATATGTGCTTATGTCCCTCGCGACAGTCAAGAGTTGTTCACAATCTAGTCCAGTTGCGGCCGCAACTAGACCTCGTTTTAAAGGTATCAAGAAATAATCTTATTTGTATCCCTAGCCATCACAAATGTACATTGTTTGAAGCACACTGTTGTAAGTCTCAGTCACAAATGACAGCTTCAAAAAGAGCCCTATGATAAATGAGAGGCTTTTAGAATCATGAGTCTTTCAAGTTTTTAGTTCATTGTTTGCTGGTAAGGGGGTCCTGCACACTCTGGGCATTACTGAATCAAATGAACGAAATTAGTCGAAATATTTGTTTTTTTAACTGAAGGAGTTGAAAAGATCTGAGTCAGTAAAAAGAGACGAACTTCCCATCACTAGTGTAAGTACTTTCTACCTCCCTCACCCCCCTGGCCCCCTCCTGGGCCTACCTCTCGGGGCCCCTGGGGCCTGCCCCGGCCCCGCACAACAAAAGCCCTCTTATCCTGGGTGCACACGCAGGTGCAAAACATAATAATGGAAAAAAGGGGTTTAATGACATGCCAGTCTTAATACCCTAGGGTAGTGCACTGAGTTAAAGGGATACTTCGGGATTTTGGCAATGAGGCCATTTATCTACTTCCTCTGAGTCATAAGAACTTGTGGATACCATTTTTACGTGTCTGTGTCCAGTATGAAGGAAGTTAGAGGTAGTTTTGAGAGCCAATGCTAGCTAGCATTAGCGCAATGACTGGAAGTAGCAGATACATAATTTTTTTTTTTAAATGTTGTCATTTAGCAGACGCTCTTATCCAGAGCGACTTACAGGAGCAATTAGGGTTAAGTGCCTTGCTTAAGGGCACATCGACAGATTTTTCACCTAGTCGGCTCCGGGATTACCTCCGGGATTACCTCCGACGAACCATCAAAGAGGCAAAGAGTCAATACAGGTCTAAGATTGAATCATACTACACTGGCTCTGACGCTCGTCGGATGTGGCAGGGCTTGAAAACTATTACAGACTACAAAGGGAAGCACAGCCGCGAGCTGCCCAGTGACACAAGCCTACCAGACGAGCTAAACCACTTCTATGCTCGCTTCGAGGCAAGCAACACTGAAGCATGCATGAGAGCACCAGCTGTTCCGGACGACTATGTGATCACGCTCTCCGTAGCCGATGTGAGTAAGACTTTTAAGCAGGTCAACATTCACAAGGCCGCAGGGCCAGACGGATTACCAGGACGTGTACTCCGAGCATGTGCTGACCAACTGGCAAGTGTCTTCACTGACATTTTCAACATGTCCCTGACTGAGTCTGTAATACCAACATGTTTCAAGCAGACCACCATAGTCCCCGTGCCCAAGAACTCTAAGATAACCTGCCTAAATGACTACCGACCCGTGGCACTGACGTCTGTAGCCATGAAGTGCTTTGAAAGACTGGTCATGGCTCACATCAACAGCATAATCCCAGAAACCCTAGACCCACTCCAATTTGCATACCGCCCCAACAGATCCACAGATGATGCAATCTCTATCGCACTCCACACTGCCCTTTCCCACCTGGACAAGAGGAACACCTACGTGAGAATGCTATTCATTGACTACAGCTCAGCATTCAACACCATAGTGCCCTCAAAGCTCATCACTAAGCTAAGGATCCTGGGACTAAACACCTCCCTCTGCAACTGGATCCTGGACTTCCTGACGGGCCGCCCCCAGGTGGTAAGGGTAGGTAACAACACATCTGCCACACTGATCCTCAACACGGGGGCCCCTCAGGGGTGCGTGCTCAGTCCCCTCCTGTACTCTCTGTTCACCCATGACTGCATGGCCAGGCACGACTCCAACACCATCATTAAGTTTGCCGACGACACAACAGTGGTAGGCCTGATCACCGACAACGATGAGACAGCCTATAGGGAGGAGGTCAGAGATCTGGCCGTGTGGTGCCAGGACAACAACCTCTCCCTCAACGTGACCAAGACAAAGGAGATGATTGTGGACTACAGGAAAAAAAAGAGGACTGAGCACGCCCCCATTCTCATCGACGGGGCTGTAGTGGAACAGGTTGAGAGCTTCAAGTTCCTTGGTGTCCACATCACCAACGAACTATCATGGTCCAAACACACCAAGACAGTCGTGAAGAGGGCACGACAAAGCCTATTCCCCCTCAGGAGACTAAAAAGATTTGGCATGGGTCCTCAGATCCTCAAAAAATTCTACAGCTGCACCATCGAGAGCATCCTGACTGGTTGCATCACCGCCTGGTATGGCAACTGCTTGGCCTCTGACCGCAAGGCACTACAGAGGGTAGTGCGTACGGCCCAGTACATCACAGGGGCAAAGCTCCCTGCCATCCAGGACCTCTATACCAGGCGGTGTCAGAGGAAGGCCCTCAAAATTGTCAAAGACTCCAGTCACCCTAGTCATAGACTGTTCTCTCTGCTACCGCACGGCAAGCGGTACCGGAGTGCCAAGTCTAGGTCCAAAAGACTTCTCAACAGCTTCTACCCCCAAGCCATAAGACTCCTGAACAGCTAATCATGGCTACCCAGACTATTTGCACTGCCCCCCCACCCCATACTTTTTACGCTGCTGCTACTCTGTTAAGTATTTATGCATAGTCACTTTAACTCTACCCACATGTACATATTACCTCAACTACCTCAACTAGCCGGTGCCCCCGCACATTGACTATGCAATGGTACCCCCCTGTATATATAGCCTCCCTACTGTCACTTTATTCTATTGTATATATAGCCTCCCTACTGTCACTTTATTTTTACTTCTGCTCTTTTTTTCTCAACACTTTTTTGTTGTTGTTTTATTCTTACTTTTTTGTTTAAAATAAATGCACTGTTGGTTAAGGGCTGTAAGTAAGCATTTCACTGTAATGTCTGCACCTGTTGTATTCGGCGCATGTGACCAATAAAATTTGATTTGATTTGATTTGATTTGATTTGATTTGATTTGATTTGATTTGATTAGAACCAGCAACCTTTCGGTTACTGGCACAACGCTCTTACCCACTAAGCTACCTACCCATAGACTTCTTTATTATTATTATATTACTTCTAGCTAACGCTAGTTAGCAATTGCGCTAGCTCTAGTTATATAAAGGGCCTCATTGCCAAAATCCCGAAGTATCCCTTTAACCCTGTAGGTGTTACAGCTTTGTAGAGGCAGCCAGGCAGCTAGGGGGATGAGGAGGAGCTGAGACTCATCTGAAAGCCACTGCTGCCTGGGCTTTAGATGTGGTGGACCGGGGACCTCTGCATAGGGCAGCCATTGCTTTCAACTAGGCATCGAGATGGAAGGTGGTCATTGTAGGGACAAGTACATGTACATACATATTAAATGTCTTTAATTTAGTGGGGACGATTCATTATCAAAGGCTGAATAATCTTGGTTTTCAGGGGCTGACTTGTCCCCCAGGCTGTCCTAAACATTACCCCTAAAATAAGATAACACTACCTGAACCGTGTAAAATACGGTCATACTATACTGCATAATTACTATGTAATAGCACTGTTATGATAACATTGCTCCCTGCTTGGGCCTGTTTCCACAACACACAGATGTCACCACATGTGTGAATGGAAAGAGAAGCCATATGAATAACCGCTTTGTGGCCTGATGACCAAGTCACAACATATGACCCAATCTCTCATAAGCCTGCATGCATTCTAAACATTAGGCCCAAATCACCATGACAAAACTGGGTATAAGTTATGAGGGATGCAAACTGTCTTTAACTCTCTCTCTCTCTCTCTCTCTCTCTCTCTCTCTCTCTCTTTCTCTCTCTCTCTCTCTCTCTCTCTCTCTCTCTCTCTCTCTCTCTCCTCTCTCTCTCTCTCTCTCTCTCTCTCTCTCTCTCTCTCTCTCTCTCTCTCTCTCTCTCTCTCTCTCTCTCTCTCTTTCTCTCTCTCTTGCTCTCTCTCTTTCTTGATCTCTCTCTCTCCCTCCCTCCCTCCCTCACTCTCTCTCTCCTGCCTCCCCTGATGGTTAAAGTGACAGATTTACGTTCCAGCCACTCTGGCCAGTTGTTGCTTGTTACACTCTAAGAAAAATGCTGGGTTGTTTGGTTGACCCAACTGCTGGGATGTAGGTGTTGGGTTGTTTTCTTTAAAAACTGCTGGGTTATTGATGCTGGATGCTGCGTTATTGGTGCTGGGTTATTGAGATATGAACCAGCGGATCAAAAGACTGGTGGCGTAGTTAAGTAGGATTTTTGTGAAAGAGCACAGTTTGAAAGATATGGCATATAGAAGCAAACCGGATGGACATCATGAAAATGATCGGAGAGGTTGAGGGTAGAGGAAGTTCAGGAGTAAAAACAAACAAAATAGAACTATTGTAAAATTGACTGTGTCCTTAAAATGTATATAGTATGTATAAGCTGGAAGTAGAGGCCTAAGCGTTGTTGTTCACTAGTTTACTCCAATTAGGGGAGGGGTGGTGGGGTTGGAAAGTAATAAAGGAAAATATATTTTTTTAAAGGATATGTGTATATATATGTATGTATATATATTTCTATGTATGTATGTATATGTATGTGTATATGTATGTGTATGTATGTATATGTATATAAATATTTGCGAAAAAAATATATCGGGGATTGGAAGTGATGCAGACAATTACATTGATGGAAGTTACAATCTATCTGCAATATTAAATCTACCCCATTAAAAAATAAAAATAAATAATAATAATAATCTTAATAATCTCACAGGTGGCCAATAAAATCTTTCTTAAAGCCACGGCCCTAATAAACCACGCCTCCTGAAAATAATCTAAGGATTACGTTAAAAAAGACCCAGCTGCTAGGTCAACCCACTGAACCCTGCATGAGAATAAAAAATACCCAATTGATGGTTAAATTAACCCATGTTTGAGTAATCCCATCAACCCAACATGTTGGGTTATTCACACAACCCAATTGGCTGGGTCAAAATAACCCAACATGTGTTCTGTCCACTATTTAACCAGCGCTGGCTTACCGTCCATCTGAGACCCAGTGCTGCTCCTCACACATTCCTCCAAAGACAGGGCTGGCTCTTTGGGCCTAGCGAGGGGAAACCAGCCCTCCTGTGTGGATCGGTTTATGCTAAAGTTCAAACAGCTGGACAGGCAGTTAGCTTTGCCTCTTGGTGCGTTTAATGGTTGGATATATTCACAAGATCCTCTCCTGAGTGTATAACGCTCTGAGAAACAGAGTGTCGGCCAGGTAGTGGAACAAACCAACGCTCTCACAATGTTGTAGATTAACGAAACGAAACCCTTAGCTCAGACTAATGGATAGGAGGCCTTTCTCATATACAGTAACTCAGGAAATGTGTTGGTACAAATAGCCACTTTGGGCTCTGCTAGTGTGGTGGAGTCACTTGATATTAATACAAAAGTAATACTTATATGGCTTAATAATGTTAAAAATGCTTAATCATCAAACGTAGCCAAGTCCTTGTCGTCTTAGACTTAGATCACAGCTGATCCTTCCTGACGTTTTGATGAGTCATTAGAGCTATGGATGGAAGACAGGCTATCTTTTTTAACGTCCGAGAAATATATCCAAAAGACCCCGCCACAAAACTTTATTGGCAGCTCAGTTTCCTTGCCCCATTGGACAAGCAGAATGGCTGATTCGATGAGGTCACAGGGGTTACTAAATATGGTTTGGATTTTGGAGGCCATAAATCCTGTGCGGAGGCAGCGATCTATCATTTCATTAGTCTTCTGTGTGTGTGTGTGTGTGTGTGTGTGTGTGTGCGCGTGTGCGCGTGTGTGTAGTGGCTCCAAAAGCTCCGTCTCTGTAGTGACAAGACTGTGATTTTGCAGTGATGTTGTGATGATGTTGCTGATCTCTTGCTTTGTCAGAGTGCTGACAAAGCCTGTTGCTGCAGTCCCCACGGACTTATTAAGTCTTGTTTTTGTTCTCCCCCATATCGAGAGGAAGTCATCAGGTCCTCTTCTTCACTGTGAAAGTTACTCCCTTACTCTCACTGTTATTTATAGGGTGTTAAGTCTAGAAAAAAGTTGATTTGTCTTCTAGAGTCTTCTATAGATGTTTTGTTTTGTAGAAGTTGGAGGGATGGATATGATGATGTCATCTGTTTGGAATGAAGCTTGTTTTATTGCAGCTCAATAATAGGAGCCTGACTGTAGAGTAGAGTATTGCAGTACGTTATTATAGCTGGATAAGATTATGATGTAAGTGCACAGTACTTCAGCAAATCTCCCTCCAGAGATCCCATTTTCCTGATTGAACTCAGACCGCATATGTCTCTCTCAGACATACAGAGAGCTACAGTAGCTCCCACTCTACTGTCATTTACAAATTCATCAACATAATAGGAAAAAAAAGAAGTCCTTTCTGAGTATTCCAGCCAATTTCCTCATGCATGCGCTTCTCAGTAACAGCCAGTGGCTCTCCCGGTGTGTGAGGACCTCATTACGGGCCAGGGGCAGGCTGTGGCTCAGAGCACTCAATTAGTCCCTGAGCGGCCAGGCCCCCACAACCCCCTGCCACCCCCGCTGGCCCCTGTAGGGTGGGCCCCATGCCAGGGTTAGAACCTGGGCCAGGCCTGCCTTCTTTGTGTGGCAGTCAGACCAAAGCCCCAGCCGAGAGCCCAGCCATACAGTAGGCTCACATCCTGCAGTAAACACCACGCAGCTGTGTGTGTGTGTGTGTGTGTGTGTGTGTGTGTGTGCAGATTAAGGCCGACCTCATCCTTCCACTAACACAGCACACACAGCCAGTTGAGTAGGTCAGGACATCCGCTCAGATCAACACAGCACAGCCCAGCAGCACTATTCTGGACATCACTATTCAGCTGGCTAGAATGAATTTAATCTGAGATGCAACGCTTTATAGGCCTTCATCTCTACATTTAAGTTCCGGATCATGTTCAATGAAGACCATTGCTTGGTTGGTGGTGTGTGTTTCCATGTCAGTTCTCTAGTTCTATATATCATAGTCAGTGGTCATGATTGAGGCTCATGTGATGTGAGTGTTCAGAACATGATGGCCTAACCATCTCTCTCAGCCTTAAGGCCCTTGAGAAGCTGACCCCTGACCTTGGGGAGGTGAGCGGGAGATGTGGTGGTGTGTTCTGTATGTGGGCAGTGCAGTGGGGGAATTATGCTGGTCAGATATACAGATCATTAAAGCATTAAAACGTCCTTCTGGCAGCTGGAGTTTTATTGAAAGCTATTGAGGCATTTGAAAACAGGTGGGAGAACCCATATGATGTGGTCGGGAAGTGTGTGTGTGAGCACACGTATGCATGTGTGCTCTCTCTGTGGGTGTGTGGTGAGTGTGTGGTATGGGGCAGGCCTGAAAAAGTCCACAAAATGTTTGACGTCATTCCCCTGGTTAAAAATGGCAGATTATAAACCTTCTGACACTCATCCCCCTGGTTAGGGCTGATCCATTTAGCAGCCATCCCCCCTTTTCCCTGATCTCTCTCTGTGTGTAATCCCCCTCTCCATCCCTCCCCCTCGGCAGGTTCAACATGCCCCACGATGACAACCCCAAATGCAGGGAGGCAGGCATGAAGCACCAGTACCACGTTATGGCGCCCACCCTCAACTACGACACCAGCCCCTGGTCCTGGTCCAAGTGTAGTCGCAAGTACATCACCGAGTTTCTGGAGTAGGTACCTCCCGCTCCGTCCCTTTTTCTACAATTTGAAACACGATGTTCAGGATGCCATCATTCTCATAATGTACACATTTTCACAGATATACAGATCATTTTCACAGATATACAGATCATTTTCGCAGATATACAGTTCATTATGGGCCCTATTCAGACTTGAGATAAGTTGACTCAATATAGACTTAAGTCAAAAAAATGTGACTTAAGTCCATGTTTTATTTACTTAAAGTCTGTGTTAAGTCTACTCAAGTCTGAATCGGGCCCTATGACCTTTAGAGATACATGAGTCACTGTAATAAAACATTATAATATCTTCCATTTTCATTGGAAATGCAAGACAAAAAAATAACACAAGCAAAAAGTGTTTGTATTCTTGTGACAATCTGGTAAGCAACCTCTGAGCAGTGTAAACTGTGTTATTGCTTGGTGTGAGAGCGTATTTCCTGTTTGAAGCAGGAGTCTTCCTGGGGTGACCTGAGCGATTGATCCTCCCCTGCTCCTCCTCTGTCTCTGCACTCAGGCAGAACCAGCTCTTGAGATGCTGGACAAACAGTCATTTAGTCGCTAGCGTGCTTTCCTCGCGAAAACGGTAACACGGGGCAACGGCTCATTCAGTGGGCTCCAAAGCCAAGCGGTGGCCACCAACCTCTTCTGAAGGGCTTCCCTTTAAGATGGGAAATGTCAGTTATAATTAGATTTTCCCTGGACGTGACCCTTTGATCTCTCCTCCCGCTTTGTTGATTGTGAGCCTCCACAAAAGGCTGCCTTGTTGATGAGTTGTATCTTGGGAAGCGAGCGGTCGCTCCCATGCGAACACCTCGTATCCCGCCCCGCCCCGCCACTGTGCTGTGCATAGTTTCCTACCAGCGGATGAATCCATCCATCCAGCTTTGAGTGTTTGAATTGAAAAATGTGAAAAGCAAGAAAAAGACAACTCCTTTACATTTTTTACTGCGGAATATTTTTGTCTGTATGTCAGCTATGTTAGGCAGGCTGAGTGTTCAAGCACTCGATATGTGAGCGAGAGATAAATGTAAATGACTGTGAGTGAAACTTTCCATGCTGCATGAAGAAACAAGCTGATTTATTTAACAGTGGCCATATTTATAAACAGTTCTGTGTGGCTGTGGAGAGGAGCGTAGGGTTCAGTGTGGAAGAGCCTCAGCGGTGGGAAAGGCCCCTGAGAGTGAGGCCCACTGCTTTTAAAGTCTGCATGGCTTCAACAATGAGGAGCATTGATCTAAACGATACCTTCACTCTCCACTAAGCTGGCCTGGTCAAGTACATCACTGTTTTGACTACCTATTCTTCTCTGAGAGCTCTCTAATGCACAACACTCTCCTGTCAACTTAAATATGGAGGGACACACTACCTCTCAACCCCTCTTCAGGAGCCAAACCCCCTCGTTCTTATTTCTGTGTATGTGTAATAACGTGAACTCCCGTTGTGTGCACACCTGAGAGCTGAGTGGAAAGTGTCTTTGGTGTTCTTGTTGTTACTTTGTGTAGACTGTGATATAAAGACACCATTCATTCCGCTCCTGGCAGCCCGCCAACCGGTATAAGCCACTAAACCTATATAAAGATCAAATTCTAATCTCTCTGTGTTGCCACCCACTAATTGATGTGTACACCTGTGTTGAGATCACATAATCATTAATACAGGCCAAGGCTATACATTTTCATTCCAATGCCAGACGCACACGTTGGGAATGATCCTAACCACACACAAACATCAGATGTCTCGCTAGTCTCAACCCAAAACAGTTAAATCGTTTTCTCACGTTTTGTTAAAAAAAATTATACAAAAATCCTCAATTAATTCAAGATGTGTTTTCTGTGAAAATGATCTTTTGATGAGTATTTATTTTCCAGTTATTTCTGTGTTACAATGGCAATGACTGTTGTACAGTCAGGTCCAAAATTATTGGCACCCTTGATAAAGATGAGCAAAAAATACTTTATAAAATAAACAATACTAATACTGAGCAATGCTGTATGCAAAAGAAAAGATTATGAATAGAATTGCTCAAAGAAATAGATTTTATTTAACCGGTTATAAACCAAATTCTCAAAAAGATACTTGTTAAAATGATTGGCACCCCTGTTTTCAATTCTCCGGCACCCTCCCCTTGCTACGATAACGGCACTGAGCCTTTTCTAAAATATTTAATGAGATTGGAGAACACATTAGGGGGGATCTTAGACCATTCCTCCATACATAATCTTTCCAGATCCTTGATATCATTTGGTCTATGCTTATGGACTGTCGTCTTCAATTCGAACTACAGATTTTCAATCGGGTTCAAGCCCAGAGACTGAGATGGCCATTGCAAATTGTTGATTTTGTGGACAATCATCTGTCCACAGCACCGGTTCCAATCAAAGTGCCAATGCTGTTTAGCAAACTTCAGGCGTTTACATTTGTTGGTGGCTCTCAATCACAGGAGGTTGGTGGCACCTTAATTTGGGAGGACGGGCTCATGGTAATGACTGGAGCAGAATGGTATCAAATACATCAAACACATGGTTTCCAGGTGTTTGATGCCATTCCATTTGCTCCGTTATGGCCATTATTATGAGCTGTTCTCCCCTAAACAGCCTCCTGTGCTCTCAATACTGGTTTTTCTCAGTCAACCCTTCCAAAGAGCCTATTGGCATAGAGGTGGTGTCTAATTGTAGATTTGGAGACTTGGTGACCCTAAGATAAGACCAAGTTCTGTCATTCTCCAACTTTGACCTTTGGTCTTTTCTTTGCCTCCCAATCCATCTTCCTCACTGTGCGTGGGGGCCGTGCTCCCTGCCATCCAGGACCTCTGTATGTGTGTTATAAACTACATAATCACACACACACATAACACAAACACACATACACACACGAATACCGACATAACACAAACACATATACACACGCATACACACACACACAGACACTTTTTCACTCATCATTTGCTGCTGGTACTCTGTTCTTTATTTTACACTTATTATTATCTATCCTGATGCCTAGTCACTTTACCCTGCCTTCATGTACATATCTAACTTAAATACCTCATACCCCTGCACATTGATCTGGTACTCCCTCTATTTTATTCCTACTGTGTTACTATTTTTCTTTTAATTATAATTTTTTAACTCTGCATCGTTGGGAAGGGACCGTAAGCAAGCATTTCACCCGTTGTATTCGGCGCATTTGACAAATAAAATTTGATTTTTTATTTTATTTGACAAGATATACTTGCATCCAATACCAGGCAAGTTTGCCACTGTTTCGGTGGTTTTAAACTTCTTAATTGTTGCCCTAATAGTGGTAAGTGGTATATTCGTTTTTTTAGGTATTATTTTGTACCCATTGCCTGATTTATGGTGGTCAACAACCATTTCTCTCTTTTAGATTTGAGTTATTTGCCTTTTCCCACGGTGATGGACGACAAACAGATTTGACATGCTTTACCACATTTTTATACCCCAGTGAAACAGTAAACCATGGAAGGCCACAATACAGTTCCTTAAACTGAGATTAACTTTAAAAAGTTGAATATTAATGCATATTTTATTTAGTTTGATTTTATTTATAAGAATCTTTAGGGGTGCCAATAATTTTGACACCTATCTTTTTGAGAAACAATATATTAGTTGTTAAAAAAAAATCTCTCTCTCTGAGCAATTTTATTAGTATAAAATAGTATATTTTCCCATTTATTTTGAGCATACAATATTGCTCAGTATTTGTATTATTTATTTTATACAGTCTTCTTTAACCATCTTCATCAAGGGTTCCATTTTGGACCTGACTGTATATCTCCCTATGAAAAGGGGAATCACTCCAGTACTGTTTGCACTGAGTTTAATCCAACTGTGTTTAAAAAAGCCTCCCAATGGCTGCCACGTGTAGAACCTCTGTCGTTGCCAGAGGGGAGTCGTATCGCCTGTCTCGGGCTCTGCTGAGTCCTCTAAAAAACAGCGTGCCTAATCGGAAAATGGCTGCTTTTTCCCTTCTATCCGTCCAGTTTTTAATCATAGGCCCATACGGTTTCTGGAGTTCTGATTAGACAATGACAACCTGGTGAAAGACGCTTGAATATGGGCCATCATCTCTTCTCATTTTTCTGGACTCTGACAGATAGACAGACCACTACCTTATAGCTTTAATATGGGGCATCTCTCTCTCTCTCTCTGCTTCTCATGGCCCTAACGGACTGACTGACCCCATCATAGCTTTCATCGTTTGTCTCTTCCCTTGCTCATTGTTAGGCAAACTCATTCCACCAAGCACTTGTAGTCTTTTTTGGATACAAAACCAATGGTTCCTTACAGTGTGTGTGGAAATTAAAGAAAACCGCAACGGTTTCACAAGATAAGCCCAGGTAATTATGGTCCTCCTCATATCAGCTGGTGGTGTACTGAAGTGTACACACACACACACACACACACACACACACACACACACACACACACACACACACACACACACACACACACACACACACACAAAACACACATACACACACACACACTGTAGTCTGCATGTAACAGGTGCCTGAGCTCCACACAGGGTACAAATTGTAAGAGAAGTGTCGACATGTCATATAATTACACACATTATAGGCTACACTGTTTCATCCCCAGTTTCTTTTTTGTTTTGTGTCGCAAAATAAATACAGAGGAAAAATCTTTTGAGGAATGGTTTACATTTGGTGAATGGTGTTTGACTACGTTTTGTGACCGTGCTTTTAACATTGTCTAACGTTTAGTGCTTCATTCATTGTTTTGGGTAAATAGCTCTACATGCAGTACATTTTATCCAGCTGTGCTTTGTTGTCTTGTTCTGTGCTGTAGGGGTAGGGTGTGGCTGACACACAATCTATCATTATAATAGTTATGGTGAACTAGCCTGATTTATGCTAACGTTACATAACTCAATGAAGGTACTCCAAATCCTCTGGTTTTTTTGTGCACAGAGAAATGTCTGTTAAATAAACATGTGGATGGGATAGCTTTGTGTCTGTATGGAAATGCAGCTTTATTCCCTCTGTATGATGGTGACGGCATTAGCTAATATATCAGGTCACTCAGGGGAAGTGGTGTCAGTCTCAATGTTAGGTAACATCACACATCAGAGCAGACCACCCACATGGGACAAGGTGCTGTGTACATCTGAATATCATCACCCCTGGAGAAGTTTGTGTTGCAATTATAAATGTCAAAGAAGTTACACATTGCCTACTTTCGTTCATACAACTATTGTATGTATCTTGACAGGAAGCTCCTGGTGTGATGGTGCAGGAAGCAGAGCTGGAACACTCGGATCACCTTAATACACCTTTTACGCATGTTTATTTACTGTTTGTGTTTGTGTGTGTATGTATGTGTGTGTTACCTTCCACCTTTCAGCACAGGGTATGGAGAGTGCCTATTGGACGAGCCAGTGAGCAGAACGTACGAGATGTCCAACCACCTCCCTGGTCAGATTTACAATGCCAACCGGCAGTGTGAGCTCATGTTTGGCCCTGGCTCAATGGTCTGCCCTTACATGGTGAGCCAGGTTGCATTCCTTTCCTCTCAACCAAGTGTCTCTCAGGGTATGTCCCAAATGGCACCCTGTTCCCTATGGGTGTAGGCAATTCCATAGGGCTTTGGTCAAGTAGTGGACTATATAGGGAATATGGTGCCATTTGGGATGAGGCCTTAGTCCCTCTATGATCTACAAAAAAGTGTGCCCTCAACCAAACCCCCATGGAGAAGGCTGTCATATGCTTCTAAGTTTCTAATGTGTCTTGTCTGTGATACGGTGTTGAGATGATGAAGTCATAGCGTTACATAGACAACACTGTAAGGCCCAGTCAGTGTTTTTCATGAGCTGTCTGTATGACGGACAGCTTTGGTGGTTTTATGAGACAATTAGCTTTTTTCAGGTTTAACAGACTGCTGGGAGGCAAGTTGATTTCCTTCAGAGCAGCACACGTTCTCATGTTGAACATCCTTTAAGACTGACTGAGGATGGAAGGAAGAAATGGTTATCTTGCCAGTCACTTACCCTGTGGGCTCGGCCCGCTCTCATCTAGTTGGAGACTTCTGGAGTCATGTTTAGCTAATCTATGGTGATAGTAACAGCTGCCCAGGTGGCTGTAAAAGTTAGTGTGGTTTGGTTCCTAGTGGCTGAACTGTCCATAAAGTCTGTTACACATCTCACTGGTACAGTACACGTCTCCTGTCTCCTGTCTGACTGTCAATATTAGGGATTTATAGTTTAGTGTAAAACATCTAAATGATTCTCCTGCAGTGGACAGTGGGATTTTGTAACAGTGTTTAATTCTTCCTTCCTCTCTCTGTCTCTCCCGTTCTCTCTCCAACATGTCTCTCTGTCCAACGTGTCTCTCTCTCCCCCTTTCTCCCGCATGTCTCTTTGTCCCCCTCTCTCACTCTCTCTCTCCACACAGAAACAATGTAAGAGGCTTTGGTGTACGAGTGCTGAGGGGGACCATAAGGGGTGTCGGACACAGCACATGCCCTTGGCTGATGGGACAGACTGTGGACATGGAATGGTAGGACAGAATGTTGTATTTCTTGCATTGGATCCCGTAATGACATTTAAATGGAGGGTAGGATGACAAACAAAGTGTATTATCTACTGCGGTATTACAGTAATACCACTGTTCATGTTTTGCCTTTCTGTTATCAAGGAGCATATTTCAAACAAAACGTTCAGCGAGTAACCTGAAGCTTGAACATTAGCCTTAACCATGCTCTGAGGCCCCTACCCTCATTAAACCTCATGTTCTCACCGCCTTGGGATGCTATGCTAATTAGCACTGTGGCAGGGGTGGTTGTGGGTACATAGTGAAAGGTACTGAGGAAGGGGCTGAGGGAAAGAAGAGTAAGACAGGGCTGGGGGAGAAGGAGAGGTGAAAGCGCTGGGGGGTGGGGGGCGGTAGAGAGGGTTTTGACGGGCTGGAGGAAGCAGGTTAGCGTTTTTCGTCATTAATCTTGTTCTGGAGGCGGCTCTGTAGAGTGCTCACTAGCTAGCACAGCCACAAAGTCATAAAATCTCATTTTCAACCCAACCTTAACCCTAACCTTAACCATACTGCTAACCCTAATGCCTAATCCTAACCTTAAATTAAGAAGAAAAAAAAGGTTTTATGAATTCTTACAATATAGGCAATTTTGACTTTGCAGCTGGCCTTTCTAAGGGGAAATTGTTCAGTTCTGCCTCCAGGACAAGACTCATGACAATACATGTCAACCTGCTGGAGGAATGGGGGGATGATATGGGGCTGGGGGAAAGAGGGGATGAAATGGGGCAGGGGAAGATAGGGGATGATTTGGGGCTGGGGGAAAGAGAGGATGATATGGGGCTGGGGAAAGTGGGGATGAAATGGGGCTGGGGAAGAGAGAAGGGTGAGATGATGTGTTTGGGGAAAGAGGGATAAGAGGGGACATGGGGAGAGAGGGAGATAGAGGGAGAGAAAAGGAGGGGGAGCAGTAGAGGTGAAGGCTCGGGCACTTTGAAAGGAGATGCCGCCAGCCGTTCACAGTTGAGTCACCTAGTTCTGAACCCGTGACCCTAAAACCTCTTTAAAAGGCGGGTAAGTGGGTCAGTGGTCAGGCCATAACAGAGCCCAAGGCTGAGGCCATGCAGCTCTGTACTCCCTCCACTCTGCTCAGCTCTGTTCTGCTCAGCTCAGCTCACACAATAGACCTCACATCAATGATTCCAAAAAAGGAGGAGAGGGAGGAGGAGGAGGGAAAGAAGGGAGAGGTGGGCTAGGGGTGTTTGTATGTGGTGGTGGTGGTGGTGGGGTGAGAGGTAGTGGACCCTCTCTTCTAGTTAACTCTTTCCCCCCCAAACTGCAAAAAGTGAAATCAAAGCAAGTGTAAATATTTTATATTGAGTATTAATTCACATAAAGGGATACTTCAGGATTTTGGCAATAAGGCACTTTATCTACTTTACCTTTTTTATGTCTCTGTGTAAAGTATGAAGGAAGTTAGAGGTAGTTTCGTGAGCCAATGCTAACTAGCACTAGCGCAATGACTGGAAGTCTATGCGCTAGTCTATATCAGATACCACACCCGTCGCTATGGGCGGGCCATAGGGGGCCGGGCCCGCCCCCAAAAATGCTTGTGCCCCCCCCACTTGAGGGAATTTATTATTAAATATACGTACTGTAGGCTAATAATAATTGTGCCCTGCCCTCCCATGCATTTCATATGCCCCCCTTAAGACTGAGGTCTGGCGACGGGTCTGACAGATACCCATAGACTTCCAGTCATCGCACTAACACTAGTTAGACATTGCGCTAGCTCTAGTTAGCAACTTCCTTTAAACTGCACACAGAAACATAAAAATGGTATCCACGAGTTCATCTGACTCTGAGGAAATTGTCATTGGCAAATCATTTTGCTTATTTTAACCTAAAAAAGGGTTAATACAAGCAATTTATTTAATTTCAAGATATTTTATATTTTTCAATATCTAGAAAAATATCTTGAAATAAGATAAATTACTTGTATTAAACCTTTTTTAGGTTCAAATAAGCAAAATTATACAAGCCTTAATCAAGTAATTGATCTTATTTCAAGACATTTCTCAAGATATTTTACCTTAAGTTAAAGTATCTTGAAAGATATCTTAAAAGAAGATAAATTACTTGTATTGAGCCTTTTTTGGGGTTAATGATCTGCCAATGACGTTGGATACTTTACCTTGGTAAGAAAAAACAAGAATTAGCGCTCAATATAAGATATATTGAGTGTTTTCCCATGTAAGCTCAATATGTTCCACAATGTCTCTGTATTTTTTCCCCCTGCACCATCCTGTTAAGGCTTGGATTACTACACTTAAATTACGATAAATTAACTTGGGATGGCTAACATCTTAATCCAACCAAAACAGCTGCAGTATAATGTAACTGTCATGGGATAGCAATTCTAAATACCTATGTGTGTCATTAACTGTGGTGGATTGTGGGAAACCCTCTTGAAAAGACTCTGCATTAGTTTGATCATGCCTGATGGTTTGCCATGACGACCTGTATATACAGTTGAAGTCGGAAGTTTACATACACTTAGGTTGGAGTCATTAAAACTCGTTTTTCAAGCACTTCACAAATTTCTTGTTAACAAACTATAGTTTTGGCAAGTCGGTTAGGACATCTACTTTGTGCATGACACAAGTCATTTTTCCAACAATTGTTTACAGACAGATTATTTCACTTATAATTCACTGTTTCACAATTCCAGTGGGTCAGAAGTTTACATACAGTATCCTGTTTAATTTATCTAATTTAAATTGAAGTATGATCTGGCCTTAATGGCCACGTACTCTTATAATCACAGCCAGAAGATGACTGGCCACCCCTCAGAGCCTGGTTCCTCTCTAGGTTTCTTCCTAGGTTCCTGCCTTTCAAGGGAGTTTTTCTTAGCCACTGTGCTTCTGCAACTGCATTGCTTGTTCTTTGGGGATTTCGACTCAGTATCTGTACAGCACTTTGTGAAAACTGCCGATGTAAAATGGGCTTTTTAAAATACGATTGATTGATTGATTGAGAAATTCTGGCTTGTTCCCACAATAGTATCCTGCTGCATAACATGTCTGTCTTTGGGACATACTCAAGTACAGTGTTTTCGCTTCATGCACTTTAAATGCTTAAAAGAAGATCACAAAGGTTTTTTCTGCCCTTTTTCATCTCTCTGGTGCCACCACCTCTCTCTCTCTATCCCTCTATCTCTCTCTCTCTCTCTCTCTCTCTATCCCTCTATCTCTCTCTCTCTCTCTCTCTCTCTCTCTCTCTCTATCCCTCTATCTCTCTCTCTCTCTCTCTCTATCCCTCTATCTCTCTCTCTCTCTATCCCTCTATATCTCTCTCTCTCTCTCTCTCTCTCACTCTCTCTCTCTCTCTCTCTCTCTCTCTCTCTCTCTCTCTCTCTCTCTCTCTCTCTCTCTCTCTCTGTCTCTCTCTGTCTCTCTGTCTTTCTCTCTCTCACTCTCTCACTGTCTCTCTCTCTCTCACTCTCTCTCTCTCTCAATTTCAATTTCAATTCAATTGAAGGGCTTTATTGGCATGGGAAACATATGTTTACATTGCCAAAGCAAGTGAAATAGATAATAAACAAAAGTGAAATAAACAATAACAAATTAAAAGACTAAAGACATTTCAAATGTAATATTATGTATATATACAGTGTTATAATGATGTGCAAATAGTTAAAGTACAAAAAGGAAAAAAAATAAACATAAATATAGGTTGTATTTACAATGGTGTTTGTTCTTCACTGGTTGCCCTTTTCTTGTGGCAACAGGTCACAAATCTTGCTGCTTTTATTGCACACTGTGGTATTTCACCCAATAGATATGGGAGTTTATCCAAATTTGATTTGTTTTCGAATTATTTGTGTTTCTGTGTAATCTGAGGGAAGTATGTGTCTCTAATATGGTCATACATTCGGCAGGAAGTTAGGAAGTTCAGCTCCGTTTCCACCTCATTTTGTGGGCAGTGTGCACATAGCCTGTCTTCTCTTGAGAGCCAGGTCTGCCTACATAGTCAAATAGTTCCTTAATTTTGGGTCAGTCACAGTGGTCAGGTATTCTGCCACTGTGTACTCTCTGTTTACGGCTAAATAGCATTCTAGTTTGCTCAGTTTTTTTGTAAATTCTTTCCAATGTGTCAACTAATTATCTTTTTGTTTTCTCATGATTTGGTTGGGTCTAATTGTGTTGCTGTCCTGGGGCTCTGTGGGGTCTGTTTGTGTTTGTGAACAGAGCCCCAGGACCAGCTTGCTTAGGGGACTCTTCTCCAGGTTAATCTCTCTGTAGGTGATGGCTTTGTTATGGAAGGTTTGGGAATCGCTTCCTTTTAAGTGGTTGTAGAATTTAGCGGCTCTTTTCTGGATTTTCATAATTACCGGGTATCGGCCTAATTCTGCTCTGCATGTATTATTTGATGTTTTACGTTGTACACTGAGGATATTTTTGCAGAAATCTGCATGCAGAGTCTCAATTAGATGTTTGTCCCATTTTGTGAATTCTTGGTTGGTGAGCGGACCATAAAGGGTAATGGGTTCTATAACTGATTCAAGTATTTTTAGCCAGATCCTAATTGGTATGTCAAATGTTATGTTCCTTTTGATGGCGTAGAAGGCCCTTCTTGCCTTGTCTATCAGATCGTTCACAGCTTTGTGGAAGTTACCTGTGGCGCTGATGTTTAGGCCGAGGTATGTATCGTTTTGTGTGTTCTAGGGCGACGGTGTCTAGATGGAATTTGTATTTGTGGTCCTGGCAACTGGACCTTTTTTGGAACACCATTATTTTTGTCTTACTGAGATTTACTGTCAGGGCCCAGGTCTGACAGAATCTGTGCAGAAGATCTAGGTGCTGCTGTAGGCCCTCCTTGGTTGGGGACAGAAGCACCAGATCATCAGCAAACAGTAGACATTTTACTTCAGATTCTAGTAGTGTGAGGCCGGGTGCTGATATATATGTTGAAGAGGGTGGGGCTTAAGCTGCATCCCTGTCTCACCCCACGGCCCTGTGGAAAGAAATGTGTGTGTTTTTTGCCAATTTTAACCGCACACTTGTTGTTTGTGTACATGGATTTTATAATGTCGTATGTTTTTCTCCCAACACCACTTTCCATCAATTTGTATAGCAGATCCTCATGCCCAAATTGAGTCAAAAGCTTTTTTGAAATCAACAAAGCATGAGAAGACTTTGCCTTTGTTTTGGTTTGTTTGTTTGTCAATTAGGGTGTGCAGGGTGAATACGTGGTCTGTCGTACGGTAATTTGGGAAAAAGCCAATTTGACGTTTGCTCAGTACATTGTTTTCACTGAGGAAATGTGTGAGTCTGCTGTTAATGATAATACAGAGGATTTTCCCAAGGTTGCTGTTGATGCATATCCCACGGAAGTTATTGGGGACAGATTTGTTTCCACTTTTGTGGATTGGGGTGATCAGTCCTTGGTTCCAAATATTGGGTAAAATGCCAGAGCTAAGGATGATGTTAAAGAGTTTAAGTATAGCGAATTGGAATTTGTGGTCTGTATATTTTATCATTTAATTGAGGATACCATCAACACCACAGGCCTTCTTGGGTTGGAGGGTTTGTATTTTGTCCTGTAGTTCATTCAATGTAATTGGAGAATCCAGTGGTTTCTGGTAGTCTTTAATAGTTTATTCTAAGATTTGTATTTGATCATGTATATCTTTTTGCTGTTTGTTCTTTGTTATAGGGCCAAAAAGATTGGAGAAGTGGTTTACCCATACATCTCTGTTTTGGATTGATAACTCTTCGTAAGGAACTGGGGCACTATGCTGAGCTCATGTTGTACTCTCTAGTATTCTATCTCTCTCTCTCTCTCTCTCTCTCTCTCTCTCTCTCCCTCTCTCTCTCTCTCTCAAGACTGTCTTTCTCTCCCACTCCCTCCCTCTCTCACTATGCTCTCTGTGTGCTGTGGACCCTCTCCTCTTGTGGGGCGCTGGAGTGAGTAATGTGGTCATGTGACCCCTGGCGGTGCTTCTGTCATCTGGCCCAGTGGGCCGTGTGTTAACAAGGGCATCCCATCATTTGTTGTCTATAAATACTGCCACCACCCTCCTCCTCCTCTCCTCCTCCTCCTCCTCGCGTCTTCTTCAAAAGGGCCCTGCCTGTCTGTGTAGCTCTGGGGCCAACCAGCGCGTTCAATCAGGGCATGTCAGCCGAAAGGCAGGCCCTCACTTTGAAGAGAACAGCCTTCCCTCCCTCACTGCTTCTCTTCTCACCACGCAGGGCAGGCAGACTCACAGTAGCTTGGTGGGTGGCGAGAAGAATGCAGCCCTGACTTGAATGAAGCAAATGTGCTGTTGTTGTTGCCCACCAGTTATTAAGCACCTTACCCAGTGTTTAGGCCTGAGTGTGTGGCTGAAAGAAAGCTCTGTTGAAGGTTATTTTGTGTGTTATGTTCTGCTTGGTGCGATGGATGGAAATGTCAATTGCGTTCAATTTCAAGACCTTCAATTCTTTCGAGTTCTGCATTTTACTTGAACTATAACACTTCCAGACTTCTTTCCAAAAGGTTGTTTTGAATGACTCGTGTCAGAGAAGAGCCAGAGAGGAAGTCTTGGTTTTATTATTCCAATCAGAACATTCCTCATAACGTCAAGCTGCTCTCCTCTCATTTCAGCCAATTAGAGAGCGATAGTGAAGTCTTGAAAAGCAGAGCCAGGCTCAGGCAGAATAGAATGTGTTGGCTGAGGCGGCGAGTGTTGGCTCGGGCCCCTGGCAGCCAGACACAATAGTGTCGTACGATGCTGCCCGTGAGCTCAGGCTCTGGAATCTTTGACTCGTATCAATGTCACTCTCTGCTAATCTCTGGGATGTTTCCACTTCCCATCATTGCAGACCTGTTGGTTTGGCTGAACAAGTGGATTGTTGTTTTGCTAGCTCTCTCCATCATGTAATTTCTCTGTATAATATTCTACAGTAGTGATGGGAGCTTTCGGCAACAGAGGATGGATTTCATTTTGATTTGATAACAGGAGGTTGCTACATGACTGAGACAAGTTAGGACGATGATACAGTGCCTTGCAAAAGTATTCATCCCCCTTGGCATTTTTCCTATTTTGTTGAATTACAACCAGTAATTTAAATAGATTTTTATTTGGATTTAATGTAATGGACATACACAAAATAGTCCAAATTGGTGAAGTGAAATGAAAAAAATAACTTGTTTCAAAAAAATAAATAACGGAACAGTGGTGTGTGCATATGTATTCACCCCCTTAGCTATGAAGCCCCTAAATAAGATCTGGTGCAACCAATTACCTTCAAAAGTCACATAATTAGTTAAATAAAGTCCACTTGCGTGCAATCTAAGTGTCACATGATCTGTCACATGATCTCAGTATATATACACCTGTTCTGAAAGGCCCCAGAGTCTGCAACACCACTAAGCAAGGGGCACCACCAAGCAAGCAGCAACATGAAGACCAAGGAGCTCTCCAAACAGGTCAGGGACAAAGTTGTGGAGAGGTACAGATCAGGGTTGGGTTATAAAAAAATATCTGAAACTTTGAACATCCCACGGAGCGCCATTAAATCCATTATAAAAAAATGGAAAGAATATGGCACCACAACAAACCTGCCAAGAGAGGGCCGCCCACCAAAAATCACAGACCAGGCAAGGAGGGCATTAATCAGAGAGGCAACAAAGACACCAAAGATAACCCTGAAGGAGCTGCAAAGCTCCACAGCGGAAATTTGAGTATCTGTCCATAGGACCACTTTAAGCCGTACACTCCACAGAGCTGGGCTTTATGGAAGAGTGGCCAGAAAAAAGCCATTGCTTAAAGAAAGAAATAAGCAAACACGTTTGGTGTTCGCCAAAAGCCATGTGGGAGACTCCCCAAACATATGGAAGAAGATGAGACTAAAATTGAGCTTTTTGGCCATCAAGGAAAACGCTATGTCTGGCGCAAACCCAACACCTCTCATCACCCCGAGAACACCATCGGCAGGCACTGGGAAACTGGTCAGAATTGAAGGAATGATGGATGGCGCTAAATACAGGGAAATTCTTGAGGGAAATCTGTTTCAGTCTTCCAGAGATTTGAGACTGGGACGGAGGTTCACTTTCCAGCAGGACAATGACCCTAAGCATACTGCTAAAGCAACACTCGAGTGGTTTAAGGGGAAACATTTAAATGTCTTGGAATGGCCTAGTCAAAGCCCAGACCTCATTAAAGATTGCTGAACAACAGCGGAACCCATCCAACTTGAAGGAGCTGGAGCAGTTTTGCCTTGAAGAATGGGCAAAAGTCCCAGTGGCAAGATGTGCCAAGCTTATAGAGACATACCCCAAGAGACTTGCAGCTGTAATTGCTGCAAAAGGTGGCTCTACAAAGTATTGACTTTGGGGGGGGTGGATAGTTATGCACACTCAAGTTTTGCTCCCCCCTATCCACATCGACGGGACCGCAGTGGAGAAGGTGGAAAGCTTCAAGTTCCTTGGCATACACATCACCGACAAACTGAAATGGTCCACACACACAGACAGTGTGGTGAAGAAGGCGCAGCAGAGCCTCTTCAACCTCAGGAGGCTGAAGAAATTCGGCTTAGCACTTAAAACCCTCACAAACTTTTACAGATGCACAATTGAGAGCATCCTGTCGGGCTGTATCCCCGCCTGGTACGGCAATTGCACCGCCCACAACCGCAGGGCTCTCCAGAGGGTGGTGCGGTCTGCCAAACACATTACCGGGGGCAAACTACCCGCCCTCCAAGACACATACAGCACCCGATGTCACAGGAAGGCCAAAAAGATCATCAAGGACATCAACCACCTGAGCCACTGCCTGTTCACCCCGCTATCATCCAGAAGGCGAGGTCAATACAGGTGCATCAAAGCTGGGACCGAGAGAATGAAAAACAGCTTCTATCTCAAGGCCATCAGACTGTTATATAGCCATCACTAGCACATTAGAGGCTGCTGCTGCCTATTGAAATCACTGGCCACTTTAAGAAATGGAACACTAGTCACTTTAATAATGTTTACATATCTTGGACTACTCGTCTCATATGTATATACTGCCTTCTATTCTATAACATTCTACTGTATCTTAGTCCATGACACTCTGTCATTGCTTGTCCATAAATTTATATATTCTTAAATCCCATTCCTTACTAGTTTTGTGTGTTTTGGGTATATGTTGTGAAATTGTTAGATATTACTTGTTAGATATTACTGCACTGTCGGAGCTAGAAGCACAAGCATTTCGCTACACCCGCTATAACATCTGCTAAACAAGTGTATGTGACAAATACAATTTGATTTGATTTGATTTTAGTCAGGATCGAGGCAAAGCTGAACGGAGCAAAGTACAGAGAGATCCTTGATGAAAACCTGCTCCAGAGTGCTCAGGATCACAGACTGGGGCGAAGGTTCACCTTCCAAAAGGACAATGACCCTAAGCACACAGCCAAGACAACGCAGGAGTGGCTTCGGGACAAGTCTCTGAATGTCCTTGAGTGGCCCAGCAAGAGGCCGGACTTGAACCCGATTGAACATCTCTGGAGAGACCTGAAAATAGCTGTGCAGCGCTGCTCCCCATCCAACCTGACAGAGCTTGAGAGGATCTGCAGAGAAGAATGGGAGAAACTCCCAAATACAGGTGTGCCAAGCTTGTAGTGTCATACCCAAGAAGACTCAATGCTGTAATCGCTGCCAAAGGTGCTTCAACAAAGTACTGAGTAAAGGGTCTGAATACTTATGTAAATGTGATATTTCAGTTTTTTATTTGTAATACATTTGCGAAAATTTATAAAAACCTGTTTTTACTTTGTCATTATGGGTTATTGTGTGTAGATAGGTGAGGGGGAAAAACAATGTAATCAATTTTAGAATAAGGCTGTAACGTAACAAAATCTGGAAAAAGTCAAGGGGTCTGAATACTTTCCGAAGGCACTGTAAAAATACCCTTTCCCCTTTCTCACCTTGCACCTCTACAAGTCTGTTGAAGCAGTAATCTGGAGAGATTCAGCATCACTCAGCCTTATGATAGAGTTATTGGAGATCTGTACCATGTCAGCATAGCCTTGGGAAGTACGGGTGCTGGGGGTGTTGCCTATTGTTTTATTGGTTTTTACTAAAACAATAATTGTCCACCTCACAGTTCAGCTGTCAGAGATTTAAGCGCTAAATGCATCAGGGCATTGCATGCTTTGGCCTACAGGCTTAGGTGTCCACTGTATGATATTAATATTGAAAAAAAATATATAAAGGAAGCTTAGAGAGAGATAGAGATATGCCGGTGACATGCTATGACACCAACATGCATTTCTTTATCCTTGTCAGATTGGCTACTGTGTCTGCTATATTGAAAAAGGCAAATTCATTATTTTTCGATCCGAATATTTTTTTTATAAAGATAAGCTTTAAATTTGTAGATTATAGGAGTAACTCTGGTAGGCCTAAAACTCTTTTTTTTCTCACCTCAAGTTCAACTGTCAGATCCAGTTGGAGTGATGATGCCTTCATATCATAGGCCTGCAGTATAATAGGCTAATAGCCACCCCACCAAACCTTCACAAAAGTTTATAAACTTTATTAGGTTAATATCAAAAGTAAGTCAAGTCATTGTTTATAGGGAAAAATACGAGCAGGATATTATATCACGGCAAACACAACATTACAGTTTGGCCAAAGAAAATGGCTCAACAGAATGAAACGAAACACTTGCAAACTGGTTTAAATCTTCACAAAAAATGACAGCAATAGGCTAATAATATTTATTTTTACGAAGGGCCTACTTATAACGTATCTTAAACTAAATACGGAGCAAACAATTAAAAAGACAGATCGAACTTAATTAAGCCAACAAATGTCTCAACAGAATGAAACAAAACACGTTTTGCATATTAAAAGAACTGGTTTAGATGAATAAATAGGCCTACAGTAATAACAATGATATACAATAGTTATAATGATAAAACAAATGATTATAAATAGAAATAAATAAATAGAAAATTCAAAAATTACATCCTACCTGAATAGCAAGTTGCACAGTAGCCTGCATTTGGCAATTTCTGTGGTATTAAAAAATATCATATACATGACATAGAATTGCATGAAATGCGCTTATAAAAGGCAAAAAAAAATGTCCGCTTTTGTGGAAATCCTAAAATTAGGTCTGCTCAACTGTATGCCACTACGCTAATGCGATTATAGATGCATGCAATGCCTTATTATAAAGGGGATTTTTTTCTAACACACCCACCACCCCCAACTCAAAACATCTTCCCACGGCTATGCATGCTAGCTTACACTGTGCTGCTGATTGTACACGTCCATGGTGGTCTGGTGGTGGTCTCTATCGTGTTATATGTAAAAGTGACCCCTGATATTCAGCACACTACCCAGTCTGTTTTGGGTCTGAGGAGAAGAGCGATGGGGTAGCTAGCTAGATGGATGTGATGCTGGGCTGTTCAGACCATCAGGGACAGAAGCACACAAATCAAGTCCTGCTGTGGCTGGCCAGTCTGTCTGTCTGAACTCCAACCCGGAGCTGTGAGAACCAGAACATGAAAGGTGATGCCTTTTGGAAATGGCTGTGTTAAAATTAAAGACTGGGAGGTTTTTAAATCAATCCCTCTGCCCTCTCATTCCTGTGATGATGTATGGCTTGGGGAGAAATGATGTACTCTCAAGCAACTTCCTCGCGATTACAGGGCGCAACCTCTAACCAGCCAGCTGAACTTAGAGTAGAGCAGATGCTGAGACTTGGTTTGCAGTAAGCTAACCATTTTCCCTCCTCAACAACATGAAGCCTCCCTAAGCGTTGTTAAGCAACAACGTGTGTGCGTGTGTGAAAATTCCTCATTTGAAACACATGCTAGCAACAGCTGGGCAAGTTTCTCTCACAAGGCCTTCAAATGTCTCACTGCATTCCCAATTGAGGACACATTTTGACAATCTATCTAGGAAACTGTGGTCCAGAGCCCTAAAGGGTTGTGCCAGCTTTACCGAGGCCTTTTCACGTCAGCATTTTCCAAGGCTGTATTTGTGCATCCCTGAGAGCTAATTACAATCAATAGGGCCCCAGATGCTTCAGTGCATATACACCACACACATACACTTCTCTCTCACACACACACACACACACATGCACGCACACACCTCTCACACACACCTCTCTCTCACACACACACACACCTTTTCAAGCTAAACAAAACGGTTGTAAACATGAAGTGCCAGCAGGGAGTGGAATGCCTTAAAGGCTTACAGGGGCTTTGGTCCTATCTGACAGCCCCTTGTGTTTGCCAGTTGCTCAGGTCTTACTGCCCAGCAGCCCTGCGGTGGTCCCCCCCTGTCCCATACAACCCTCACAGAGGAGGGGGGTGAGGGGGGGTACACTTTTTCGGTCTTGGCTGACAATCCTCATTCTGTGAGGGGGGGGGGGGGGGGGTGAGAAGGGACAAGCTGAGACCATGGTGAGAGACACTCAAAAGCTGAGTTTAGGTAAGGTTAGTGTCAGTAAGCCACCACCATGCTCTGCCTGGCTCTCTGGTGTTGTGTTATATTAGGAGGATTCTTCATTGGTTCAATCAACTCTATTGGGAGTGTTTCAGATGTTTCTCATACCATTTCCTATGATGTTTTACATTTCCTGAGCGAGTGGAGATCTTTGGTGTTCAGTGTTTTCTCAACCCAAAGAAAGGCCTGCCTCCCCTTAGTACTGTGTGGAACCTATTTCTGGCTCTACTCATTTGTGTGAGTGGTTTGTTTTAGCACATTCCACTCTGTGTCTTTAAAACAAATCTAATATAGCTGTAGAATTAATTTGGCTAATGTCGTTACAAAATGGGCCAGGACGTGGAATGTTGAGTGTGAGCTGAGGAGGGGGAATAAAGAAAGGCCAGATCATTACTCAAAGCTTGTCTGAATTATGGAAATGTTTAACACCTGCCTGTCATCATGTTTATTCCTTGTACTCCATCATTGCTCTTTAGAGTGTATTGCAACATAGCCCTGGTCGGAGCGGCCGTGCCAGATTCGGGATGTGTGTGTATCTGCGGTATGGAAGGGAGATCCACAGGTGTTCACCCCAGGTCATGGCACAGCTCAGAGCACATTAATTCTCAAGGCATACACAGGGACACCTCAACCTCACTGTTCCCCTGACGAGGACCCCTTGTGATTGTCATCCTCTCTGGCTTAATAGAGTCATTATGAACATCTATGACAGGGTCTCATACTGTCAAACAATATCTGTTCCACAGTGGAGTGGGTGTGCAGTTTGAACAAAGTCTAATGTAATTTGCTCAGTAGTAAAAGTATACAGTTGAGTGAGCACAAGGCAAATTGGAGATTTAGCCGTAGGATCGTTCCTCTGCAAAAACCGGGCCCTCTGCGTGACAGATGAACATGCAGATGGGACTGCATCTATACATGTTACATACCATAGAAGACAGTTCATGTACATTCAAAGCAGCACACCAGCCTCCTTTGTGAGTGTGCCCAATGGGCTGTGGTCTGGTCACATGGTTTCTGTCTGAATGGGGAGAAAAACAAACCGTTCCTGATGTCAAGCCAGTAATGAGCTGTTACCCTGTTATCACAACTCTAGAGTTTCTCTTATCGCCACCGTGCCACCACTCCCCGTGTCTGTGTGCCCGGACAACGGGCTGCCTGCCTGCCTGCCTGCCGCTGTGCACCCAGACTGACGCCGTCTTGTCCCGCATTCTTTCTCTGAAAAGGACCCTCCTGCTATCTTCTCTATGGAGAGAGATATTTGGTTACACATACAAAACTAAATAGGCTGCCATGTTTGCTTTATGAAAGCACTGTTAGGTCTACCTCTTCTTGGCAGGGGTTGGTTGGTAGGTTGTCCGATACCCAGCTTAAATGCAGGATTTCATCAGTTCATACCACAGTATCTTCATGCACACTGTGCTCATGTAAAAAAGGTTACAGTTGAAGTCGGAGGTTTACATACACCTTAGCCAAATACATTTAAACTCAGTTTTTCACAATTCCTGACATTTAATCATTGTAAAAATTCCCTGTCTTAGGTTAGTTAGGATCGCCACTATATTTTAAGAATGTGAAATGTCAGAATAATAGTAGAGAGAATGATTTATTTCAGCTTTTATTTCTTTCATCACATTCCCAGTGGGTCAGAAGTTTACATACACTCAATTAGTATTTGGTAGCATTGCCTTTAAATTGTTTAACTTGGGTCAAACATTTCGGGTAGCCTTCCACAAGCTTGGGACTGGGACGGAGGTTCACCTTCCAGCAGGACAATGACCCTAAGCATACTGCTAAAGCAACACTTGAGTGGTTTAAGGGGAAACATTTAAATGTCTTGGAATGGCCTACTCAAAGCCCAGACCTCAATCCAAATGAGAATCTGTAGTATGACTTAAAGATTGATGTACACCAGCGGAACCCATCCAACTTGAAGGAGCTGGAGCAGTTTTGCCTTGAAGAATGGGCAAAGATTCCAGTGGCTAGATGTGCCAAGCTTATAGAGACATACCCCAAAAGACTTGCAGCTGTAATTGCTGCAAAAGGTGGCTCTACAAAGTATTGACTTTGGGGGGGTGAATAGTTATGCACGCTCAAGTTTTCTTGTTTGTTTCACAAAAAAATATATTTTGCATCTTCAAAGTGGTAGGCATGTTGTGTAAATCAAATTATACAAAATCCATTTTAATTCCAGGTTGTAAGGCAACAAAATAGGAAAAATGCCAAGGGGGGTGAATACTTTCGCAAGCCACTGTATATAGGGAACAGGGTGCCATTTGGGATGCCCCCTTACATATTTTGGAGGAATAGCTGGCTGTCCACACGAGAGGGGGGCATGTGACACCAGCAGAGCAGGAATTCAACAGGAGAGGACCTGGCTTAGCTCATTGAGAAGAAACAGCCAAACGCAGTTGAAGATTTTATTGGCTGCCCTCTCGGTCAATCCATGATGTAATAAAGGCTGACAACATGGAAGTGTTGCAGTGTGCAGCTCTGCAGAGTGCTGTTGGCTCTGGTTCCACTCACTGGCACTGCCCTCATCCCCTCATCCCTCCCCACGCAGCAGGCTAGGCGCTGAGCCGGAGCCGACAGGCCCTGTCCCCACAGCTGCATGGGGAACTTGGAAACATTCCTCTGGGGTAAATGATAGCAGGATTAGCATCCCCCTCAGTTTCTTTTAGGGTATAGTTTTACATCTAAACAGAGGATTAGGGAAGGGAAGGAGGGACAACACTCCCATCTGTGATCGCTGCCTGCGCTAAATCTGGTTCTGCACCAACCAGAGCTGAGTTGACATTCTTGCACTGTGGTGTGTTGGTTGGGATTGTGATGAGTGATGATGTCACACTCTTTAAGATGATCCCCTGTGAGTGTTTGTTCGCAAGTTTCAAATTCAAGCTTCAAGTTTATTTTCCATATGTCCATCACGAATACATTGGAATACATTGGAAATCTTAACTACCACTTATACACTACATGACAAAAAGTATGTGGACACCTGCTCGTCGAACATTTCATTCCAAAATCCTGGGCATTAATATGGAGTTGGTCCCCCCTTTGCTACTGTAACAGCCTCCACTCTTCTGGGAAGACTTTCGACTAGATGTTGGAGCATTGCTGTGGGACTTCCATTCAGCCACAAGAGCATTGGTGAAGATTTCTCTTCACTGGAACTAAGGGACCTAGCCCGAACCATGAAAAACAGCCCCAGACCATTATTCCTCCTCCGCCAAACTTTACAGTTGGCGCTATGCATTGGGGCAGGTAGCGTTCTCCTGGCATCCGCCAAAACCAGAGTCGTCCGTCGGACTGCCAGATAATGAAGCGTGATTCATCACTCCAGAGAACGCGTTTCCACTGCTCCAGAGTCCAATGGCGGTGAGCTTCACACCACTCCAGCTGACGCTTGGCATTGCGCATGGTGATCTTAGGCTTGTTTGCGGCTGCTCGGCCATGGAAACCCATTTCATGAAGCTCCCGACGAACAGTTATTGTGCTGACGTTGCTTCCAGAGGCAGTTTGGAACTCGGTAGTGAGTGTTGCAACCGAGGGCAGATTATTTTTACGCGCTACGCGCTTCAGCACTCGCCGGTCCCGTTCTGTGAGCTTGTGTGGCCTACCACTTCGCGGCTGAGCCGTTGTTACTCCTATATGTTTCCATTTCACAATAACAGCACTTACAGATGACCGGGGCAGCTCTAGAAGGGCAGAAACTTGACAAACTGACTTGTTGGAAAGGTGGCATCCTATGACGGTGCCACGTTGAATGTCACTGAGCTCTTCAATAAGGCCATTCTACTGCCAATGTTTGTCTATGGAGATTGCATGGCTGTGTGCTTGATTTCATACACCTGTCTGCAACGGGTGTGGCTGAAATAGCCATATCCACTAATTTGAAGGGGAGTACACATACTTTTGTATATATAGTGTACTCTTTCTCTGTGCAGCACTGCAGACATGGGAAGTGTGTAAACAAGGAGCTGGACCTGCGGCCAGTCCATGGGGAGTGGGGCCCCTGGGGGCCCTACAGTGTCTGCTCCAGGACCTGTGGAGGAGGCACCAGGAGCACCTCCAGAGACTGCAACAACCCTGAGTAAGACTCTTATTCCTACTAGTGCAAAACGCCAGGAGACTGCAACAAACCTGAATAAGAGCCTTAGGAGTCTTGGAGTACCCAGTCCAAACACAACAGGAGACTGCTTCAAGCCTGAGTAAGATTCAGTCTAAGTCTAACTAAGCCAAACTAAGTCAAAACACACCAGGAGTAGCCAGTCAAAGCAATAATAACACACCTTGAGTAAGGGCTCTGATTAGTCAAAACAATACTACACCTGAGTAAAAGTCACAAAAAAAGCCTGAGTACGTACTTGGCAAAACACATGTCAATCAAGGAGTCAAAGCCTCTGTGAATGTCAGTCATGTTTTAATCAAGTTATTTTGCCTTAATGTTTCTTCAGGCCCCGGAACGGAGGAAAGTTCTGTGTGGGTCGAAGGATGAAGTTCCGGTCGTGCAACACTGAGCCGTGTCCCCGAGGACAAAGAGACTTCCGTGAGGAGCAGTGCTCTCAGTTCGACGGCAAGCACTTCAACATCAACGGTCTACCTCCCACCGTCCGCTGGATGCCCAAGTATAGCGGTAGTGAGTACCCTCTATTTTAAAGCGTCTTTGGGTCCTTGAAAATCACTACCATACATAAAACTCCATGGATTATTTGTGCTAGTGCCCACTGCACTAGCAGTTCAACCATGAGAACACCAGGCATCTGTTATAGTTGGTAATGGAGGCACTACATGATAACAGTTGATAACATTATGTGCTACCATTATACTATTCTACCCCTATAGACACTTCTTGACGACCCCTCACAGATCTCAAAGAACCAGACTTAACCGGATTTAAGTCAACTGTCAGAAAGTCCACCATGCCTAATTGAGGGCTAAATGGGGTTATTAGTCAATATATTTCAGAATGACATAAGTAAAACATGGCTCCAGCCCTTCTGTCTCCTTACCCCACTCCCCATCTTGTCCTGGTAATTAGACTAACTCTGCTGTTTGCTTTTGGCTCCGTAGAGGCAGATTCTGTCAGTGTGTTCTTCACTCAATGCTTTGCATAGTCAGGATAGGAACAGATGGATGAATGTACAGAGTATTCAACACTATAGAAACATTCAATTCTACCAAAATAAGCTCCTGGATAGCTTCCCTCTTCTATACCTCATGCGTTGTTATAATTATTGTGATAGCTAGCTCTGCTGGACTAGTGGCCATTTGGCAAAGGAGACAGGGCTTTGGCGCAGTGTTGATGATTTCGAAGAAGTAACCGCAAGCTGTCACAATACAATGTTATACAAGCAAACTGACCGAGCACAGAGGCCAAAATGCTGTCAAGCAGAATGGGATATTTCCAAATAACTGATAGAAATGTTGGTATTTCAGCAAAGCTAACAGCTGACCCTAGCAAAAATGTAAATAGCGGTACTATTGTGGATAAAAACGTTTTTGGGTGGTTTTTTTGCCTCGCTAACAGTAGGTTTATAGTGTAAGATACTGTTGTTTTTTGTTGTTTCTATGTGTTTCACTATAATATGTCACATAAAAAAAATACTCCATAGTTTGTTTGTTTTTTCTTCTGAAAAGATAGCTTATTTTTTATTCTATCTATTCTCTTTTCTTCCTCTGTAGTTCTAATGAAGGATCGGTGCAAGCTCTTCTGTCGGGTTACCGGGACAATGGCCTACTATCAGCTGAAGGACCGCGTCATCGACGGCACACCATGTGGCCCAGACACCTACGACATCTGTGTTCAAGGCCTCTGTCGGGTAGCTGTACTCCCTAACATCAACACTGTGTATCAAACACAGCTAGCTTACACAGTGATATGTTCTCTCAGATGTGTCTGTCTATATCAGCATATCACTTACAATGTTGTGAAATGTTGCTTATGCTGACCTTCTGTATCAGAGTATACACACACACACACACACACACACATACAAGTTTAACCTTATATTTTTGCCTTCTCAAAGAGAAAGCTGTAGTTTTGTGGATGTTAGATTGAGTATAACAACATCTATTTTTAGTGAAGGTTTGTGACCACTGATGATAGAGATAGCCCTTGGTGTGACCCCCTGTCTGATTGGTGTGTGTCTGTGTGACCCCCTGTCTGATTGGTATGTCTCTGTGTGACCCCATGTCTGATTGGTTTGTCTCTGTGTGTTTCCACAGCAAGCAGGCTGTGACCATGTGTTGAACTCCAAGGCGAAGAATGACAAGTGTGGAGTGTGTGGAGGGGACAACTCCTCCTGCAAAACCCTTGCAGGGACCTTCAACGACGCAGAGTATGGTAAGCCTGGATGCCTTTCTTCTGTTTCCCTGTATTCCAAAATACTTAAGCAGATATTGCACACTGTTCACAACAACAATTGTCAATGAACAGGTGAAATACAATACGCTTGCCATAAACTATTTGACACTTGGATACTGCATAAATGACCACAGAATTATGACATAACTTTTGGATGCTAGTGAAGGCAATGATTATTTTCCTTTTGCTTTGGGACAATGCTTTGCATAACGGATATCCTAAAAAAGTCTCCAAACCTGTGGAAAGCCCAGGTAAACTCTGGAATTCTCAAACTGACCCCCTCGAACTCATGATTAGTATGATATCTCATCCCGGGCCAATCGCTAATTACATCCAATCCCCTTCAAGTCTGAGCTGCAAAATAAAAAAAATAACATGAGCAGAAATGACCATGGTTATGGCTCCGGTTATGTTTACTCAATATTTGTTTTGTTCTTCGCTTCTCTTTGTCTCTATCTGTCCATTCCTCTGCTTGTGTATGTACCGAGGAGTCCTGAGCCAAGCAAGTACAACCAAACCAAGCTGTGACCTAGCCTCTCCCTCTCTCTCCCTCCTCCCTCTCCGTCTCTCCAGCCAGGCTCAGCTATCCCAGGGTGCACAGGGGTGTCTCTCCTGGAGGACTGTGTTTACATTCCGCGGTCGCCCTGCGGTTGCGTTCGATTGTATGTGTGGTCAATGGTTGTTTCGGGGGCTTCGATGGCCTGTGGAGGCACTGTGGCTTTCTCTAAGGGGACCTGGTATGCGGATTACACAGTTCACCTAGTCCTTGTACTTATGTGCTTATGCTGTATTCACTGGTTAGAGAGGGAATTTAACATGCTACTTAAAACCTAACTGCACAGAAGAGACATTTATGCTGCTGTTTGTTTTTAGCACTGAAGTGAATGGGTTTGAATTGACTTGTCATCAACACTCTTCAGCAGTTGCTGTTTACCAACTACTTCATGAGAATGGCGCCGGAGAAGATGGCTGCCGTTTTACAGCCCTCTAACCAATTGTACTATTATGTGTGTTTTTAATAATAATAATATGCCATTTAGCAGACGCTTTTATCCAAAGCGACTAACAGTCATGCGTGCATAATTTTTTTTGTGTATGGGTAGTCCCGGGGATCAAATCCACTACCTTGGCGTTACATGCGCCATGCTCTACCAGCTGAGCTACAGAGGACCGCGTTATTTGTAATTTATTTTGTACATAATGTTTCTGCCATCATCTCTTATAACCAAAAAGAGCTTCTGGATATCAGGACAGCGATTACTCACCTCGTATTGGACGAAGATTTTTTCTTCAACGAGGCGGCCGCAAAGGATATCCTACAGACACCCGACAAGGCCCAAATCCCCGTCATTCGCATGAGGAAGAGACGGAGATATCGTGGACGTAGGTCGGGGTGCCTTGTAAGGATCCGACGGCGAGCGAGTAAACTGCCTCTCCCATCAATCCTATTAGCCAATCTTCAATAATTTTAGAATAAATTGGATTACCTAAGATTACGGTTATCCTACCAACGGGACGTTAAAAACTGTAATATCTTGTGTTTCACCGAGTCGTGGCTGAACGTCGACATGGACAACATACAGCTAGCGGGCTATACGCTACATCGGCAGGATAGAATGGCTGACTCCGGTAAGACAAGGGGTGGCGGTCTGTGTATATTTGTAAACAACAGCTGGTGCACAAAATCAAATACTAAGGAAGTCTCAAGGTTTTGCTCGCCTGAGGTAGAGTATCTTATGATAAGCTGTAGACCACACTATTTACCAAGAGAGTTTTCATCTATATTTTTCATAGCTGTCTATTTACCACCACAAACCAATGCTGGCATTAAGATTGCACTGAATGAGCTGTATAAGGCCATAAGTCACCAGGAAAATGCTCATCCAGAGGCAGCGCTCCTAGTGGCCGGGGACTTTAATGCAGGGAAACTTAAATCCGTTCTACCTCATTTCTACCAGCATGTTAAATGTGCAACCAGAGGAAAAAAAACTCTAGACCACCTTTACTCCACACACAGAGATGCATACAAAGCTCTCCCTCGCCCTCCATTTGGCAAATCTGACCATAACTCTATCCTCCTGATTCCTGCTTCTAAGCAAAAACTAAAGCAGGAAGCACCAGTGACTCGGTTAATAAAAAAGTGGTCAGATGACGCAGATGCTAAGCTACAGGACTGTTTTGCTAGCACAGACTGGAACATGTTCCGGGATTCTTCAGATAGCATTGAGGAGTACACCACATCAGTCACTGGCTTCATCAATAAGTGCATCGATGATGTCGTCCCCACAGTGACCGTACGTACATACCCCAACCAGAAGCCATGGATTACAGGAAACATCCGCACTGAGCTGCCGCTTTCAAGGAGTGGGACCCAAAACCGGACGCTTATAAGAAATCCCGCTATGCCCTCCGACGAACCATCAAACAGGCAAAGAGTCAATACAGGACTAAGATTGAATTGTACTACACCGGCTCTGACGCTCGTCGGATGTGGCAGGGCTTGAAAACTATTACAGACTACAAAGGGAAGCACAGCCGCGAGCTGCCCAGTGACACAAGACTTCCAGACGAGCTAAACCACTGCTATGCTCGCTTCGAGGCAAGCAACACTGAAGCATGCATGAGAGCACCAGCTGTTCCGGATGACTATGTGATCACGCTCTCCGTAGCCGATGTGTGTAAGACTTTTAAGCAGGTCAACATTCACAAGGCCGCAGGGCCAGCCGGATTACCAGGACGTGTACTCCGAGCATGTGCTGACCAACTGGCAAGTGTCTTCACTGACATTTTCAACATGTCCCTGACTGAGTCTGTAATACCAACATGTTTCAAGCAGACCACCATAGTCCCCGTGCCCAAGGACACTAAGATAACCTGCCTAAATGACTACCGACCCGTAGCACTGACGTCTGTAGCCATGAAGTGCTTTGAAAGGCTGGTCATGGCTCACATCAACACCATTATCCCAGAAACCCTAGACCCACTCCAATTTGCATACCGCCCCAACAGATCCACAGATGATGCAATCTCTATTGCACTCCACACTGCCCTTTCCCAAATGGACAAGAGGAACACCTACGTGAGAATGCTATTCATTGACTACAGCTCAGCATTCAAAACCCTAGTGCCCTCAAAGCTCATCACTAAACTAAGGATCCTGGGACTAAACACCTCCCTCTGCAACTGGATCCTGGACTTCCTGAAGTGCCACCCCAGGTGGTAAGGGTAGGTAACAACACATCTGCCACACTGATCCTCAACACGGGGGCCCCTCAGGGGTGTGTGCTCAGTCCCCTCCTGTACTCCCTGTTCACCCATGACTGCATGGCCAGGCACGACTCCAACACCATCATTAAGTTTGCCGACGACACAATAGTGGTAGGCCTGATCACCGACAACGATGAGACAGCCTATAGGGAGGAGGTCAGAGACCTGGCCATGTGGTGCCAGGATAACAACCTCTCACTCACCGTGACCAAGACAAAGGAGATGATTGTGGACTACAGGGAAAAAAAGAGGACTGATCACGCCCCCATTCTCATCGACAGGGCTGTAGTGGAACAGGTTGAGAGCTTCAAGTTCCTTGGTGTCCACATCACCAATGAACTATCATGGTCCAAACACACCAAGACAGTCGTGAAGAGGGCACGACAAAGCCTATTCCCCCTCAGGAGACTGAAAAGATTTGGCATGGGTCCTCAGATCCTCAAAAAATTCTACAGCTGCACCATCGAGAGCATCCTGACTGGTTGCATCACCGCCTGGTATGGCAACTGCTTGGCCTCCGACCGCAAGGCACTACAGAGGGTAGTGCGTACGGCCCAGTAAATCACTGGGGCCAAGCTTCCTGCCATCCAGGACCTCTATACCAGGCGGTGTCAGAGGAAGGCCCTCAAAATTGTCAAAGACTCCAGCCACCCTATCATAGACTGTTCTCTCTGCTACCGCACGCAAGCGGTACCGGAGTGCCAAGTCTAGGTCCAAAAGACTTCTCAACAGCTTCTACCCCAAGTCATAAGACTCCTGAACAGCTAATCATGGCTACCCAGACTATTTGCACTGCCCCTCCACCCCCACCCCCCACCCCCCACCCCATCTTTTTACGCTGCTGCTACTCTGTTAATTATTTATGCATAGTCACTTTAACTCTACCCACATGTACATATTACCTCAACTACCTCAACTAGCCGGTGCCCCCGCACATTGACTCTGCACCAGTAACCCCCTGTATATATAGCCTCCCTACTGTTATTTTATTTTACTTCTGCTCTTTTTTTCTCAACACTTTTTTGTTGTTGTTTTATTTTACTTTTTTATTTAAAATAAATGCACTGTTGGTTAAGGGCTGTAAGTAAGCATTTCACTGTAATGTCTGCACCTGTTGTATTCGGCGCATGTGGCCAATAAAATTTGATTTGATTTGATTTTACTTTATGTCGTTTAGAATTTAGAGCAAAAATGACCTCTTTTTGTTTTGGTTGCTGCTGGAATATTTTTTTATTGTGGTACCAGAGTTACTGTAGCATATAAGGGTTATGGACCTATTACTTTGACTACATAGACAATGCACTTCAATCAACAATACTGACCACCGAATGTAGCCTATGGGTAATGTTGCCCTGGGGATCGCTTGACCGCGGATCTTGGACTGGGGAGTAATGATTGATTATTCCAATGCTCCTAGATTGAAGGATAAAGTGTGTGTTGGAGTGTGTGGTTGGCCAGTCGGCTGGTCGGTGTGACGCGAGATAACCTTTAGTAGTGCTGCCCCTGAGTGGCCCAGGCCGTTCTCTCTCCTCTCCACTCTCACCCCTCTTTCCCTCTCCCTTTTTTCTCCCCCTCTCTCCCCTCTCTTTAATCCGGTTCTCTCTTTCAACCCCTTTCCTCTCTGACTGCTCTCCTCTCCCCTCACTCCAATATGTCTTCAAACTCCATCCTCCTAGTTCTCTCCCCTCTTTCCACCTCTCTCTTTGTCCCTTTCACCGCTATCTCCTGTTCTGTTTCTACTCTCTTCCTCCCTCTTCCCGTTCACCTCTTCCCTCTCTTCTACTCAGTCTCTCTTCCTCCCTCTTCCCATTCACCTATTTTCTCTCCCTTCTCCTCTCTCCTCTCCTCTTCCCTCTACCCATGTCGGTCTGTCATGGAACAGACCCAGGGAAATTACAGGGCAATCGCCGGACCGGGCCGGGCCGGGGAGTAATTACATATTATTTCACGGGTGGGCCTCTGTGAGTGAAATTAACCTTCTACAGGTTATTTGAGAGCACCTCTTATTTTTCCAAGTGTGACATTTTAATCCCAGAGGTTAGAGCTCGCCTTCCCTTCCCATGCCAGATCACAGATCCTGAATCCTACAGCATAATGAAGCCATTAAGTCAACGTGTGACTGTTCTGTTCAGTACTGGGAGCTCTGGGACTGTTATGATTGCCCTTAGCTTTCTCACCATAAACTACATCTCTCTCTTTCTTTCTCTCTCTCACACACTCTCTCTCTCTCTGTCTCTCTCTCCATCCAGGTTACAACACAGTGGTTCGGATCCCTGCAGGAGCCACCAACATCGATATTAAACAGGTCAGCTACTCTGGGAAGCCGGAGGATGACAACTACCTCGGTGAGTGTGTGTGTGTGTACGTGTGTGAGTGTACGTGTGTGTGTCTTCACTGTTCTGGATGTCACCTCAGTCCCCTGTGCTCATGTGTGATGGTGTCACTAGTTCGCCACTGCCTCACACAAGGCCAACTCACTCACAGCCAGTTTATTACCAATTATTTCTAACTATAGAGGCTTATAGCGATTTGTATTGGTGCCCCTTTAAATGGTGGACATCATACAATAGGTCAATGTGATTCTCCCCCTCCTTTATCAAATTGAAGCCATTGGTCAGAACATGGTTACCCACCAGCGACCTCAGCTGTAGGGACAAGGTGAGGAAGGGGGTGAGGAAGTATGAACTAATGCCAAACCACTGGTCATTTATACCAGTCAGAATGTATATGGAGGAAGCATGGCGGGGCGTGGGCCCATATAGTCAGGTCATAAGGGATAACTGGGAAAGCAAACGGAGTGGCAGAATGAGAGGATGATGAATGAGTGTAGAATAGGTGCTAATTAGAGGCATGTGTAACCAGGCCTGATGAAAGTAGATAGGGGCTGGGTGAGATGGACCATGGCAATGGCTGTGTGTGTGTGTGTGTGTGTGTGTGTGTGTGTGTGTGTGTGTTTGAAATTCTTCATTTAATAAAACAACAAACTTTTGAGTGTAGTTTTTATGCCGTGCACCCCATAAAAAGACATAAGTCACATTTCCCTGCTCAGACGTTGCATGCATTGCTATAACATATGATGTGGTTAGCTGAGACTTGAAATATCTATCCAGGCCTTGTAAGATCTGGCATGTCGCGTTCCCCTGCTCAGCCATTGCATGCATCAACCAGTGGTTGCATGCCAGTCATTGACTGTGCCTTGGGCACCAGATTGCTATAACATATGTGGTTAGCTGATATGTAAGACTGATTCCCATTTTGGGCCCCGTGTAGCTCAGTTGGTAGAGCATGGTGTTTGCAACGCCAGGGTTGTGGGTTCGATTCCCACGGGGGGCCAGTATGAAAAAAAAAAAATTATGCACTCACTAACTGTAAGTAGCTCTGCATAAGAGCGTCTGCTAAATGACTAAAATGTAAATGTAAAATACCTATCCAGGCATTGTAAGATCTGGCATACGTCAGCAATGCCTGGGCAGAGGAATGAGACAATAGCCGACCTTAGCCTACACACGTTTCACGCGTGTAGCTTGTTGTTATTGTCGGCCAATCAAAGTGGCACTACCGTCAAAGGCTCCATGTGTAGCAAGCAACGTGGAGTGGAAGATCTCTAATCAAAGCAAAATATAATTAAAATTACGGAATTAAGTTAGCTAAATGAGAAGGAGTATGCTACAACGAGCAACCGACAGGTAGGCTGCTGTTTAATCTGGATGGAGTTATTGTAGACAAGGACGGGGAGCATAGCAAAATAGCCTCAATTCACCTAGCTAGCTGGCTATCTTAGCTAGCTTCTTTACATTGATTTGATTCAGTAAAGACAGGCACAACCAGGTGGGATGATTGGTAACCTATGGCATCTACAAGTTAGTCTAACTAACACGAGTCGGTATGGCTACTGTTTCTCTCTCTCTCCCTCCCGTGTCAGACACCTTGTAATTTCACAAATAATGAAATTATTTCAAATGCCCATCACCCTACTGGAATGCCCATTCATAGACGCTAACTACCTTTAGCACCTATTAATGAAGGTATCTTCTTCCTGGGGGCCTTTCGTTAAGAGGCCCGACGCCTGCTCTAAACGTTGACACGGATCGCTTGCGGTACGGTTTTGGAAACATAAGGAACGTATCTTTCATGTCAGCAAGAAATAATAATAAATAAAATAAAAGTTTAGATTACTACACACCTGTATAGAGTTAGGGCAGTAAGTGTATCTTTTTTATTTGAAAGATTATTTCTCACTGATTTGAAAGATAAGGGCCATATGTTTCGAAAACCGATCGCAAGCGATCGGTTTTGTAGTTCACATGGCCAGCCGTGGGCAAAGCTAATCGCTGAAAGGGTTTTCGAGAGCCACTGGAGACCTAATCACACACATTGTTTCAACATGGGCTCTCTCACATTGTAATTACTACATATTTCTCAGGACCATAATTTGTGTGTGTGTGTGTGTTGAAGGGGGTAGCTAGTTGGTGTTTTGTTGTTAGTGTGTATACGAGGGTTGGTTCAGCATGTGTGCGTTTGTCTTTTGTGTTTGTGCGTGCTTTTATGCACTTGTTTTGATTTGTAGGCTACTTTGTTAGCATTGTAATGTCAGTCAGTAAGGAGCGTCATGCAGTCTAGCTCCAAATTACTGCAATTTGGAGCCACCAATTTTTCTACTTACCCCCATGCAACTATGGCATTGCAGAACATTATTGGTTTGAAGTCAAATGTGTTGAGGCTATATTTTCTATTTATTTTTTCTATTTTTTTGTTTCCTTTCAGCTTTATCTGACAGCCATTCTAACTTTCTCCTGAATGGAAACTTTGTGGTGGCCATGTTCAAAAGGGAAATCACCTTCAAGGGAACCGTCATTGAGTACAGCGGCTCAGACACCAAAGAGGAGCGCATCAACTGCACTGAACGCATTGAGGTGGAACTCATCCTACAGGCAAGGCTGACTTCTCTCTCTCTCTCTCTCTCTGTCTGTCTGTCTCTCTCCCTCTCCTTCCCCATCTCTCCTTCTATATTGTTAAAGCTCTTCCCCCTATCATTGTTGCCCTAGGTCCTGTGTGTGGGGAACCTGTACAACCCAGACGTGCGCTACTCGTTCAATATCCCCATCGAGGAGCACAGGGAACAGTTTGTGTGGGACCCCTCGGGCTCCTGGCTGGAGTGCAGCCGCATGTGTCAGGGTAAGGTCATAGTCGTCCACCCAATTACCCATGTGTCCTTGCAGCCCCTCTGCTCTGACCCGGTTGATCACATCCCAGCACACCAGGGTTCCCCAATAGAATATACAGTGCATTCGGAAAGTATTCAGACCCCTTGACTTTTCCCACATTTTGTTATGTTACAGCCTTATTCTAAAATGGATGAAATAAATCTACAATCTACATACAATATCCCATAATGACAAAGCGAAAACAGGTTTTTAGAAATGTGTGCAAATGTATTAAAAAATATAAACAGAAATACCTTATTTACATACGTATTTAGATTGTTTGCAATGAGAATCGAAATTGAGCTCAGGTGCATCCTGTTTCCATTGATCATCCTTGGGATGTTTCTACAACTTGATTGGAGTCCACCTGTGGTAAATTCAATTGATTGGACATTATTTGGAAAGGCACACCTGTCTATATAAGGTCCCACAGTTGACAGTGCATGTCAGAGCAAAAACCAAGCCATGAGCTTGAAGGAATTGTCCGTAGAGCTCCGGGGATTGTGTCGAGGCACAGATCTGGGGAAGGATACCAAAAATGTCTGCAGCATTGAAGGTCCCCAAGAACACAGTGGCCTCCATCATTCTTAAATGGAAGAAGTTTGGAACCACCAAGACTTTTCCTAGAGCTGGCCGCCCGGCCAAACTGAGCAATCGGGGGAGAAGGGCCTTGGTCAGGGAGGTGACCAAGAACCTGATGGTCACTCTGACAGAGCTCCAGCATTCCTCTGTGGAGATGGTTGTCCTTCTGGAACGTTTTCCCATCTCTGCAGCACTCCACCAATCAGGCCTTTATGGTAGAGTGGCCAGACGGAAGCCACTCCTCAGTAAAAGGCACATGACAGCCGCTTGGAGTTTGCCAAAAGGCACCTAAAGGACTCAGACCATGAGAAACAAGATTCGCTGGTCTGATGAAACCAAGATTGAACTCTTTGGCCTGAATGCCAAGCGTCAATTCTGGAGGAAACCTGGCACCTTCCTAATATTGAGTTACACCCCCCCCCCCCCCCCCCCCCCCCTTTGCCCTCAAAACAGCCATTCTTGAAACACACAGGAAACTGTTGAGCGTGAAAAACCCTGCAGCGTTGCAGTTCTTGACACAAACCGGTGCGCCTGGCACCTAATACCATATCCCGTTCAAAGGCACTTAAATATTTTGTCTTGCCCATTCACCCACTGAATGGCACACATACACAATCCATGTCCCAATTTTCTCAAGGCTTAAAAATCCTTATTTAACCTGTCTCCTCTAACAAGTGACATCAATAAGGGATCATAGCTTTCACCTGGATTCACCTGGTCAGTCTGTCATGTTCTTAATGTTTTGTACACTCAGTGTATATTACTACTATTATTATTATTATTATTATTGTCTCATTCACTTCTTTTTTTTAACCTGCACTGTTGGAGCTCGGTGCATAAGAGTTTTACTGTACCCTGCGATTACATCTGCGACCCTGTGCATGTGTCTAATAAACTCATCTAATCTAATCTAGGCGGCCTGCAGGCCAAAAACAGTATTTTTGTTCTTGGACAAAACAGTCTGTAAAATAACCAGGAAATGAGCTCAAAGTAATTTTAATTTAGGAAATCTGTTTCCAAGTATTCCCATGCATAAATACAGAGGCACGTGATCGTATCCCATGTTATCAAGTTTTTAAATTATTCTGTTTTTGTCAAATACTATATCTGTTTGGCATTATTGTGGTCAGTTTGCAGTGTACAAATTATTTATAACTATGCTTTGTAACTATGCTCAAGAAAATACCGGACCATGGCTGAATGTAATTGGGGACTCCTGCAGTACACCTTCCACCCCCTGAGCCTAGAAGCAGGGGCTGATACTTCCTTTGTCTCAGATCATACAGTATCCTTAGCAGGATCCAGTTGAAACTGTTTGATCCCAGCCCTACTAAGACCATTAGGACTGGGACCAAATGACAGGAAGTTGATCCTTGGCAGTCGATCCTTTAGCCAGATGGGGTCTAATTCAAACCTTGCCTATGTGTGTCCGGCAATTGCTAGCTTTTGGCCGATTTCTATTTAATTTTTAAAGACAATATGACCAGTAGAAAAATAAATCCCATTGCAAAATAATGCTTTTTATTCATTGATGGAAATACCAGTAGATGGAAATACATTTGGCCATCATGCTTATCGGTCTAATTTACATAAATTAGTGGAATTAAATTGGCTTGTGTGTATTTTCGTTAGTTATCATGTATCTTATTTATCCAACACAACTATCACACGCGCACAGATACTATTTTGAGCTGGATTTCTCCTGCAGCTCCTCAGCTGGTTGCTGCTGGAGGAAAACATGTGCTTTTATAAGCCCATTCATTGAGCAATTATTTTTTTACATTTTAAATTTTTTGTAATTTATCAGATGCTCTTATCCAGAGCGACTTACAGTAGTGAGTGCATACATTTTCATATTTGTTCGTATAACTCTAAATGCAATTCTAAATGCAATCTCGTGTTTCAAAACTGTTTTGGTGCACGATTAAAAAGAGCTACTATTTGTATTTCTCAACTGGTTAATTAAAGCGCATGTCCCATTCACCATTCAAGTGAAAGCAACAGGCTATCAGCGTGTCACCCACCACTTTACAATGGGAGCTGGAGGCAGTATGCATTTTGAAAACATACTTAACTGTTTGAAACCTGAATGTTTTATTTCATATTATGAGGCATGTCTTACCTTGCTTCAAAGTAGCCAATAGGCAACATCCTACCATGGAAACATGGAGGCAATTATTTTATAAAGACTTCATAGGCGGCGCGTGAGTTTCAAGTTTTGGGAAGCTTACAATTTATCCTACCATTTTTACCATTCTGCGTGCCTGTTATGATTTTCATATGCACATTTTCGTGAAACTGTTTCATTTCAATAAGTGTTTTCGTTTCTCAAAATCATTGTCACGTGGTTAATCATAAAAATCTGAATTAAAATGCCATATGGACACATTGAAACACCGTGATCCATTGGCGGCTAAAGAAATGAGGGCGTTGAACTCATAGCCTATAGGCCAATGCAGCAGTAGGCCTATAACTTCCATTGCTCTTTCACAACGAGGATTGGTGATTATTGAGGGGGAGATTGTTGGAAAGACTTACTGTGAGGAACTATGGTTTTAATATATCATTCATAATGGATGTTTAAAAAACACTTTCCTACATTTCCGCGCAGCAGTCCAGGTACTTCTATGCGTGCTCAGGCGCGTGCTCCCTCAACATTATGAGGACAGAGAAACCAGACACATGTTCATTGCTCACATGGAGCAGTCCAAACAAAATATAATTTTAAAAATGACAAATCTCGGAAATGTTGGTTATGAAATAAACAAAAACTTGTTTCTCACAAGTTTAGCAGGTTGTGAACTCTGCAAACAACGTTTCCACTCCGAGATTGAGAACAGTAAATGTATGTAACCAAATGATGGGGATTAACGGTACATTTACTACTCATGACAATGAAACAATGAATGCACAAGAATTGGCGGGAGTCAGCTGAGCCATTCTGGGGAGAGACTCCCCTCCCCTTCTTGTCTCAACATTTTAAATTATACTCAAGACACATTATCTTCACACATATTTTAGATGTTTTCACTGACAGCCGCAACTCAATAATCAGCTAAATCTATTGCCGCGCGCACTGCCCAAATTGCGGCTTCCCAAATAGGCATAGGCCTACGAGCTTGTGATTTGAAACAATCCACAGCTATTTAAAAAAAAAGAAACTAATGATCCTCGATTCCTCTGTGGCTAAGTCATGCTTTCTGGTGAAGTATTTTTTATGATTTTACTTCCTTCTGTATAGACAGGAGTAATTATATAATGTTGGGACATTTATTTACTTATCTATTGGACTCTATTGGACCCCTATGCCATTTCTCTCCTGTTCAATTGCTTTTCATATCAACTTTATTTTATTGTCCAGAAGCCAAAGGCACAATCCTAGTCATATTAGCAACCCATCCTAGTTGTTGCATCTTCAGATTCCCCCTCTTTCTACGTTCAGTCACATATGGAACCGTTATCAGGTGCGCTGTTTAGAATGGTGTTTTCCCGCGAATTACATTTTGGCAAATGTTTGAAAATGACATGAGTTGCGTGTTCTGTTAAGATGCATTACCATAATCTAAATGTGATTTCTGTCATTCTGAGCACCGTGGGTGGACAACGTAATGGGTTATGCACCCAATGCTTATGTGTCCGGTAAATTTCTCAAATGGCCGATAAATTAAAATCTTCCTGGTCACATTTTCCTAACAGAAACCCTGATGTGTGTGTGTGTAGGTGAGCGACGGCGCAAGGCGGCATGTGTGAGGAAGAGTGACCACCTGGGGGTTTCTGACCAGCGCTGTGAGCATCTACCCCCTCCCAACGCTGGCACTGAGCCATGTAACACTGACTGTGAACTCCGGTAGATACAAACAAACACACACACACACCACAACCAAACACACACACTCTCACTGTATATCTGTTAAACCTAAACTAACCCATATAGCCTGTTTGCAGGTGGCATGTAGCAGGGAAGAGTGAGTGTTCTGCTAAGTGTGGCCCTGGCTACCGGACTCTGGACGTGCAGTGTATGAGGTACAGCTCGGTGAAGAGGCAGAGTGAGAGGGTGGAGGGTAGGGCCTGTTCTGACCTACCCAAACCCCAGGCCAGAGAGGCCTGCCACGGCGACTGTCTGCTCAAGAGCTGGCAGTACAGCGCCTGGTCCCAGGTCAGTGGAAACAACAGTCAAAGACACACATCATCTAAGTGAAAGATGATTATAATACTTGTTTTCATTATGTGATGCTATTGCACATTGTCTTGAAAAAAGCCTATTTTCTTTGTCTTCTCATGCATGACAGATGTTACTTGACTTTTGCTTCCATGTTACTATAAATGAACATGATGTAGACTCAAGGTAAAAGTGGGTATTTTATACGTTTGGTGCAGTGCTTTTGTTAGGCTTTTGTGCAGTACAAGTTGAATGGTGAATCTAATGCTGATTCTAATGTGTTGTGACATGTGCAGTGTTCTAAGACATGTGGTCGCGGGGCTCGTACTAGGGACTCCTACTGTATGAACAATCTGGGGAGGAGACTAGTGGACAGGGAGTGTAGTGACTACCAGAGACTGGTCACCGAGAGCTGCAACAACCAGGCCTGCCCTGGCTGGTCAGCCAGCGAGTGGAGTGAGGTACAGGACACACATGCACGCGCACACACACACACACACACACACACACACACACACACACACACACACACACACACACACACACACACATAAACACGTCTATAAACACACATTATATAAACATTCCTACACACATAATAACACACACATAAATACTGTATATACATGCTTTATAAACTATATACAGTGGGGAGTATTTGATACACTGCCGATTTTGCAGGTTTTCCTACTTACAAAGCATGTAGAGGTCTGTAATTGTTATCATAGGTACACTTCAACTTTTGCATTTTATTGCATGACATAAGTATTTGATACATCAGAAAAGCAGAACTTGATATTTGGTACAGAAACCTTTGTTTGCAATTACAGAAATCATACGTTTCCTGTAGGTCTTGACCAGGTTTGCACACACTGCAGCAGGGATTTTGGCCCACTCCTCCATACAGACCTTCTCCAGATCCTTCAGGTTTCGGGGCTGTCGCTGGGCAATACGGACTTTCAGCTCCCTCCAAAGATTTTCTATTGGGTTCAGGTCTGGAAACTGGCTAGGCCACTCCAGGACCTTGAGATGCTTCTTACGGAGCCACTCCTTAGTTGCCCTGGCTGTGTGTTTTGGGTCGTTGCCATGCTGGAAGACCCAGCCACGACCCATCTTCAATGCTCTTACTGAGGGAAGGAGGTTGTTGGCCAAGATCTCGCGATACATGGCCCCATCCATCCTCCCCTCAATACGGTGCAGTCGTCCTGTCCCCTTTGCAGAAAAGCATCCCCAAAGAATGATGTTTCCACCACCATGCTTCACGGTTGGGACGGTGTTCTTGGGATTGTACTCATCCTTCTTCTTCCTCCAAACACGGTGAGTGGCGTTTAGACCAAAAAGCTCTATTTTTGTCTCATCAGACCACATTACCTTCTCCCATTCCTCCTCTGGATCATCCAGATGGTCATTGGCAAACTTCAGACGGGCCTGGACATGCGCTGGCTTGAGCAGGGGGACCTTGCGTGCGCTGCAAGATTTTAATCCATGACGGCGTAGTGTGTTACTAATGGTTTTCTTTGAGACTGTGGTCCCTGCTCTCTTCAGGTCATTGACCAGGTCCTGCCATGTAGTTCTGGGCTGATCCCTCACCTTCCTCATGATCATTGATGCCCCACGAGGTGAGATCTTGCATGGAGCCCCAGACCGAGGGTGATTGACCGTCATCTTGAACTTCTTCCATTTTCTAATAATTGCGCCAACAGTTGTTGCCTTCTCACCAAGCTGCTTGCCTATTGTCCTGTAGCCCATCCCAGCCTTGTGCAGGTCTACAATTTTATCCCTGATGTCCTTACACAGCTCTCTGGTCTTGGCCATTGTGGAGAGGTTGGAGTCTGTTTGATTGAGTGTGTGGACAGGTGTCTTTTATACAGGTAACGAGTTCAAACAGGAGCAGTTAATACAGGTAATGAGTGGAGAACAGGAGGGCTTCTTAAAGAAAAATTAACAGGTCTGTGAGAGCCGGAATTCTTACTGGTTGGTAGGTGATCAAATACTTATGTCATGCAATAAAATGCAAATTAATTACTTAAAAATCATACAATGTGATTTTCTGGATTTTTGTTTTAGATTCCGTCTCTCACAGTTGAAGTGTACCTATGATAAAAATTACAGACCTCTACATGCTTTGTAAGTAGGAAAACCTGCAAATTTGGCAGTGTATCATACTTGTTCTTCCCACTGTACGTATCAATGAAAGCACACACATTTGGTCTAACATATACACATGCACACACACACTTTGAGGATAACATTTTACACACACACAATCACCCTCCCCCACTCACACATGCCCTTCATACACACAAACACTTGTGTATACTTTATTCAACCTGATCTCGCAGTTTCACTTCGGAATTTGCCGTAATTGGATGAACGTCGATTTTTGACACATTAATTCCACGTGGTTACAGGGTTAAAACAGAAACAACTCAAAGGGTTAAGCTTTGAGCCTCGTTAGTTTGAGCCCAGTGCTGTGCCATCGTGTGTTTTTTTTTGTTTTTTTGGTGAGCGCAGACAAAGGCATATATAGACGTCCTCAGGACCTTTTCAAACGTCGATCGACAGCTCTTTGTTGTGACCAACTTGACTTTATTAGTCTTCCTCCTACATCCTATCTTTCCCTCTGTGTCCCCTCCCAGTGCTTGGTGACGTGTGGGAAGGGGATGAGGCACAGGCAGGTGTCCTGTAGCATGGGGTTAGGAGAGGAGAAGCTGAGCGAACACTTCTGTGACCCGAACACTAAGCCTCCGGCTGTGGGGAGCTGTGAGCTGCCAGAGTGTGCCTCCTGGCAGGTCGGAGTCTGGGGACCGGTGAGTCCAGATGGGTCTGTGTGTCTGTGTGTGTAAGGGTGGGTGCTTGTGTGTGCGTGTGTCTGACAGAATCAGACTCTTGGTGTGCGTCTGTTTGAATCTTAGTGTGTGCATAGGAGTATATGTGCAATAATGAATGTTGGAGGATGTAACATTATAGTGTGTGTTATTTATGTCTGGCTGCACATACCGTATATCCCCTTCTTTCCCAGTGTGTTTAAGTGGTGTTTGTCAGTGTGTCTGTGTGTGGGGTCAGATTTACTCCGACAGGATATGAGAGCAGAGTTAAAGCGCTAGGGAGGAAATGGCAGCTCAAGTCAGAGCACACCGCTCCATAACTCACCAGGCTATTTGGTTTCCCCAATGCCTTAGAACACATACACTCACACACACCTTCTGAGTCTGCTAGTCCAATACTCTCAGTCTATACGCTAGAGGTCTTCACGAGTCCAAGAAGTTGGACCCGGCCCCGAACGGACCCAAGGGCAATCAGACATGACCCGAATGGACCCAATCATAAAAAATAAAAAAATGGGGACCCGAATGGACCTGAGAACAATCAGACCCGAACCCGAATGGACCTGGGGATAACTCGACCTAGACCAGACCCGATTGGACCCAAGTGACAAAATAATATGTTTTTCTGCCAAGTTGCTCTTCTGGTTAACAAGTAAGTCTTTATATGTTGGCTAAGCCGTCTATAAGTCAATAAATTAACCTTATTAGCGTAAAATAAATATGTTATAAGCTATGCAGAGCCGTGATCGGGTCCGTTCTGATCCACTCAGCTGTAATTACATAGACCGAAGACCTGATGACAATCAAACAGGACCCAACCCTGACCCGAGGGAAAAGTTAGAATTTCAGACCCGGGTCGGGTCTCAGGTATATCTGGTCCACCTAGACCCATGAAGACCTCTACTATTCGCACACCTGGTCTGGAGATATAGTTTGAAATGAATGAATGAATGAATGAATGAATGAGTGACCATTCATTGACTCAACTGAACGAGTTGGTGGGCGGGATACTCAGATACTTCTATTGACAGAGCTGGTATATACAGTATCTGTCTGTTATTGCCTATGTAATCATAATCTACTGCTCAAATAAACCTATCCTGCAGCACTTCCTCCACCTTCTCAACACCAAATGTGCACCCCTACACACGCACACACACACGCAGAGATCTGGGGTAGTCCCGTGTAGCTCAGTTGGTAGAGCATGGCGTTTGCAACGTCAGGGTTGTGGGTTCGATTCCCACGGGGGGCCAGTATGAACAAAAATATTTTAAAAAATGTATGCACTCACTAACTGTAAGTCGCTCTGGATAAGAGCGTCTGCTAAATGACTAAAATGTAAATGTAAGGTGGACTTCTGGGGAGGTAGTAGGCTTAAACTACACTGAGTTAGACTGGGCTTAGCTGGGCTAGACTCTGTGCCAGCCAAGGTTTTACTGTCAATCCTTTTGGAGACTCAGACCATTGTCTGACCCTGTGTGTCTCTCTCCTGTGTGTTGTTGCAGTGTGCGGTGACGTGTGGCCATGGTTACCAGATGCGGGCTGTGAGGTGTGTGTCAGGGGCGTATGGTGACACGGTGGATGACAGGGAGTGTAACGCTGCATCCAGACCCAGGGACAGCCAGGACTGTGAGGTGGCGCCATGTCCCTGGGCCTCTCCTCCACACAGCACCGTCCGCCCTGACACCTCTGGTCAGCTCTTCACACAGTGGAGATACGGCTCCTGGACCACGGTGAGCACGGCAACGGCTCACACACACACACCCTTATGTAGGCTCATACACACACACCCTTATATAGGCTCATACACACACACCCTTATGTAGGCTCATACACACACACCCTTATATAGGCTCATACACACACACCTGTATGTAGGCTCATACACACACACCCTTATGTAGGCTCATACACACACACCCTTATGTAGGCTCATACACACACACCCTTATGTAGGCTCACACACACACACCCTTATGTAGGCTCACACACACACACCCTTATGTAGGCTCATACACACACACCCTTATGTAGGCTCACACACACACACCCTTATGTAGGCTCATACACACACACCCTTATATAGGCTCATACACACTCACCCTTATGTAGGCTCATACACACACACCCTTATATAGGCTCATACACACACACCTGTATGTAGGCTCATACACACACACCCTTATGTAGGCTCATACACACACACCCTTATGTAGGCTCATACACACACACCCTTATGTAGGCTCATACACACACACCCTTATGTAGGCTCACACACACACACCCTTATGTAGGCTCACACACACACACCCTTATGTAGGCTCACACACACACACCCTTATGTAGGCTCACACACACACACCCTTATGTAGGCTCATACACACACACCCTTATATAGGCTCATACACACACACCCTTATATAGGCTCATACACACACACCCTTATGTAGGCTCATACACACACACCCTTATATAGGCTCATACACACACACCTGTATGTAGGCTCATACACACACACCCTTATGTAGGCTCATACACACACACCCTTATGTAGGCTCATACACACACACCCTTATGTAGGCTCATACACACACACCCTTATGTAGGCTCATACACACACACCCTTATGTAGGCTCATACACACACACCCTTATGTAGGCTCATACACACTCACCCTTATGTAGGCTCATACACACACACCCTTATATAGGCTCATACACTCTCACCCTTATGTAGGCTCATACACACACACCCTTATATAGGCTCATACACACTCACCCTTATGTAGGCTCATACACACTCACCCTTATGTAGGCTCATACACACTCACCCTTATGTAGGCTCATACACACTCACTCTTATATAGGCTCATACACACTCACCCTTATGTAGGCTCATACACACACACCCTTATGTAGGCTCATACACACACACCCTTATGTAGGCTCATACACACTCACCCTTATATAGGCTCATACACACTCACCCTTATGTAGGCTCATACACACTCACCCTTATATAGGCTCATACACACTCACCCATAGGCTCATACACACTCATGTACAGTAGCTCACTCTGCCTCACCATCACTACCCCTCAGACTGGTACACTGGTTTATAGAATGCAGCACACCCCTGCTTCACACACACACTCCCTCACCCTAGTCTCAGCAGTCAGTCAGCCTTGTTTAGGTCTAGGCTAAGAGGCTTCTGTCTGTCTGTAATGCTTTGCATTGTTTTCCAGTGCAAATGAAAAACAGATCTCTGTCTAAACACCAGGCTTGTGTTTCAAACATGAATCTCAGACTATCAGTGTGCCTGACAGAGAGGCTGTGAGCTCGCATGTCTAAGAGGAGGCAAGTGTGGTCCCTCAGAAAAAACACACATTCCCCTCAGAAGTGATACTGTCATCCTCTCGTGTGAAGACATGGATAATTGGGTGTCATCATTACGATTGGGATACTGTATTTACATGTGTATTTTAGATGGTGCCTTTTGATTGCATTAGGTATTTACCCCTTGGTAATGTTCACTATGTCCTCCTGTTGAGTTCGCTCGGGTGCAGCTAGAAGATCACGAGGTGAAAACCTTATGGAGCAGTCTTTTATGACGATAGAGAGAGAGAGAATGAATTACAAATTATTCACACAAATACAGTTAGTTACAGTTACAGAGTAAGTGGCTGAAGTGATGTCTCAAACATTTGTAGAAAGAGACTTGTTATATACCAGTATGAGTTATAGATATACTAAGCTACAGGACTGTTTCGCTAGCACAGACTGGAATATATTCCGGGACTCAACTTGAGGAGTTTACCACATCAGTCACCGACATCATTAATAACTGCATTGACGATGTCGTCCCCACTGTGACCGTACCTACATATCCCAACCAAAAGCCAGACAACATCCGCACTGAGCTAAAAGCTAGAGCTGGCGCTTTCAAGGAGCGAGACACTAACCCGGACGCTTATAAGAAATTCTGCTACGCCCGCCGACGGACCATGAAACAGGCAAAGCGTCAATACAGGACTAAGATCGAATCCTACTACACCGGCTCTGACACTCGTCAGATGTGGCAGGGCTTGCAAACTATCCCGGATTACAAAGGGAAACCCAGCCACGAGCAACACTGAACCATGCATGAGAGCACCAGCTGTTCCGGATGACTGTGTGATCTCGCTCTCCATAGCCGATGTGAGTAAGACCTTTAACATTCACAAGGCCGCAGGGCCAGACGGATGACCAGGATGCATACTCAGAGCATGCGCTGACCAGCTGGCAAGCGTCTTCACTTACATTTTCAACCTTGCCCTGACCCAGTCTGTAATACCTACATGTTTCAATCAGACCACCATAGTCCCTGTGCCCAAGAACGCCAAGGTAACCTGTCTAAATTACTATCGCCCCATACCACTCACATCTGTAGCCATGAAATGCTTTGAAAGGCTGGTCATGGCTCATGTAAACACCATCATCCCAGACACACTGGACCCACTCCAATAACACATATCGTCCCAACAGATCCACAGATGACGTAATCTCTATTGCACTCCACACTGCCCTACGTGAGAATGCTGTTCATTGACCACAGCTCAGCGTTCAACACCATAGTGACCTCCAAGCTCATCACTAAGCTAAGGACCCTGAACACTGAACACCTCCCTCTGCCACTGGATCCTGGACTTCCTGACGGGACGCCCCCAGGTGGTGAGGGTATGCAACAACACATCCGCCACGCTGACTTTCAACACGGGGGCCCTCAGGGGTGCGTGCTTAGTCCCCTCCTGTACTCGCTGCTCACCCACGACTGCGTGGCAGCGCATGACTCAAACAATTATTAAGTTTGCTGACGACACGACAGTGGTAGGCCCAAATAATCGACGATGATGAGACAGCCTATAGAGAGGTGGTCAGAGACCTGGCAGTGTGATGCTCAGACAACAACCTTTCCCTCAACATCAGCAAGACAAAGAAGCTGATCATGGACTACAGGAAACGGAGGGTAGAGCACGCCCCCATTCACATCGACAGGGCTGTAGTGGAGCGGGTCAAGAGCTTCAAGTTCCTCGGGGTCCACATCACTGAGGACCTATCATGGTCCAAACACAACAACACAGCCGTGAAGAGGGCACGACAAGTCCTCTTCCCCCTTAGGAGGCTGAAAAGATTTGGCATGGGTCCTCAGATCCTCGAAAAAGTAATACAGCTGCACCATTGAGAGCATCTTGACTGGCTGCATCACCGCTTGGTATGGCAACTGCTTTGCATCCGACCGCAAAGCGCTACAGAGTGTAGTGCATTTTGCCCAGTACATCACTGGGGCCGAGCTCCCTGCCATCCAGGACCTCTATACTAGGCGGTGTCAGAGGAAGGGCCTAAAAATTGACTCCAGCCACCCAAGTCATAGACTGTTTACTCTGCTACCGCACAGTAAGCGGTACTGATGAACCAAGTCTGGAACCAACTGGACCCTGAACAGCTTCTACCCCCAAGCCGTAAGACTGCTAAATAGTTAGTCCGTGTAGCTATTTTATGAACTATTTAGCTATCTGCATTGTCTTTTTGCAGAAACCTTTTTTTGACTCATCACATACGCTGCTGCTACTGTTTACTATCTGTCACTTTATTCCTAGTTACATGGACAAATCTACCTCAATTACCTCATACTCCTGCACATCCACTCGGTACTGGTACCCCTTGTATATAGGCAAGTTATCGTTACTCATTGTGTATTTATTATTGCTTTTGTTATTACGTGTTTTACTTTTTTATTATTTCTCTATTTTCTTTCTCTCTGCATTGCTGGGAAGGGCCCGTAAGTAAGCTTTTCACTGTTAGTACACACCTGTTGTTTACAAAGCATGTGACAAATAAGAATTGATTTGATTTGTAGTATTAGATATAGAAGAGAGAAAGTTTGACACAATGCTTTTACTGTACGTCTGATCTTACATTTGTATGTGTTCCTCTGTGTGCCTGTCTCAGTGCTCTGTGTCCTGTGGGAAAGGGAAGCGTGCCCGCTACGTCAGCTGTCGGGATGCCCAGGGTGGAGTGGCAGACGAGTCCTACTGTGCCCAGCTGCCCCGGCCCCCAGAATCCTCAGCCTGCTTCAGCCCGTGTGGCCAGTGGCGCTCCTGGGAGTGGTCTCCTGTAAGTTATAGTTGTAATTTTTTCAACTCTATTAGTATATATATATATGAACAGCTATTTTGTAGTAAAGTTGCCTTTACTACTGAAAGAATGCATCACTTATGAAGAGCTTTTTCACTATGAATGTCTGATGATTTGATCTTCTCTTTGCTCTCTGCCCAGTGTTTAGTGATATGACCTTGTGTCTATTCTCTGTCCAGTGTTCAGTGACGTGTGGTGTGGGCCGGGCCACCAGGCAGGTGGTGTGCAGTAACTACCACCACCAGGTGGATGAGTCCTTCTGCGATCAGGACGAGAGGCCCAGCACAGAGCAGGAGTGTACAGCCGCCCCCTGCCCCTCCGTGTACCGTCAGAGGCCCAACGACCAGCCCTACAGCCCCCACAACCCCGCCAGCCACCCGGGACACAGCAGCTGGAACGTCCCCTCGGCAGATAACCAGTGGAGGACGGGACCCTGGGGAGGAGTATGTACAGAGCCATAGGACCATGTCACCTGACCATGTCACCTGACCAGGACCAGGGGAGAGTATCTTTCCTGGTTGGGTCACATGGTCAAGAAAAACCCATGGCTCTTCGATACCATCTCCATTCACTGCTCTGTCACACTTAATTGTCTAACTGCGTGCTGCTGTATCTCACGTAGAGATCTCTTACTGAGACAGCAAGGATGTGATGTGTCACTAATTGGTTGCAGAAAGTACCTGCTGCCTAGTTCTAGGCTGTTCTATGTGTCACGTTATACTTCTAAGACTGATGTTTTCCATCTATGTGTGGACCAAGTGTACTGTAACTCCACAGCTGGCTTTGGTTGAGATTGCAGCTAGTCTGTACAAAGTTGGTCATGTGTGTGTTTGTATGTTTCCTTCTGTCTGTAACACACTCTGTGCCCATCCATAGTGTTCCAGTACTTGTGCGGGGGGCTTCCAGAGGAGGGTGGTGGTGTGTCAGGATGCAGAGGGCCGCAGCACCAGCCACTGTGACGAGAGGGTCAAACCTGCCGAGTCCAAGAACTGCGACTCAGGACCCTGCCCTCTGTGGAACTACGGCGTCTGGGGAGAGGTGAGGACACAGGCACTACAAGGACTACGTACATCCATAGTCCCTTTCCTGCTGTCAAATGACCTAGTGGCCTAGTGGGTGGAATGTTATTAATATTTTTCATAATTTCATACTTTGTTCTTTTTGTTTCTACAGAAAATCCAGTGTTTCTATGTCAAACGGTTTTGTTATATTTCAGTCTTCTGTGATGTATATCAATTGTACTATTGGGATGCAAACTCAAAATTGAATACATTTATATCTGACATGGTACGGGTGTCTTCTTTTAAGCCCATAACCATGTGTGTGAGGTGTATACTTCTGTTTCAAAGTAGATTTGTTTAAGACTACCAAGAAACACTGTGTGACCCTGATTTAGCCCACTGCAGTAAAAGGTTAAACAGATCTGCTTCTATTAAACTATCCTACAACAATACAGTACAATACTAAACTATAGATACCCATTTCAGACTCCTGGGCATGCATCTCAATAGTCTAAAGTGGCTTCCTTTCCTCTGCACCTCTTCATCATCTAATCCTGCCCTGAAAGAAGAACTATTGATATACTGTACTTGGTAGCCTGCCTTTAACTCTATAGTCTTGCTGAATACTAAGTGACCCCCTCTTCCCTTGTCCCCTCTCAGTGCACCCAGACGTGTGGCGGAGGCAGGAGGACACGCCAGGTGGTATGCCAGCGGCCCAACGGTCAAAGACTCAACGACCACAACTGTGACATCCTGGACAAGCCTCCCGACATGGAGCAGTGCAACCTGCACCTGTGCCCAGGCAGCGCATCCTGGCACCGCCGACCATGGAAGCCGGTACGATAGTACTTCCTCTTCTCCTAACTCCTCCTTGACTTCTTCCTTCACTGGGGCGCGTCACCGTGAGTAGACATGGGGGTGTGCTTAAATTACAGGGAGTGTACTAATGGCTATCCGCTAGCAACTAGCAGCTAGAGGCTAGCGGCTAGCTTACTGTGTTTTAGGAGTTCTGTAGGAGAGTCAATGGAGTGCTAGCATCAGCGCTAGCCCTAGCCCACCCACACTGCACTGGCATGGTGCTGATTAGAAACAAGGGAGAGGGAGAACACACACAGAATGCTGCTCCACATTGGGAATCATCAGAAACACATGGTTCCCATTTGGAACTTAGGCTCCAAATTAAAACTATAAATTAGAAGGACAATGTTGTCCAACAATGCCATATATTTGTAGAGGCGAATGAATAACACAAAATATATTTATTTCATATGTGAAGCGTGAAGTACATTTTTTTTGTGATTGCTGTCTCACCCTGTAACCGAAGTACACAAGTGTATATTTGTGTATAAGAGTTTTTAATATTATTACTTTATCAAACAGCAACAAATGACTGTTACTGTATTTTGTGTATGTCTTTGTACAGTATGATTTTATTTTTTAGTGGCAAGGTTTCATAATTGAATATGATATTTAATATTTCTACTGGTGCTTTCGGTCTGATCTTTTAAGTCGCATGAACAATTGGGCTCCCGAGTGGCGCAGCGGTCTAAGGCACTGCATCTCAGTGCTTGAGGCGTCACTACAGACCCCCTGGTTCGATTCCAGGCTGTATCACAACCGGCCGTGATTGGGAGTCCCATAGGGCGGCGCACAATTGGCCCAGCGTCGTCCGGGTTTGGCCGGTGTAGGCCGTCATTGTAAATAAGAATTTGTTCTTAACTGACTTGCCTAGTTAAATTAAAAACCATTTAAAAAGCAATGACAGTTTGTACAGAGGAACATATTTTAAAAACAACAGTATGTTTTGTTAGTATTTTTAATGTTATGAAAATAGTTTTTTTAAAGACTCATAAATTAAGGGTGAAATGCAGTTTTCAAAATAGTGTCATCTCTCTTAGAATGTTATATTTAAGATGTTTTCACAGTTCTACCATCCCTGTGTAGCCCTCATGTAGTAAGGTGTGCACCCAAAGTTTTAACTCATTAACTGCCAATTAATTATAATTAACTAAATTAAAAACAGTAAATATAGGACACTATAGATAGTCTAGATATAACACTTTATTTTAGGGTTAAATTTGAATCGGCAGATATTTGAAATGCTTAGACAAATACTGTTACTGAAATAGGAAAAAAGCTATAATGCCTATGCAAGGCAAATATCAGGTGCATAAAGTCATGTTAACTAGTACAGTAGCTACAACGGCCAGGCACTCACCTTCTCCACTTCTGGTATAACAAAACTGAACATCGTACAGGGATCACTGGTTCCGCAAAACACTCAACATCACCTCAGAATAGACTCTCACCCTCACCAGTACACGTGTTGTACATTTCCTGTCTTCTCATAAGTGTGTTAATTGGTCATAGTGGCACAAACAATTTGAACGTTTGCCTTGTATGGTGAGCACTTTGTCTCTACTGTAAAACTACACTAAAGTAAAGGAGACATTTACATCAAAATGCTGTTTACAGTTGGGTTTCTATAGAAACACCAGTCGGCCATTTTGATGTCAGAGAATTAGTCATTTTGTCTTTAACTGTGATTAGTTGACTGTAGGGGCTCTTAACAGACTGACATAACAGTAGGTTGGCCAATATGTTCAGTACAGAGTCACTATAATGTTTTATTGTTGAACTTATTCACAGGTCATATAGCTGACTTTTTCCACATTTTTTTACGTTACAGCCTTATTCTAAAATGGATTCAATTGTTTTTCCCCCCTCGTCAATCTACACATACTACCCCATAATGACAAAGCAAAAACAGGTTTTTAGACATTTTCGCAAATGTATATATATTTTTTAAATATCACATTTACATAAGTATTGAGAGCCTTTAATCAGTACTTTGTTGAAGCACCTTTGGCAGCGAATACAGCCTCAAGTCTTCTTGGGTATGACGCTACAAGCTTGGCACACCTGTATTTGGGGAGTTTCTCCCATTTTTCTCTGCAGATCCTCTCAAGCCCTATCAGGTTGGATGGGGAGTGTCGCTGCACAGCTATTTTCAGGTCTCTCCAGAGATGTTCGATCGGGTTCAAGTCCGGGCTCTTGCTGGGCCACTCAAGGACATTCAGAGACTTGTCCCGAAGCCACTCCTGCATTGTCTTGGCTGTGTCCTTAGGGTCGTTGTCCTGTTGGAAGGTGAACCTTCGCCCCAGTCTGAGGTCCTGAGCGCTCTGGGGCAGGTTTTCATCAAGGATCTCTCTGTACTTTGCTACGTTCATCTTTCACTTCAATCCTGACTAGTCTCCCAGTCCCTGCCGCTGAAAAACATCCCCACAGCATGATGCTGCCACCACCATGCTTCACTGTAGGGATGGTGCCAGGTTTCCTCCAGACGTGACGCTTGGTTTCATCAGACCAGAAAATCTTGTTCCTCATGGTCTGAGTGTCCTTTAGGTGCCTTTTGGCAAACTCCAAGCGGGCTGTCATGTGCCTTTTTACTGGAATGGCTTCCGTTTGGCCACGCTAACATAAAGTCCTGATTGGTGGAGTGCTGCAGAGATGGTTGTCCTTCTGGAAGGTTCTCCCATCTCCACAGAGGAACTCTAGAGCTCTGTCAGTGACCATCAGGGTTCTTGGTCACCTCCCTGACCAAGGCCCTTCTCCCCCGATTGCTCAGTTTGGCCGGGCGGCCAGCTCTAGGAAGAGTCTTGGAGGCCACTGTGTTCTTCTCGACCTTCAATGCCGCAGAATTTTTTTGGTACCCTTCCCCAGATCTGTGCCTCGACACAATCCTGTCTCGGAGCTCCACGGACAATTCCTTCGACCTCATGGCTTGGTTTTTGCTCTGACATGCACTGTCAAATGTGGCACCTTATATAGAAAGGTGTGTGCCTTTCCAAATCATGTCCAATCAATTGAATTTACCACAGGTGGACTCCAATCAAGTTGTAGAAACAGCTCAAGGATGATCAATGGAAACAGGATGCACCTGAGCTCAATTTCGAGTATCATAGCAAAGGGTCTGAATACTTATGTAAATAAGGTATTTCAGTTTTTTATTTGTAATAAATATGCAAACAATTCTAAACCTGTTTTCACTTTATGGGGTATTGTGTGTAGATTGATGAGAAAAAAGTATAATTTCATCAATTTTAGAATAAATCTGTAACGTAACAAAATGTGGAAAAGGGGAAGGGGTCTGAATACTTTCCGAATGCACTGTATGTTAATGCAGTATCAAGATAAATGCAGTCTATTATGGTGCACAAACATCAAACTATGCAATCCAGTTTTTAAAGCTCTACAATTGTATTGTAGATTAACTTCCTGTAGATGTGGCTTTTACTGTAGATGTGGCTTTCATCTTAGTCTGATAGCTCAAAAGATACAACTAACTGAATTGGCATCTGCATATCTCGTACCAACTGAAGCACACAAATACCTCTCATGATATTGTAGTCATTTGTTGCTGTTTCACTTTTTCTGGGGCCAGTTTTTATATTTCTGAAGGATTTTTCAAATGAAAAGTATGTTTTTGTTTACAATAGTTTATTCATTGTTGCAGCTTTAATGTTTTATTTGTTTCAGTTTAGATATATGTAACACTTGGGTTGAACTATCTGTCATAACCTTCGTAATGCTATCATGAACCTGACCTGGCATCCGATAACTGCTCCATACATTTCAATACAATTCATGTCCAACTACCACATCTTGATTGATGGCTAGCCAGCCAGTCAACATATATTGTATTTGATGTCCTACGACCACAGGAGGTTGCTGAGGAGAGAACGGCTCATAATAATGGCCAGAATGGAGCAAATGGAATGGCATCAAACACCTGGAAACCATGTGTTTGATGTATTTGACACAATTCCACTGATTCCGCTCTAGTCATTACAACGAGTCCGTCCTCCCCAATTAAGGTGCCACCAACCTCCTGTGCCTACGACAGTATAAAAAACACTAGTAAGTGAAACATGGTTTCACAAGGTGTCATGTGTGTGACAACAAGGTCAAGTCTTTCTGACACATAGTTAATTTGAAGTGTTACCAAAATGGCTCTGTGTTTGTGTTGACCGTAAGCTCTCCTGTGAGGTCCACTCTGGGCTCTTTTGTCCTCTCCTCCTTCCTCTGTGTCTGTCCCAAGACATTCACTCCATCCAAGACTCCTACTCAGCCTCGCCAGCCCAGTCGCCCCTCGCGGCTCCAACTTTTTTACCCAAGGTGCTTAGTGATAGTGCTGTGGGGCAACAGTGCTTTGCTTTCATTTTTTTCTGTTCAAATGTTGTTAATCTTTTTCTATTTATTTCATTCACATGCGAAAAATACATAAACATGTTTAAATAGCTTTTCCCACTGTAAAGAATATTAAAGAAACATAAAGGTTGTGACATTTGTGTTGTTTTTCCATATGGCATCATGCTGTAATACTTGGCAAGTGTTGTATTCTTTGGCAACGGCATTTGCTCCATAACTTCGAAGTTATATTGTTGAGCATTTACTTTTTATGCTCATCATAGTACAGAAAATAGCATCATATGTGCTCTATATGCTTATCTGATTTGAGTTTATACCAAATACGTTCTAAAATATATACTACACTGAGCAAAAAGTATTGAGACATAAACGCCCACATTTTAAAGCATGCTGAACCCCCGCCCAAAAGTTGTACACAGGCCAAACAAACTTCAGACACAAACTTCAAGATAATTGTTTCAGTTTTAATTATATCCCTATAGCATTTCATACACAATATATAATGCAATATTTGTTGATCGAAAGGAATGAATCAATGTCAATCATGTCCTTTCTTAAACAGAAAAAATGAGTTCCTCCTCATGTCTCTATACATCTCATCGAGAGCCAGCAATCTGAGCTTTTCTGAATATCATAAAAGTGTGCTTTCTAACGTAGCATAAACAGCATAAATTAAAACCACACAAAATAATATTGGTCCATTACTTGCATATGTGGTAATCCATACATGCAACTACCCAATGTCTATATCTAATTGGAACCAAGCCTATTCAATCTCTTTAATCTCTTTACATAAACATATTACCATAAACATTTCAATATAGGCTATCACTTACATAGATTCAGTCCTCAACACTTTTTGTTCCATATTCATAACAATGGTCGCTGTCTGCTTATAAGTACAGTACCAGTCAAAAGTTTGGACACACCTACTCATTCAAGGGTTTTTCTTTATTTTAACTATTATTTACATTGTACAATAATAGTGAAGACATCAAAACTATGAAATAACACATAATGGAATCATGTAGTAACCAAAAAAGTGTTAAACAAATCAAAATATATTTTATATTTGAGATTCTTCAAATAGCCACCCTTTGCCTTGATGACAGCTTTGCACACTCTTGGCATTCTCTCAACCAGCTTAATAAGGTAGTCACCTGGAATGCATTTCAATTAACAGGTGTGCCTTGTTAAAAAGTTAAGTTGTGGAATTTCTTACCTTCTTAATGCGTTTGAGCCAACAGTTGTGTTGTGACAAGGTGGGGGGGGAGGAGATAGCCCTATTTGGTAAAAGACCAAGTCCATATTATGGCAAGAACAGCTCAAATAAGCAAAGAGAAACGACAGTCCATCATTACTTTAAGACATGAAGGTCAGTCAAAACGGAACATTTCAAGAACTTTGAAAGTTTCTTCAAGTGCAGTCGCAAAAACCATCAAGCGCTATGATGAAACTGGCTCTCATGAGGACCACCACAGGAATGGAAGACCCAGAGTTACCTCTGCTGCAGAGGATAAGTTCATTAGAGTTACCAGCCTCAGAAATTGCAGCCTAAATAAATGCTTCACAGAGTTCAAGTCACAGACGCATCTCAACATCAACTGTTCAGAGGGGACTGTGTGAATCAGGCCTTCATGGTCAAATTGCTGCAAAGAAACCACTACTAAAGGACACCAATAAGAAGAAGAGACATGCTTGGGCCAAGAAACATAAGCAATGGACATTAGACCGGTGGAAATGTGTCCTTTGGTCTGGAGTCCAAATTGGAGATGTTTGGTTCCAACCGCCACGTCTTTGTGAGACGCGGTGTGGGTGAACGGATGATCTCCGCATGTGTAGTTCTCACCGTAAGGCATGGAGGAGGTGGTGTTATGGTGTGGGGGTGCTTTGCTGGTGACACTGTCAGTGATTTATTTAGAATTCAAGGCACACTTAACCAGCATGGCGACCACAGCATTCTGCAGCGATACACCATCCATCTGGTTTGGGCTTAGTGGGACTCATTTGTTTTCAACAGGACAATGACCCAAAACACACCTCCAGGCTGTGTAAGGGCTATTTTACCAAGAAGGAGAGTGATGGAGTGCTGCATCAGATGACCTGGCCTTCACAATCCCCCGACCTCAACCCAATTGAGATGGATTGGGATGAGTCGGACGGCAGAGTGAAGGATAAGCAGCCAACAAGTGCTAAGCATATGTGGGAACTCCTTCAAGGCTGTTGGAAAAGCATTCCAGGTGAAGCTGGTTGAGAGAATGCCAAGAGTGTGCAAAGCTGTCACCAAGGCATAGGGTGGCTATTTGAAGAATCTCAAATATAAAATATATTTTGATATTTTTAGTGCTTTTTTGATTACTACATGATTCCATATGTGTTATTTCACAGTTTTGATGCCTTCACTATTATTCTACAATGTAGAAAATAGTAAAAAAAATAAAGAAAAACGTTGAATAACTAGGTATGTCCAAACTTTTGACTGGTACTGTATATTGTGGTATCATTGTGATCAAAGCTATAGCCAGTCATAAACTATACTGCTTAGCCTAACTGCTCATTAATACATACTGTACAGTATTCCTGTCTGTATGTATGCATCCTTGAGGTCATAGAACTGTACTGTTCACCGTAAGCCTATAGCCACGGCTCAGTTGAAAGTAGTTCAGTTTGTGGTCCTTGGTATTTGACCAACAATTGACCTCACTCCCTTGAGCAGTCTATCTAATGATCAGAAACACTAGCTGTCTTTTTGGGACATGCTTGATGTAAATATGGTCTGTATAATTTCTACCTATCATTTTAAGGTTATTTCCACCCGTCACATAGTCTAAAACGGACTGCAGGCTTTATTCATATTGTTATTATATATATATTTTATAATTTTATTTAGCAAACACTCAAGAGAAAACATACTTACTCCAAATCAAATTTTGGCACTGGCACATCTGTATACAATTGTAGTAATAGGGTTCTCACCGTAATGCCTTTGGCTGGAGACCAACAGAGTATTCAGTTTTACTACAACAATAATTGGTATGTATCAATGTTGGCAAGCTTGTTATATTTGAAGAGGTCTGAAATTGAAACCTGAAAAATTTGTTTATAGAATATTGTTGATGGATTAATTTGTGCCTTCTGTTGTATTTTATCATGCTTCCAAATATAGAGGAGGGTATTTTAACAGGACAAATAAAAGAAGCAGAGCCAATACCTCAGCTATACCATGGAGTTGATGTTTTTACCTTTTATACTGGCCTCTAATAGCCATGTATCTATAACCAATTTTTTGCTTGTACAAATGATTTTTTTTTTAGGGCGGTCAAATGCTGTCTCCCATCACCACTTCTAAGCAGTATGCTAAGCTATGCTAATAGTAATTTAAGATAGACCATTTTTCATACAACATAACCCATACAGCGACAGGGAAGTCAGTGTATTGAGCGTAAATATGAACCTGAAACCCTGAGGTAATTATTTTACAAAACGGTTCAGTTACATAGTGAATCACACATAACATTTACATAAAATGAATTTAAACAAGTTGGAAGTTTAGATTCCTTTTCTGTGAAATGTCGTGTTGAAAGAAAGTCCTGGATCAAGTGGTGTCCTGTTGAGACGCCACGTTTATTAGAGGCTTATGGTCTGTCTGGTGAGAGAGAGAAAATAGCATAGCTTTGGGATTGCCTGAAATATTTATTGTGGTTGGCATAATTGAACCTTACCTTACCTTGAGTGGTGGCCTCTTCACTTGTCAGTGATCTCAAATAATTTAGTACTTTATTAAGCTATAGTAAAGTTTTTGCAGTGATTAGCATTTCAATCATTAAGACCGTATTCGGTAACAAACAGTCATGAATGAGTTAGATGCTGCACTGCAGATGACTCCATATGTAATTCCTGGAATCTTTGTGGCTACTTATATAGAGTATGTTGGCATGCTTCACAAAGCGATTTGTTTTCTCAAGTGGCAGTTGTATGGGTTAAACCTTGTCATGGACTTACCTGGCGAGATGATTATGGTGTCTTGTGGCATTCTTCAGTCAGGGTTTATCCAACTTAACAATCAAGTAATATAAGCATTCACTGATACCAAAGAGAGTGACTCACCAAAGACAGAAAACCATTTACATTTATTGCACAGATTTTGGTGGTCAAACACAGTTTGGGAGCAGTAAAGTTCCACACAAAATAGATTAGCAACAATGTAAACATCTTAAGCAATGATGATTGCTTTAAAAACAGTGGCAACATTTTTTGTGTGAAGCAGCATTAACCAACAATAATGCAGTGTGTGATGAATTGGCCAACACACCACCATTTTAGTAATTTATGCCTATTTTGTTGCTAATGAAAACACACCATTTCCTGCCGTGAGTGAGGGTTCCCAAGGAGTGCAATCTCTGTTGAAGAGATCGCATTGGTTCAAATGAAATACACATGCACAACATTGACATACTTGACTTTGGCCTGAGGCCACTTGCAGGCAAATTCCCCAAACCTGTCACCCTGGGGTCAGATGGTCGTGACGTCATTGAGCTGGTGTTTCCTGATCCAGCCCATATGCCAGTCTAGCACTGAGCAACTGGAACTAGCTAGGACCTGGAGACTTGGAGGTTCCCTCAGTCCCAGTTCTTCAAGCATGGTTCTTGTCATAGCTTATGTTGGAAACCAGAGCAGGAGGCTGTTACATTTTGGGCCCTTTAGTGATTGTTTATTTGATGTTAAACCAAACCAAATGATGCAATTCATTAGTTGAATTGGTCAATAGTTGATTGCTGTATCTTGTAGGATTTGGCATGCCAGGAGGCTTAAGCATTTGGAGGCACCAAACCAGATGCTTCTTTTAGATGTTATCTGAGGCAAAATCTTTGGACATAAGTAGAGCTTTGACAGCAGCAATAAAGTCTGTATCAGAAGGCCAAACAGTTGGAAAACATGGAGAATAGCCATAACGTGTATATATTGAAAGAAGAGAAATAGAGAAGTTGTTTTTTAAGTTTCTCCATTATTCAATTTCCTGTCTGTTTCAAATCAAAGTAATGCGTTTTTGGCATGGGATTTCATTCCAAAACAACTGTAATAATAGCATGATGCTCTCCGCCAACATTGATGTGTCCAAGCTTTTCTTTCTTCCAATTTATTGCAATTTAGAGAACAATTAAATAATGTTGCCAGGCCTCAACAGAAACAAATGACAAACAAAAGACATGGCTCGCATACAAAGATTGATTTGTTTGTATCCCAGATCGACTAACAAAACATGCATATCTTGACATGTTTGACTGAAAGAGAAATAGACAAGATATTTATACGGTACATATGGAAAATAAATATTAAACGTCAGCGGTGGAGAAAGTATTTTATGTAAACCAGTGACCCTACTTTCTTTATGGACATCTGCCATCGAGCACGGTTGACGTCAAACCTCAGAGTTTGATATATAGTCGGCTCTACTGTATGTGGCCTAGTCCTCTGAATTCACTCATATAGACATAACCACTAATGCAGTCTCAGTGACGGAGGCTGATGAAATAAAATGGCCCAAACCTTTGAGAGCAGGAGTCACCTCGCAACCACAAAGAAGCTCTGGATACAGAGCAGAGAAGGGGGAGAAAGAGCGAGAGAAAGATCAAGAGAGGGGAAGAGACTAGTTTAGGCATATATTTGTTTTGCTGGCTCTTCAGCTGGGGATGGATGCAGGGACATAAAATGAGAGATGTAGGGTAAAAATCTGGAAGCGTTTAACCCAGGCTTTCCCTGGCTCTTCCAATGATCGGGAACAGGTCCCCTCTGAAGAGTGGCTGCTTTTTCTCAACTGGCATTGCAACACATCTGAGAGAAAGGTCTCTAAAGCTTACGGGGTGAATCCTCTCTGAAATGGGACTTAAATGCATGTTCCTCTCACCTCGTCTTTACCGGAGACGTGATGGGGATTATTCATGTTGGGGCCTGTTGGTGGCGATCAGGTTGATGTACTGTACCTTGGGAGTTGGACTGTATTAAACACACCATCTTTATGAAAGAGACATTTTTTTCTTTTAAACTTGGTTCAGTGGGAAAGAGTTTGATGGATGAAGTGTCCTAGAAGAGCGTGGTAACCTACTCAAAGTAACAGATCTCCCTTGAAAGTAGGGCTTATCAGGTTTCACCTCACATCTTACCATAGACACTCTACACTGCTGCTTTCTGATGTGGCGTCAGTTAGCAGGACAATAGACGTCAATGTATTACTCTTTATACGAAGACTTTTAGGCTCTACCTTTACTGGTTTGGGTTCTGTACTGCAGGTTCCACGTTAGGTACCTGGCTGGCATGTCTGTCATCATGTTACATATTCAGCTCCAACGTCTCCCTCCCATCCTCTCGTGATTAAAAGACACCACCGTTTACATCACGCAACGTTCAGTGCTCCTCCCATATCATCCTCCAGCGTCATATTCGCCAGAGTAAATCTAGGTTCTTAAAAATATACAGTGCTGAACTCTGTGAGGCAGCCATTGGTGGGCAAATATAATATCTGATGTGTTCCAGCCCAGGGAATAATAGTTGTCTTTTGACTTTGTAGTCACTGCTATTACGGAAAAATATATACAGTACCAGTCAAAAGTTTGGACACACCTACTCATTTTTTTGACTATTTTTTACATTGTAGAATAATAGTGAAGACATCAAAACAATGAAATAACACATATGGAATCATGTAGTATCCAAAAAAGTGTTAAACAAATAAATATATTTTACATTTCAGATTCTTCAAAGTAGCCACCCTTTGTCTTTATGACAGCTTTGTTCAGTCTTGGCATTCTCTCAACCAGCTTCACCTGGAATGCTTTTCCAACAGTCTTGAAGGAATTCCCACATATGCTGAGCACTTGTTGGCTGCTTTTCCTTCACTCTGCCATCCGACTCATCCCAAACCATCTCAATTGGGTTGAGGTCGGGGGATTGTGGATGCCAGGTCATCTGATGCAGCACTCCATCACTCTCCTTGCTCGTGTTTCTTGGCCCAAGCAGGTCTCTTCTTATTATTGGTGTCCTTTAGTAGTGATTTCTTTGCAGCAATTCGACCATGAAGGCCACAGTCCCCTCTGAACAGTTGATGTTGAGATGTGTCTGTTACTTGAACTGTGTGAAGCATTTATTTGGGCTGCAATTTCTGAGGCTGGTAACTCTAATGAACTTATCCTCTGCAGCAGAGGTAACTCTGGGTCTTCCATTCCTGTGGTGGTCCTCATGAGAGACAGTTATCATAGCGTTTGATGGTTTTTGCGACTGCACTTGAAGAAACGTTCAAAGTTCTTGAAATGTTCCGTATTGACTGACCTTCATTTCTTAAAGTAATGATGGACTGTCGTTTCTCTTTGCTTATTTGAGCTGTTCTTGCCATAATATGGACTTGGTCTTTTACCAAATAGGGCAATCTTCTGTATACCCCCCCCCCCCCCCTATTTGAAGAATCTCAAATATAAAATATATTTTGATTTGTTTAATACTTTTTTGGTTACTACATGATTCCATATGTGTTATTTCATAGTTTTGATGTCTTCACTATTATTGCACAATGTAAAAAATAGTAAAAAATTAAGAAAAACCCTTGAATGAGTAGGTGTGTCCAAACTTTTGACTGGTAGTGTATATTTTACTGTTGAGGACACATAGTTATTCTCAAGGTTTAAAACCACTTTTTGAGTCCGCTGAGCCCAGCTGCAGATTGAACATTGTTGCACATCTTAAAAGACTGCTGTAGTGGGGGTGAAATCAAAGGGAGATAGCATAGCGGGCTTGGTAAACACACCAGTGACACACAACAACATCACCCCCATAAAAGCCAGCAGTGTAAACAGAGCGTTCAGCTTGGAGGAATGTGTTAATGAGACACACACGGAGCAGTTGTTGACGTTCAACCACCTCTAAAGTACAAAGAACTCTAACAACAATGGGATCGTCCCATAATGAACATGCAACACTTTCACATTTTTCTTGTCTATTTGAGAGAGAAAAATGTTGCCCTTTGACTGGTAACTGGACTCCTAGTTTTTTGGTTGAAACGCAAGGTAAACGCTGTTGGTGTCTTGTGGCACAATTCCATTATCAGGACCAGAATGAAACAGACCAAAAAAGAATGCGAGCGTAGCTTGGCTGTGAAAGCACACCTTGGCATTGGCTTGCGAGTTAGTCTCTACAATACATTAGGCTAGAGTTTGGGGTTTTGACAGACCCAAAGTAAACCGGCGTTGAGTAAGAAGAATCGGCTGGATAGAATTTGGAAGGATGGAATTTGTCAGGGATAGGGACCATTGGAAATCCTGGGCTAAAAGGTCAATTTCGAACCTCACGCCTGTTCCGTCTTTTTTGTTTTGCTGTCAGAAATCAGGTTCACTACCATGGCCTGGCATAACTTTATGAGACAGCAGTGGTGTGCTCAATTAATGTTTCAGGACCCCAGGAAGAGTAGCTGCTGCCTTGTCAGTAGCTAATGGGGTTCCTTAAAAAATACAAATACAAAATTGAGCACTAACAGTGTTTTTCTGGAGTGGGACATTGACGTTTGGACAGGCTGAGAAACTGGTCATTTTTTGTCATTCCAAAAGTTGACTTACCTCATTTTAACATTCTGTCACGAAGAGCACATGTTCAACTTAATAGAAAACATGTTTTCTATCCCAAGAGGTTAAATAAGGAAAAATGACTAGAGTAAGTGCCTATTAGGGCTGGGCGGTAAACCGCATTTTACTATATACCGGATTAGATTTTTACTTTACCTTACATAACGTTTTTTTTTCAATGTTTGGTTTGTTAAATGTAACATAAATGTAATACCTGAGTGATGAAACTTGAAAAATTATGGCAATCGTCCGTTCGTACCGCCAGTAAGAGACTGCTAACAGTTGAGAACTGCTAATTTGCAAGCAAGAGATTCGGTTGCGCATGTAATTTTGTGCCACTAATAGTGCCTAGGCAGCGCTGGCGCCGAAGGTGCGCACATGTACTTTTTTGCCATGAAACTTGCCTGTGAGGCTTTGCGGGTGCCAAAAGCACCTTAGTCGGCACACTGCCCCTTGTGGCAAAAGTAAGAACTCCATTGAATCGATTCAAAATACATGGTCATAGAGGAGAATAATTATTCTGATAAAGGAATAGTTACCTTTTCACAAAAATAGGACATTTTGACATTTTAACAAATGAGTGAAGGAAATACAGAAATGTATGGAAATGCTGAAAATTATTATTGATTGAAGTTTGATTGTATAAAACAATCAGTATGAAACAATCAGAAGAGAGAAAGCCCCCATTAAAACCACTTAGAATGTATTTGTTGCCACCCTAGGGTCATGCAGTACTCATGAAGCATATTTAGAATTTTTATTATTCAAAAACAAAATACTGTCAAATACCGTCAAAAATAAGAACATTTGTGATATGATATTTTGGCCTAATCGCTCAGCCCTAGTGTCTATTAAGTGCAAAATACAGTACAAGTGTTAACCGTAACAGGGTTGACGATTTCATCTTAAATCAGACATACATCTGGAACCTATTTGTGTGCAACAGGGAGGGGCAATTGAACGCAAGCTTCACCAAAACATTTAAATTGTTAAAACATTTCTAGCCTGTCTATCTATGGGTAACAGGGTTGATGTGTTATGCTCAACAGACTCAGTTTTCCACCACGAAACACCAGAAAATGGCCAAAAAGAGTAGAACCAGCTCACCTGCTTTTACACTATGATTTGACTATTAGATGTTCAATCTTCATTTAGAAAGAAAAAAAGTAGTTTCAATATATTAAAACGAGAGTTCAGTTCACTGGGTTGACTTTAAAATGAGGGACTTTTTTTTTTTTTGCCTTACAATAAATCACGAATCACATTAAATCAATTATAATGTTTAGAAATGGCTTTGTCAAAACAACAAAATAACTAGGGCTTTACAATGATTTATTAAGTGGGTTAAAATCTTCCTAAAAGTCACAGACTGCACAGAGGGACAGCAAGTCTTTATTCATATACAAAATGATATTTATTGAATTCACCATGTGGTCTATATTAAAGGGTACTTCATTTACTATAACATGCTTTTAAAATTCAATATTGGTGTACAATTCCTGCTTAAAATATCAAAGGGAAGCTTAATAGATGTATTTTGTGGAACGACCCATATAGAAATGTCGCTATTTTTTCCTTTGGTACCTAAATATACTGATGTCATTGGTTTGTACCAACTGTTTTGTGAATAAATCCTATTTGTGAGTTAATACCAGTTAATTTGAATTAATATAACCTACTTACTCGTGTAGTAATTGTCTAATGATTTCTGGATGCAAGATTTGGACCGCATTGACCAGGGTTGGACTGGACTGTATTTGTGTTAGTATGAGGTGTTGGTTGTATTTCTTCCTATGCATGGAGATGATCAGGCCTGTGTGTGGCTATTTTGGCCTTGAGGATGAAAGATCTATGACTCTGACATTCCTCCGCACCACAACGCTCTGCCTTTACCAGCTGTTCTCACGTCGACAACATGTGTTGTTTTGACTTCTGTCTTTGAAACTTCCCTGCAAAACAGGACCTTGAACAGGAAAAGCAGCCTGCGATAGCTCTCTGGCATATGTCTTAACCTCTGAGCTCTGCAAACATCTTATTTTCCCCACAGTGACACTGATAAAGCTGTAATGAGATCATAGTATTACTATCTCTGTGTATCTTGTTCACTGATATTTCTTGGCCCTGGGGAAATGTGTACATATTGCGTTGTTAGGAGGATCATAAACCTAGATTATCTTCAATATGGCTGAGATGACCATCTTTTTTAAGAAGTTGTTGCCAATTGCTATACATAGTATTTGGGTATCTGTTTGCTAGTACAGATTGTAATATTCTGGACAATCTTCACACAATCGTGAGTTTGTTCTTGTTCCAGGTCAGTTCTGATACCCTTTGAAGAGACAATGTAACTATGGTTATCATATGCTTGGTATTACCATTCCACTTGATCTGCGAGCACTCCGCAACGTGATAGGAATTCAGCCTTGGCACATGTTCTGAGATATGGTATTTGTTAGAGGTCGTGAATATAGGATAAACATTATGGGGGGAAAAGTCTGCTCCCATACTACAGGTGGTATTAACCCATGTTAAGTCCACTTCTACTAAACATTACATTAGTTGTCTTCAAAATCCACCTGTGAAGTTGAAGGCATAAGCCTTCAGTAGCAGTAATCTGATCCAGTGTCAGTTACAATATTACAGATTTTCTTTATTACATTATTTCGTTTTCTATGTACTCTTTCAATCTTTACATTTTGTACCACAATTTGACCACAATGTATTGTATTGCAGTAAATAGGTACAGCTCTATACTGGTTTTAAGTCAAAGAGTGGACATAGAAAGCATGAAATAGAAATAAACAATTTCTAAAAAGCCTCCAAAATCAAAGTTTGTCAAATGAGTCCACACATTTTGTTTTTCAAGTCCACGCCCCAAGCCATTTATTGTGCACATCCAGCTATATTTCTCAACCCCAAATTAATGGAAAACATAGGTACTTAAGAACATTTGGGAAATTGGACGGTGCCTTGAAAACATCTGACAAACTTTTGAAGGGAACTACTAATTTAAAGTTAGTAGTTCTGTAGGGATTTGTCTGTTCTTTCTGTTGAAGTTGCATATGCTGTGGCATTGTTGAATAGGCTGAACAACAGATAATGGTCTCATAGGTTACCCAATATCGTGGTCTCTCTATGCCTAAATGCTTCCATGTGTCCATTGGCTTACCTGTCCTCTGGGATGGAATGGGCGTGGTCATCCTGCCACTACAGCCTGCCAATCCTAGACAAAGACATGCTCTTATCAACACCATATTTTAAATGGTAACCTGTCCATATACTTGATGCAGCTTACATTTCAGTATAGTCTACCATAGTCCATTAAAGTATTAAACATATTTGTGATAATTGTTTTGTTGAGGAAAGGCAGCTCTATGTCTATTTACCTACAAGCTCTATAAGCTGTTTTCTAGTATAGTCTTTATGCCACACAGAATAAACATGAAATAGCTGGATTTGGTTTGGTTTGGTAATCGATTAAGTCAACTGTTCCAGAACCCTTAAACACTAGAAAAGAAGGAATGCAGTGGAAAGAAGCAGAGCAAGAACAAGCTGCTTAGCTGTAAGCACAATGCAGTAAATGGCCAAACATCGCTTATGTCTTTCTGTCTAATACATCTCCCGTTCTGGTTTAAAAACATTGTTAAACAAAACCACTATGCTATGTTACTGTGGTAGCTTTCAGGCAACAATCCCATTCTGTCTACTATAGTAATCCATATTATTTCCAGATGAATGTCACTGGCTTATACTAGAATTAACCCACCTAATCATGTGAAATGAATTGCTGTTACAACTTGGGAGGGCAAATCTGTCTCGAGAGAAAGTCGTTTTTCATGTGACCTGTTGTGGCTTGTTTCTTTTTTGTTTTGTTTTTCAAGAAGGTTTTCATAATGATAATATATGCAACTTTTAGCAGACACTTTTATCCAAAGTAATTTACAGTACAGTAAATGCTTACATTTTAGTGGTTTGTGTCCCATATTAATTTTCTGTGAATGTGACCTTGAGTCATTCCCCCTCCCCACATATCTATTTTGTTAGAAATTCCCACACTCTAGTCGATACTGTAGTAACATTCCTCTTTGTTAAAACTTTATAAAAGCAGCAGTGATATCTGTAAAACACATTTTTGATCACATGCAATACTAAAGTAGCATCACTAGTAAAATAAGGTTGAGAAAATCAGACCATTGCATTTAGTTATCCATGCTCAGTCACTATTTATGCATTACCAGCCTTTAAAACCTTCCTCGGTCATATTAATTTGATTGACTCATTTTCAATCACATTATCTTTTGACCTCAGTATGTTAGTTAGCAGACCAGCAGCTATTCACATATAAGCCAATTGAGCAGTTGAAGTGGAGAGTTGACTTACCTGAGCCAGTGTTGAGTAGAGTGAGGCAGCAGCCTAGCCTGGCAGTAGAGTGCAGAGTGGAGGACTCCGTCGGTCCCTAGCCTGGCAGTAGAGTGCAGAGTTGAGGACTCCGTCCGTCCCCGTGTCCTTGCCCTCCTCCTGCTCTGAGGTGAAGCTGTCCTCTGGTCACACGCGCTGTGGCAGTTTTCTGCGCTCCTTGTGCGTTACCCGCCCTGATTAACTAATGGCTGACAGATGAGGCAGCCTGGCTGGGGAGAGGGAGGAGCACGTCGCAATATAGTGTCTTCTCCCCACCGTTAAACAGGCAGCAGATACAGTTCAGCCGAGGAGCACTACCCGTATGGCTGTGGTTTCCTTTCTTCCTCCTGCTCTTTTTTCATTTTTGTTCTTCTTCTTTTACAGCAGTAAGGAGGGGCTAACACCCCCCCCCCCCCCCCCCCCCCCCCCCTCCCCACGCCCATACATGATTGCCTGTCTCTGTTCCTGCCTGAAGTGGAGGGAGTAGTGTTATCATTTCTGAGTGAGCGTGCAGCGGGTATGAGAGTCTGCCACGTTTAGGAGTAGTCAGTCAACACGGGCAGCTTTGATGTCACCTGAGCTGAGCCCTGTGTTTAAAATACCTTGGTAATTACACTGTGTACGATATATGTGTGTGCAGTGTCAAGCACTGCCGGCACCACAGTAAAGAAGATAAGATAGCAGGACATGCATCTGTTTGAAGGCTTCAAATGGGTACTAGAGTGCACTCACCAAGTGTTGCACAAACGTGTGTCTCTCTGAGTGCTAGAATGCTTCTCCTCCATTAGTAGAAAAAGCAGTCTTCTTCAGATCCTATGCCCACAACTCCTGTTGTCCAAACCTAAAAAAGGACCAGCTTTTCTTAGAATTCACTACAGTATGTCTACTTGTCTCAAATAAATCTTCCTCAAATAGTTTCATCACAGCACAGTCAGTCCAATAGAGTATAGCTCAGTTGGTGGAGCATGGCGCTTGCAACGCCAGGGTTGTGGGTTCGATTCCCACGGGGGGCCAGTATGAAAAATTAATAAAAATGTATGCACTCACTAACTGTAAGTCTCTCTGGATAAGAGCGTCTGCAAAATGACTAAAATGTAAACATGTACTATGACCACCATAAGTTTACCATGAGGCCTGACACAGGAAAAATGCATGGCGTTTGGTTTGGTGTTATGCAACATTCTTAGATCATAATTAAAGGACAATGCAATATTATGTTTATTATCTGGTCTGGAAAATATGCTAAGACAAAACTGAGTTCTCATCGTCTTGTTGTACTTTATTCCAATACCCCATTTTGGAGTGGCTTTGTGTAAGGGGACTCTATCCCTAACTAGTTGGCTCTCTAATTGCTGTCTGGCCTCATAAAGATGCAAGAATCTATCATATTTTCATCTACCAACCGACTGTCATCTCAGGCATGGGGCTTTCTGAAGGCTCTGGTCTCATCAGGGTCTCTGCTTTTTATTCATTTCATTCTTTTTTTCTCTGTAGCTTTCCTGAAGCATTGTACAGCTTCTTATTGAAACCAGATGATTGTCTAGCCATATGCATGCATCCTGGTCTTTTAGCTCGGTGAGTCTTCTCTCTCCTAAGCTTGTGTGTCTCTCTCACTCTAGTTTGTGCCCTACACAGGGGCTTAAGACTAAGTTCAGTGTTTACAGGGTAAAGAGGGGACTCCATTCAAACCTGGGTTTTCAGTGGATGCTTTACAGTGATCCATTTCATGATTAGTTTAGCGAAAAGTGGTTTATAGCTTGTTTACTTGGCCATGAGATGCAGTAACAAATCAAGAGTGTTTATCTCCATCTCATACACTGAAGACAGACTCTATGTTGAGCAAAGCAGTGTGTTGGATACTTGTATACATTTTATAACATTGCTTCGAGCAGCGGGTATCAGCATTATTTCACCAAATGTTGTTGGAAAAGTGTTCAATAGAATCTTTACACTCAATGCCGCCATTTTATTTTTTCTCCCTCTCTTTCTCTCTAGTGTTCTGTGAGCTGTGGCCGTGGGACCAAGCAGCGGGAGATAGCCTGTGTTTACCATAACCAAACCCAAATAGAGGAAGATCACTGCAGTCATCTGTCACGTCCCCGGACACAAAAGGCCTGCCGAGCCCGGGGATGCCCCAGCTGGAAAGCCAACAGGTGGAGCGAGGTATTTGTCCACGCCACCCCGTCCCCACACACTCTCAAAATACCCCCAGGGGGACCGTACCGCCCGCCCCTCTCTAACGCTAACAGTCACCTCTAGCAGCTGGGACGCCAACTCAAACACAGATGTAGATCATATAGAGTACTGTACACACTAAGAACCTGTCCTATCACTAAGCAGTTGACATATTCTTATGTCCTTCCGATGTGAGTTAAACACTACAGGCTGGATTTACATAACTGTTTATGCAATTCACTAGACTTGTATACTTGAGAGAGGAAATGTTATTGGAATACCAAAAAGCTTGTGCTGTGCTTTCTCTTCCTCTTCTGAGGTTGACTAGTAATCAGGCTAGTTCCTTTACCTTTCTTGCACTCTTTTCAAGACAGCGTTGGCTAATTGACCGATGCCTTTCTGGTGCATTTTACTGCTCCAATGCAGCATGCTAGACAACAGGGGGGGACCTGTGAGGTCGCAGTCCTGGCGGAGCCGACCACACACTCTTGGTGTCTGCCGAATGAGCGTGCGGCGACTGTGTCAGGGGTGTGACACAATTATGGAACCAGAGTCACGCTGGGTCAGAAGGGACAGCCGGGGGGCCAGCGCAGGGTAAGGGGAAAAGCCATGAGCCCAAATGTATCACAAGGCCACCAGAGAGTAAAGGAGATGGAGGGGGAGGAGCATGGGGAGTGTCTGTGTCTGGCCATAAAACACACTCTAGAGAAGATATACACAGGGGTTCAATTGGGCCAGGTCCCGCTGGGTTCGAGACCCGGGTCCCGCCAGGTCCGAGACCCGACACCTATGATCCGAATGAGAGCCAGGCAGAGCTGAGACCCGGTACCTTTCGTTAAACTATTTGAATTATCTAATGAAAAACTGTTGTCCACATTTAATTTCCCACAGCCAACAACACGAGTAAGCAACAGCAAAATCAGACAACCCCATAGTAGAATAGTTTACCTATTCAATTGTTCAGCCTGTCGTATTCTATGCGAGAGAAAATAACATTCATCTTGAGGCGCATTCAAATTGGGAGTGCCGCACAGGGAGAGAAATATGCATGCCCAGTCATTGTACATTCTTCATGCAGTTGCGGGAAAACCCACTTTTGAAAGCAGTTTTGATGGTCACTGTTAAAAGAAGAGGATCACGGAGCTTTCTTGTGTTACTAGGCTACACATATTTCTAAAATCCAGGAAATTAGTAAAATGCATCATTTCAGAACCTGAGTTTTCAGCAGTGGCATGGTTTATGGCCAATGGCGTTGAATGCATATGGAAGACCAGGGCTAAACGTAACAACGGTCAGGTGTAACAGGTAGGCCTACATTGTATTCATAGTACATGATCCTTGGTTGGCTGAGTGCCAGTGGAACTTCATTTTCTGGGGGACATTCAAGTAATCAATATGATGCTAACTCGGAACAAGATAGCCTAATGTTTACACTTTATAATTTGAGATCTAGCTAATGATTAGCCCAATGGGATAAATGCAGATGGGCAACCCTTAGCCTATTTATTTCTAGCCACTAAGCTGCATCAGGTGGGCTACATCAGGTGATAATGCTTATTGCTAAATAGCACACCTGCCTGATAATATGGATCAATATGTTATATTGGGCTAATTTCTGGAGGGGGAAATTATATTTTAGATGTCAGCAACATTTTATTTTCATACATCCTTTTCAAAAGTCTGACCTTATGACCTTTTCACAGTCATTCTCCCCTCAAAAATTGTAGGTCCCTCCGCAACCTGTAGTATGCTATGATATGTGCTTTTGTCGGTATATATTCATGCTAGTATATTATATTACACCCACACCCCGTCTCTGTCTTCCCACATGAGACCACTGCCACTCCCCAGCCTTTAAGGGCCTCACTCTCCTTCTCACTCTCCCTCCCTGGTGTCTGGAAGCAATCATTTCCCTCCACATACCACCAGAAACCATGAAATCCACAACTAGAGCATAAAGCCATGTTTTATATCTAAACGTTCATGCCTGTGACAACTTTGGAAACCTCAGCACCCACCGTTTGGGCTTTTCAGCAGCCAGCCACTCAATCACCTCACAGTCGCCTCTGAATGGGGGTCTGTGAAGAGGTGCAAGGGGGTGTGAGAGGGGTAAATGAGGAAGGGGTGAGGACTGCCTGTTGAGCTCTTGGTGTAGGGTGGCCCGTGCTCGGGAGTGAGTGGCAGCGATCCCACTGATTGGTCTGTGACAGCTGCATGTCCCGCCTCTCTATGATCAACCACACTGTGCTAAGGCGTGTTTTGGGGTCTGCTGTCCTATCCAATCAAAACCCATAGAATTAGAATAACTAGTTAATATTCTATTATTGTTCTAATTCTATTCTAAATTCTATTTTTATGTCAAACAGACATACTGTAGATGGGTAGAGAGCAGCAGTCTCTGGAGAAGCTCAACTCCAATATTGAATAGTGTGCTCAACTATGATAGGTTTGATCTTCAGCAATGAAAACCGAAAGTCTCTTGGAAAGAGATTAGAATCAAATTTCTTAACCCATAACTGTTGTTCAAATCGTAGTAGGAGGCTCTATTACACCCCACTTTGGGATGTTTAAAACGTAAGCCTTTAAATGAGGCCTCGTTCTTTTGCTTAGACCTTCATCTGAGTTCAGATTTCCCTTAATGCCTTTTGTTCTCCTTCCAAACATAAGGAGTAAAACTTCACTTAACCCTAGAGATGAGGACGTAGACCTACACACAGTTCTAATACAACATGATATAGCCTACTGTATAAATCAGGGGTGTCAAACGTCAGGCCCGCGGGCCGGATCAGGCCCGCAAACAGGTTTAATCCGGCCCGCGAGATGATACAAATAAAATAAAAAATTATAATAATTTTGTAAAGTATAAAAATGCGCTGCAATTTTTCAATAAAATAAACTGCTGTTCCAATTGCGTCCACTGGATGGCACAATAGCAATTGTGTTAAGCAAGCAAACTGTTTATACCGGGGCAGAGCAAGTAGGTCAAGCACGTGCAGCCAATGAGCTACTTTGTTTTGCCCGCGATATTTATTACGGCTTCTACTTTTAACATTATGTGCTTTGGCACCCTCATTGCCCCAATATGTCTCTGTCAAAAAAGAGAAAAGTGGACGCAGAGTGCAGAGTGTTCCAAGAAAAATGGTCATCCTATTTATTCACTGAATTGAATGGGAAAGCTGTATGTTTGGTGTGTTCAGAGCATGTTGCAGTGCTGAAAGAATATCATTACATTTTAGTCATTTAGCAGACGCTCTTATCCAGAGCGACTTACAGGAGCAATTAGGGTTAAGTGCCTTGCTCAAGGGCACATCGACAGATTTTTCACCTAGTCGGCTCGGGGATTAGAACCAGCGACCTTTCGGTTACTGGCACTACGCTCTTAACCACTAAGCTACCTGCCGCCCCAACCTTCGTCGCCACTATGTGAGTCTTCATGCCGACAAATATGACAACTTTCAAGGACAGCGGAGATGAGAGAAGGTGAATGAACTGTTGGCGGGTCTGAAGAAACAGCAGTCTGTGTTTACTCACAGCCGAGACATCAGTGACGCTGCAGTGAAAGCTAGCTACCTCATTGCTAATGAAATCGCAGTGGCTTCAAAACCATTTAGTGAGGGTGAATTTGTAAAAACATGCATGATGAAGGCAGCGGAGATTGTGTGCCCTGAAAAGCGGCAGGCTTTTGCAAATATCAGCCTGTCAAGAAACACAGTTGCAGACAGGATTTCCGATCTTTCAGTGGATTTGGACAGCCAGTTGAAGCAAAAAGTAAAGTAATTTATTGCGTTTTCGGTTGCAATTGATGAAAGCACGGACATTACAGATGTTGCACAACTGGCCATTTTCATCCGCGGAGTTGATGACACATTGACCGTCACCGAGGAGTTCGTGGAGTTGGTGCCGATGACAGATACAACGACAGCAGCTGATATTTTTACCGCACTCGTCGGCGCGCTGGACAGGGTCGGAGTGGACTGGTCCCACGCTGTCAACCTGGCTACAGATGGTGCGCCCTCAATGATCGGGAAAAAAGCAGGCGTTGTGACAAAGTTCAGAGAGAAAGTGCAATCTGCAAATGGAGGACGTGATTTTTTGACTTTTCACTGTATTTTGCACCAGGAGGCTTTGTGTTGCAAGTCATTAAAGATGGATAACGTCATGAAGGTGGTCATCCAAACTGTTAATTTCATCCGATCCAGAAGCCTGAATCACCGTCAGTTTGACAGCCTTCTCAGAGAGAAAGACCACATCTATGGCCTGCCATACCACACTGAGGTAAGATGGTTAAGCCGAGGTGCTGTGCTGAGGCGTTTCTTTGATTTACGAGAAGAAATTGAACAGTTCATGGAAGAAAAGGGCAAACCAGTGTTAGAATTTCATTCCGCAGAATGGATTGAGGACCTTGCATTTATGGTGGATGTTACAGAGCACCTGAATAACTTGAACAAACAGCTGCAAGGGCGCAACAAAGTTGTCACGCAGTATTATGACAGCATACGTTCTTTCAAGTTGAAGCTGTCATTGTGGGAGACGCAACTTGCTGGTGGTGATGCAGCTCACTTCCCCTGTCTGAAAAATGTGTGCGCGACCCAACATGTGGCAGACATGAAGCGGTTCAAAGATAAAATAACGGGACTGTTACGGGAGTTTGAGCAACGCTTTCAGATTTATGTTTATATGTTTTTATGTTGATGTGCTATTGTTTTTAATTGATTTTATTTTATTTGTATATTTAACCTATTCTTGACTCTGTGGTTCTTGTTTGGGGAACAGGATTTCATTATTTTTATCTACATTTCTGCCTGAGAAATGACACCCTGATATAGTTCTGTGATCTGTGAAACAGTTCTGTTAATCACTGAGGCATTGTGTGTTTGTGTGTTCTTTGTCCTCAGAACTTTCAAATAACTTGAGGTGTTTTATGATTAATAGTGATGTTGTGCTTTTGGACACTGTCCTCAGGCTCCAGCTTTATGTTTATATGTTTTTATGTTGATGTGCTATTGTTTTTAATTGATTTTATTTTATTTGTATATTTAACCTATTCTTGACTCTGTGGTTCTTGCACTTGTTTGGGGAACAGGATTTCATTATTTTTATCTACATTTCTGCCTGAGAAATGACACCCTGATATAGTTCTGTGATCTGTGAAACAGTTCTGTTAATCACTGAGGCATTGTGTGTTTGTGTGTTCTTTTTCTTTAGAATTTTCAAATAAACTTGACGTGTTTTATGATTAATAGTGATGTTGTGCTTGTACTATTTTGGACATACTGTCCTCAGGCTCCAGCTTTATGTTGTATGTTGATCGTATTAAAACAAAGAAAACAATCTGAAGTTGTTGTTTTTAAGTTATATATACCATGATTTTTCCGGTCCGGCCCACTTGGGAATAGATTTTCCTCCATGTGGCCCCTGAGCTAAAATGAGTTTGACACCCCTGGTATAAATTAACTGATCTAACCGGAAATAGGGTACTTACAGAACATGTATAGTATTTACACAGCTTTCTTCTAGAACCCTGGGGGTTGGTTTCCAGACCCAGATTAAGGTAGTCCTGGACTAAAAGGCACTTTGAGTGGAGAGTCTCCATTAAACATGCTTCTTAGTCCAGGATAAGGTTAATGTTTGTCTGGGAAACCTCTTTCTAATGTTCTAGAGAGCTTCTTCGGCATGCAGGTAGGATTCTCAATTGCTTAAAAGAGATGGGCCATGTTATAGACCTGTGAGTGAACTGGCAATACGGCTCACACAGACACCACAAATGCAGGCTCAGAGGAAAACATATTTCTCTGTTTGAATTGGTCAAGGACATTGTGTAGAGGCATTAAAGGAAATGTCCAACCCAAAACTATCTTTTGGTATTTGTTTCATTAGTCCATTGTTGACATAGTCCCAAAATGTTTTGCTTGTCAGCAATCAAGTTTTCAAGATATGTAACTTTCAAAATACACAAATCATCACTGCATCATAAGATGCAAAACGCAGCATCATATGATGCATAATGCATCATATGGGGATGATTTCTGTATTTTGAAAGTTACATATCTTGAAAACTTGATTGCGAAACATTTTGGGACTATGTCAACAATGGACTAATGAAACAAATATCAAAATATAGTTTTTGTGTGGAGTTTTCCTTTAAAGCTTGCGAATCAGACCCAGCAGACTAAACAAAGCATATATGTTACAAAACAGTAATGCTTAGTCCCGGTCAGAGAGGGGGGAGGGGATATGATGGGAAAATGTATGTATTTTGGTTTAATTTCAGATCTGGTTTCTACAGTAACAGTGGAACGACCAAAAGGGCTTTCTGAGCTGGAAATGTAATCAGATGGTTAACTCTCACTCTGAGTTTGAAATCATACAACATTGCAGGCATTTGGGAATAAAAAGTGGATGCAGAGGGTGTTCGTGAAATGCCTTTGTCTACAGACGTATATAGTGTGTGTTTATTTTTGTCAGTGTGTGTTGTGTGTCAGTCAATCTAACGGGTGTGTGTTTGTGTGTGTTTGTAGTGCTCTGTCACCTGTGGAGTAGGGGTCCAGAACAGAGAAGTGTACTGCAGACTGAAGGGTACAGGGCGGGTGAGAGAGGAGCTGTGTGGTGCCCACAACTGTCCTGCCACTGCCCAGCCCTGCCAGGCTACTGAGTGTCTCCATTACACCTGGGCAGCCGGAGAGTGGCAAGATGTAAGTATTGACCACTATCTATCTCTCTCTTTGTCTTTCCATCTCTCTCATTTTCTATTTCACTTACTTCTTCTTCTTCTTCTTCTTCTTCTTCTTCTTCTTCTTCTTCTTCTTCTTCTTCTTCTTCTTCTTCTTCTTCTTCTTCTTCTTCTTCTTCTTCTTCTTCTTCTTCTTCTTCTTCTTCTTCTTCTTCTTCTTCTTCTTCTTCTTCTTCTTCTTCTTCTTCTTCTTCTTCTTCTTCTTCTTCTTCTTCTTCTTCTTCTTCTTCTTCTTCTTCTTCTTCTTCTTCTTCTTCTTCTTCTTCTTCTTCTTCTTCTTCTTCTTCTTCTTCTTCTTCTTCTTCTTCTTCTTCTTCTTCTTCTTCTTCTTCTTCTTCTTCTTCTTCTTCTTCTTCTTCTTCTTCTTCTTCTTCTTCTTCTTCTTCTTCTTCTTCTTCTTCTTCTTCTTCTTCTTCTTCTTCTTCTTCTTCTTCTTCTTCTTCTTCACACTCTCCCCCATTTGTTTCTCTCCCTCTTTGACACACAATCTCTTCCCAACACACTTCATCACCAACACAAACAGGGGCTCGTCACCTCCTCTCCATACAACTGTCTTATTGTAGGTTTGGGGTTTCTCCCATCAAACTTCTAATTCACCCCTATGTGCCATGGGTCATGTTCAGGGTTTGAACAGTAGCCAACCGTCAACGTGCTCCCTTTACTATCCACCTCCCCACAGACACTCTCTCAAAACACTCCAGAATACCCAGGCAAGGACACCATGTGTGAGGCACAGTGACGGAGTGGCGCTGTCCACTGGACGTGTTTATGTCTTATGGGTTACTGGACAAGCACACAAAACACCAAGCCCCCAGTGGAACCTCAGTTTAGAATGCATTGCTTCCGCAAAATTCAGAGAGCCAATGTGCTTTTAAATACTATTTCATCATTTGATTATATTCACATAGATTTGTTAATAGAGGCAGACTCCAGTTGCTAGTGTGTGTGTTTAATGAACACACAGTGGTTATGGTGTTTGTGTGCGAGAGAAGGCATCAAATCATCATACTGGAGATTGTTATTGGCAGTGCTCTCACACAGCTCTTTCCACTAGAGCAAGTGGACCAGACCAGCTGTGTTTATGAGGTCACTAAAGTAGCCCAGCACTCCTGCATCAGACATGAGGGTTTGATTGATAACCATCACCCTATGATAAATCACATCTAAACCTCAGAGCACTGATCCATATCAGATCTGCATCTTTTGTCTTGTCAAGGGGCACTGCACTGTGTGACGTGAGCACTAAGCAGTCCCCTTGAACTCAGTGTTTTCTACCCTTGGCCCCTCTCTACCCCTGTCCCCCCTACACCGTCGCCAAACTTCAGGATGCAAAAGATGAGCGCCATGTAAGGACTTTGTGCTGCTTCCTTCTGGTGCAAGAATGTTTGCACGCTCTCAGATCCTGTCTGCCTGTGTTGCTATGCATTCCACTGATCGTTTACAGCAATTTCTGGCTTAGAATTAGATATTCTTACAAACAAAACTGATATCTTATTTGATTTCATAGGACATATGCTTTAGCCATTCAAAATGTAGTGTGCCTACTCTCACCTGTCTTTGCTTTTGACTACCTCTCTAAACCATCATTTGAATTCATTCAAAACCAACATGAGTATCCACCCATGACTTGCCATTTGCTTATTCTTTGGGGTTGTTCTTGAAAACAATGTGAGATGTCATAGCATGCTTACTGTTCCTCTCCTGGATAAAGTGTAGAAGAAATGTTTTAGACAGAACAGTTTTCTTCTGGAGTTTGGCCATCTGGAGAGCTAAGGAAACAACCAAACCTGGTAGAACTTATCTGGGTTATCTCTGCTAGCGGGCCAACACTGCCCCCTATGCCAATCTGAAGACATTACCCTTTGTTCCACACTTATACTGTATCTGGTCCGCCAGCCGGCTCTCTCTCTGTCGAACCTATATGCGGTAGCAATTGAGAATGGGGACAAGGTTACACTTGTATTACGTATAATGCCTTTTGATGTTGACATGTTGTTCTCGTCCTGTGTCTGTTCTCTGCAGTGTAACGCCACCTGTGGAGGTATGAGGAATAGGAAGGTTCTGTGCGTGGGGGCCGGGCTGACCCCTGTCCAGGACGCCCTCTGTGACCCCTTGTCTTACCCTGCCCTGCACCAGCCCTGCAGCAGAGCACCTTGCCACTACATGTGGATGACAGGGGAGTGGTCACAGGTAGGAACCTTGGTTTAGGAAACCTCTGCCTGGTCATACTCCTGTTTGGTTGTTTTTCTTTTTCATTTCTATAATTGTAAAGCTACTTTGGGTTGTTAAAAAGCGCTATATAAGTCCCATGTATTATACCTTTAGATAGGCCTACATTTGTGTCATTCGATGTAACGATTTACCAACAGTATTTGACTAGCCTAGGTCGTCAAACACAAATGGATATATTGTGTTATTCCACATGTGGCTGTACATCCACTAAGGTGTGATTTCCATTGTGTGTGATTTCCAGTGCTCTGCCAGCTGTGGAGTGGGCTACCAGCAGCGTATAGTGTCCTGCTCCGTGATGCCATCCGCCCAGTCCATGCACCCCTATGATGCCCAGTCCTCTGCACAGTCCCGCTCCCACTGTCCGGAGCCCCGCCCACCTGGCACCAGACAGTGCCTCCTTTGGGACTGCCCACAAGCTGCCTACTGGAAAGTTGGCCCATGGAGCAAGGTGTGTTTCAGTGTGTTTGAGAGAGAGAAAGAGGGAGATGGAGAGAACGGGGAGAGAGAAAGAAAGGGGGAGAGAGGGGGTAGTAAACAGTATCAGGTCATGGTATTGAAACTACAGTTACTTGATACAGTTTTGTTTTGTACAGTGAGTGTGTAATATGTCAGTAGTTTACATGTAATTCACTGTGTTGATGTTGTTTATGTGCTCCTCAGTGCTCCCAGATGTGTGGAGCAGGGGTGATGGAGCGCAGGCTGGAGTGTCTGACCTCTAAAGGTCAACCGTCCAAACACTGCCGTCCAGCCGAGAGGCCCGAGTCACGGGCCGCCTGCCGAGAGAGAGAGTGTGAGTCTCTACAGTACCACTACTACTTCTAGTATACAAAGCCCCTCTCCACTACTCCTACACAGCCTCTCTACTACTTATCTCCTCTACTTCTACACAGCCTCTCTACTACTTATCTCCACTACTTCTACACAGCCATCTAATTTACTACTTATCTCCACTACTTCTACACAGCCTCTCTACTACTTATCTTCACTACTTCTACACAGCCTCTCTACTACTTATCTCCACTACTCCTACACAGCCTCTCTACTACTTATCTCCACTACTTCTACACAGCCTCTCTACTACTTATCTCCTCTACTTCTACACAGCCATCTAATTTACTACTTATCTCCACTACTTCTACACAGCCTCTCTACTACTTATCTCCTCTACTTCTACACAGCCTCTCTACTACTTATCTCCACTACTTCTACACAGCCTCTCTACTACTTATCTCCTCTACTTCTACACAGCCTCTCTACTACTTATCTCCACTACTTCTACACAGCCATCTAATGTACTACTTATCTCCACTACTTCTACACAGCCATCTAATTTACTACTTATCTCCACTACTTCTACACAGCCATCTAATTTACTACTTATCTCCTCTACTTCTACACAGCCTCTCTACTAATTATCTCCTCTACTTCTACACAGCCTCTCTACTACTTATCTCCACTACTTCTACACAGCCATCTAATTTACTACTTATCTCCACTACTTCTACACAGCCTCTCTACTACTCATCTTCACTACTTCTACACAGCCATCTAATTTACTACTTATCTCCACTACTTCTACACAGCCATCTAATTTACTACTTATCTCCACTACTTCTACACAGCCTCTCTACTACTTATCTCCACTACTTCTACACAGCCATCTAATTTACTACTTATCTCCATTACTTCTACACAGCCTCTCTACTACTTATCTCCACTACTTCTACACAGCCATCTAATTTACTACTTATCTCCACTACTTCTACACAGCCATCTAATTTACTACTTATCTCCACTACTTCTACACAGCCATCTAATTTACTACTTATCTCCACTACTTCTACACAGCCTCTCTACTACTTATCTCCACTACTTCTACACAGCCTCTCTACTACTTATCTCTTCTACTTCTACACAGCCATCTAATGTACTACTTATCTCCACTACTTCTACACAGCCATCTAATTTACTACTTATCTCCACTACTTCTACACAGCCTCTCTACTACTTATCTCTTCTACTTCTACACAGCCATCTAATTTACTACTTATCTCCACTACTTCTACACAGCCATCTAATTTACTACTTATCTCCACTACTTCTACACAGCCATCTAATTTACTACTTATCTCCACTACTTCTACACAGCCTCTCTACTACTTATCTCCACTACTTCTACACAGCCTCTCTACTACTTATCTCTTCTACACAGCCATCTAATGTACTACTTATCTCCACTACTTCTACACAGCCATCTAATTTACTACTTATCTCCACTACTTCTACACAGCCATCTAATTTACTACTTATCTCCTCTACTTCTACACAGCCTCTCTACTAATTATCTCCTCTACTTCTACACAGCCTCTCTACTACTTATCTCCACTACTTCTACACAGCCATCTAATTTACTACTTATCTCCACTACTTCTACACAGCCTCTCTACTACTCATCTTCACTACTTCTACACAGCCATCTAATTTACTACTTATCTCCACTACTTCTACACAGCCATCTAATTTACTACTTATCTCCACTACTTCTACACAGCCTCTCTACTACTTATCTCCACTACTTCTACACAGCCATCTAATTTACTACTTATCTCCACTACTTCTACACAGCCATCTAATTTACTACTTATCTCCACTACTTCTACACAGCCTCTCTACTACTTATCTCTTCTACTTCTACACAGCCATCTAATTTACTACTTATCTCCACTACTTCTACACAGCCTCTCTACTACTTATCTCCTCTACTTCTACACAGCCATCTAATTTACTACTTATCTTCACTACTTCTACACAGCCTCTCTACTACTTATCTCCACTACTTCTACACAGCCATCTAATTTACTACTTATCTCCACTACTTCTACACAGCCATCTAATTTACTACTTATCTCCACTACTTCTACACAGCCTCTCTACTACTTATCTCCACTACTTCTACACAGCCTCTCTACTACTTATCTCCACTACTTCTACACAGCCTCTCTACTACTTATCTCTTCTACTTCTACACAGCCATCTAATTTACTACTTATCTCCACTACTTCTACACAGCCTCTCTACTACTTATCTCCACTACTTCTACACAGCCATCTAATTTACTACTTATCTCCACTACTTCTACACAGCCTCTCTACTACTTATCTCCACTACTTCTACACAGCCTCTCTGCTACTTATCTCCTCTACTTCTACACAGCCTCTCTACTACTTACCTCCACTACTTCTACACAGCCTCTCCCTGACAAACCCTTTCCATTCCCTCAGGAAGTGTACACAAATGGCTTTCAGAAAGCTTGCTTACAGCTATTGCAGTGCCGCTCTGAAGTATTAGACCTAAAATGTAGATGTGCTTTCCTTGCCAACTTTTCTGATCCATGCAGTGCTTAATGCCAAACAGGAATGTGTATAATAGTAATGGTATTAAATCGACTGTGCTGTATACAGCAGCCAACTGCCATCGTGATTTGGCTGATAGAGTTTATAGAATGTCGACTTATTTCTTTATTTTAACACTTTACGTTAACCTTGACTTAAAGCCTCTCTCGGAGCAATTGGTTTCTGAAACAATAAATAGTGAGTTAGAGTTCTCCACTCACACTGGTGACAGAGAGGCAGTCAGACAGCTTGGAGTGTGCTAGGGCTGCGGCTGGGGTTAAGCCTGGAGTTGTGGGTGAGGCTGGTTTCGAGTCTGGGGCTGAGACTAGAACAGAGGCTGAGTCTGGGTCTGAGACTGGGGCTGAGGCTGGGTCCGAGACTGGGGCTGAGACTGGGGCTGAGGCTGGGTCCGAGACTGGGGCTGAGCCTGGAGCTGAGGCTAAGGCTGGGTCCGAGCCTGGGACTGAGCCTGGAGCTGAGGCTGAGGCTGGGTCCGAGACTGGGGCTGAGCCTGGAGCTGAGGCTGGGTCCGAGACTGGGGCTGAGCCTGGAGCTGAGCCTGGAGCTGAGGCTGAGGCTGGGGCTGAGCCTGGAGCTGTGGCTGAGACTGGAGCTGAGGCTGAGATTGTGGCTGGGTCCGATTTCAGATGTTTAGACATGGCCTCACTGTGGAGCATTCTGCCGTTAAGTCTCCTGCCAAGTCAGGCATCGGGCTAAATTAAAATGCTCGGTTGACAGCCAGTTCACCAGTCAGGTATTAATACTATCAGCTAATCAGAGAGATCTGGCCTCCAACCACACAGGAACAACTGTGGAGGGAATGTAAATAAAGAGAGATGTTTTCAACAAGGCCCCCCAGTGTTGAGCTCGTACTCACACCTTGGCCAGATAACAATCATCTTCATTGCGTTTTTCCTGCTGTTTATTTATTGGAATGCTTGTAGCGTTTTGTGTAACACTTTCATTTACTGACCTATTTACAAGACCTATGTGAAGTCTACTTTAGCACTACAGGGACTGTTCCATTATAGACTAAATCTATGTTAAATTATTAGTTAAAATAACCTTAAAATACCTGTACTTTTAAACTTTTTTTATGGTAGATCATTTTAATCTTCGTGTTAAGTATCCTGTTATGTTCAAATTGACCTATGTACAATCCAGTACATCCCCTATAATACTGTAAAACTAAAGGTGCTCCATCTTATTCCTGATCCCAGGTCAGTTGTTCATGTCCTGTAAAGAGGTCCAGATGAGCCAGGGAGTGAGGATGGATGGGGAGTACTACATGAAGGTCAAGTCCAGGATACTACAGGTGTGTATGCTCTTCATCCTTCAGCCACATCCTCCTGGCCAAGACTCTTCATCCTTCAGCCACATCCTCCTGGCCAAGACTCTTCATCCCTTCAGCCACATCCTCCTGGCCAAGACTCTTCATCTGTTGTCTCAATGTGTTTCCTCCTAGATCTTCTGTGCTGAGATGCAGACTGATTTCCCTAAAGAGTATGTTACACTGCGGAGTGGTCAGACAGACAACTACTCAGAGCTCTATGGATACAGGTTTGCTCATTGAAATCAGATTATTCTCCAGCAACACTTTACGTTTGAGTCATTTAGCAGACGCTCTTATCCAGAGCAACTTACAGTAGTGAGTGCATACATCATCTTGTACTGGTCCCCCGTGGGAATCAAACCCACAACCCTGGCATTGCAAGCGCCATGCTCTACCAACTGAGCCACATGGGATCACAATACATCTGTGATGTATGTGATGAGTGACATCATGTATAGGATTCCTACTGTGTCTGTGTTCAATACATGTTCTGTTTATGGACAGAATGTACTGTATATTCATGTAAGGAATGTATCTTATCTGTACATTATTTGTAATGTCTAGGTTGCTGAACCCTTTTGAGTGCCCATATAATGGCAGCAGAAGGCAGGACTGTGAACTGCAGGAACGATTACTCTGCAGCG